>NW_022900938.1:3743215-3780312 GCF_012274545.1 Fukomys damarensis | reverse complement strand
TATGATTACTTACTATAGACTGGTGACACCTAACTTAAATCTCTACCACTTAATCCGTGAGATGTACTAGTTAGCAAATTACGTTACATCTCACAAAATGAAATAGTGAGGCTGGGGACTTAGCTCAGTGGTTCTGCTGCCTGCCTTCTGAGCACAAGTACCCAAGTTCGATCCCAGTATAAAAGAAGAAATAGTGAACAAATACGTAAGCATGGGAAACTTTCCAAGTAATGACATGGAAAAATCTGAAAAATACGTTAAAGGTAATGGTTAAGAGAGTAGCATGTACATCTTGTGACTTTTTACACTAAAAGAGGGATGTAAATACATTTGTATTTGCTTATAAATATGTATGTGTATATGTGCACGTATATACATGGGATGAGAAAAAAACAGTAAATATTTAACTTTTTAAAATTATTATAGTACAAGGCATATTTCTGAGATAAATTAGACAGCTGTGTTTGAAGCAAAGAGAAATATTTTGAGTACACTGAGGGGGATTAATGGTGGCGCTTTTGTGTAATAATTTTAAAACATTAATCATATTTTCATCACTTCTCAATCAAATGTTTACAGGAAGTTCTGCAAAATAAAACATTATTCTGTGTCCTCATCAGTCTTATTTACTGGATCTGGCACTGTGAGGCTCTTGGCTCTTTCCCCAAATTGAAATGACCACAAAAGGGAAACATTTTGAACCAACTCAGGACATTCAGGCAGCTGGAGACAAAAGAGGACTCCAGAACTGCATCAGGAAGTGGTAAGAGCCATGGGATAGGTGTGTCTGAAGCCAGAGGAGGGTTGTGAAAGGCATTCATGGTAACGTGTCTATTCCTACAATAAATTTTTACAATTTCAACATTCACTGTATTTTTTACCACATCTCACATACATACCCTTACACACAGGTGGAATATCCATCCCTCCATCTATCTATCTGGAACCTATGAAAGAATAAATCTCATACTAATGAGCACTGTTAGTCCTGAAGGGCAGGGGAACGTTTGGAAACACAGGAGAGGTTGAAGGTAAACATTATCGATCTACCTTTCCATGTTAAAAAACATTTGAGAGCCATCTGACTATATCACTTAATCCCAAAAGGCCTTGGTTATTCAAATATGCAAAATATTCTATAATAAAATGATGTTCTGATGACTGCAAAATGAAATCGGAAACTAAAGACGTTTCCAAATTTTACAAATCACCACTGTCAAGAGAAAGTCGACAAGTCCCTAAATAAAACACTGGGAAGAGTCTGTGAAGTACAGAAAGAGAACAAGGATAGCCTGAGAGCCCGTGCAGGGTGAGGGGAGAAATGAGCTCTACTTTGGAGTTACAAAGAGCAGTAACCTGACTTCAAGAGACCAGTGGGGACGTCGACGGGGCTGCCCTGCTGCCTTCTCAGTGAGCTTCCCACACCGAGACTTGGACGCGAGCACACTGTACACAAGGACATGAGAACACACTGCACACAACTGGCCACAACACTTGTAAGAATTACATCACAGAGGTAACAGGACTACAAGCAATTTTTATTGTATTCTTTTTATTCTCTGTGTTTTCCCCTGAGCTTAACTCTCATAATCAGAAATAAAGCTGTGTTTCTGCCCGACAGATGACTCTTTTGGCTGGTTCACAAGATGGCGACCTGCAGCAGGAAGAAGTTGGCGGCTCGGACACCTACCAGAAATGCTGTCCAAAGTTGGAGAAAAGACTTTTACTTAGCCTAAGTAAAAGCAGAAGCAGTGGGCTAGAAATGGAAAAGCCGAGGAGGTGAGCTGAAATTCCAGAATAAGCCTTAAATTTCTGACTTGGGAAATTACCACGGCAACAGTAGAGAAAAGAGGAGGTTGCCTGGGTCCAGGACGGAGGACATGGGCAAGTTCGTCTGGCTTCAGGGAGTTCGAGGAATCTGAGGCCCATTCGGATAAAGATGTCAAGTCCACAGCTGGAAATACAATCCAGGCACTCAGGAAACGGGAAGATTATGAGTGGTTGCTGAAGGAAATGAGACTGCAGCAAATACCAAGGGCAAAAGTGGAAGAAAATGACCCAGGAGAAAACCAACAGTTAAACTAGAAGAAGAGATAGCAAAGGACACAGCAGAAATCAATGCATCCAAACAGCTAGGCTAGAATAATCTCACGGAGTGCTAAAGAAAATACCTTCAGATGAAGGAAAAAGTGAGAACAGCATCAAGCCCGCTGTCTTAGTTTCTTTTCTCTTTGCTGAGACAAAATACCTGACGTACAAATTTAAAGGGGGAAAGGTTTCTTTAGCTCACAGTTTGTAGAGGTTTCAGTCCATAATTGGCTGGTTCCAAGGCAGGGTGATGGGGCAAACAGGCATCGTAGAGGAGAAATAGTCCATGGCAGGCAGAAGGTAGAAAAGCAAGCAAGAAACAAGACTAGCTTCTTTCTGTCCCTTATACTGGGATTAGGGTGGGGCCAAACCAATTGATGGACTGATTTAGTAATCATTGGCCCTTAATCCTAGTACCCTTGATCCTAGCATTGCACTGTGAATCAGTCACACACTCTACATTCAGACAGCTCTGAAAATTCCCCACCAATGGCTGCATGATGCTTTGGGGGAGGGCATTTAGACACAGCCATAACACCTGCCAAGATCAACATGGAGAAAGCCCTACTCACTGCATTTGCAACGACGAGGTCCCTGATGACATCCATGGAGAGGTGACATCAACCAGTTGACAATGGAAGCCAAGAATGATTTCATTTTCAGCCAAGAAAATGAAATCATCCGTAGTAAACTTCCACATTGTATATAATCACTCATTTCAAATCTCTAAGCGCTGAACATAGAAATCATATTTTTATTTATTTCATGGCCAAAAAAAGTCAAACAGTTGAACTTAGTAGTCAAATATATTTTCTTTGTTCAAATGTTGTTTCTATCATGTGTGCACCGTTGGGCCAATAACGTAAATCTCCAGGCCCCAGACATATTCCTCATCTGTAAAATAAGAGTGAGAACCACACAACCACAACAGGCTGTTAAGACACAAAGTAACTCGTCTGGTACCTACTAACTCAAGATTCAGATGTTACATTTCTCATGTCTTCTATATGTGCAAAGCCAAGGGGAAATTAAATCTGGACCTCCCTGAGGGAAGGTCTGGGTGTCTAAAATAATTCGTTCATTAAGCTTAATGATTCGCTTGATCAGTGGGCTTAATCTCCACCAAGCCCTTTCCGTGAGTCAAATATCCACTGGGTTTTACGGACACAACCACGACTAAAGTGTAGTTTCTGCCCTCACAGCCCAGGAGAAGCAACAGCTCCGTGAAAAAAATCACAACACAGCAAATAATAAAATGCAGAGTATTCATGAGCAGTAGGGGATCCAATAGGAGAACACAAGTTCAGGCGAAATTATACAATGAAATCAAAGCATCATTTTTGTAATGTCCTTCGCACAAGTTTTACAGTCTTTTGTTTTTTGTTTTTTGTTTTTTTTTTTTTGGTACTGGGGATCGAACTCAGGTCCTTGTGCTGGCAAGGAAGGCAGGAGAACCACTGAGCTAAATGCCCTGCCCTTATAGTCTTCCACTAAATGTCCTAAATTAAGATTTTTAAAAATAAGCTAATGTAAAAAGTAAGCTAAACTACTAGTTGATTTATTTTGCATACTTTATAGAATATTAATCACTCACGCTACTTACATTTAATCTGTTTTAGTCTTTTTTCCATTTCTGAGCAGCCTTGTGACATTAACAATAAATCTCCTGTGTCTCTTGTTTGATGATTTCTTTTCTGTACTCCATGTTCAATAAATCACAGTGATCTAATTAAGACAGTAGAAGCCTTCTCTGCTTCATAAATCAGCTCATTTATTTAATTAGAATATAAAAGCTCTAGTTAGTTACTGAAAAACATTCAATAAATCACTGAATATTGAAATTTGGTATCGGGAATGCTGAAGCACATTTTGCCCCATTAAGTTTATTGGTCCATTTTAGGTGTTCGGTACAGTTACATTCATCATTGGGATGCTGTACCTTTATGTAATATATCTTGGTTATTTTTTCCCCGTTCCCCTGCCCTCCCTTCTCCCCCTCCACCCCTCCCTATTTACAAAGACTTTGTTTCCATTTTTCCTTTTCTCATAATTTTTCTTTCCCCTTCTTACCATTCCCCTATCTCCCCATCCCTCCCACTGCTTTAGACTTTTTCTTCCTATTACATAATATCAATTACACATTTTGATCCTTATTTACACTTTTAGCTTTTTTACACCAGAGGAATTATTCGGTATTTACATGTGTGTCCTATTAATTTCACTTAAGAGTATGGCAGCAATGTGCATCCATTTAGCTATAAATGTCTCTAGTTTCTCATTGATAGCCTCTTTAATAACTGGTGTTGGAAAAACTGGATTTCAACTTACCAAAGATTAAAATTAGACCCCTATCTTTCACCATGCATCATACTAAAATCCAAGAGGATTAAAGATCTAAATATTAAAACAGAAGCAGTAAACCTACTGGAAGATAAGTTAGGTAGAACTCTTGAAGACATTGGCACAGGAAAAGATTTTATGAACAAATCCTCAGTAGCAGGGGAACTAGCACAAAGAATCAACAACTGGGATCTCATCTTTTTAAAAAGTTTCTGTACTGCAAGAGAAATCACCAACATAGCTAAAAGACAACCTACAATTGTAGGAAAAAAATTACCAGCTATTCCTCAGACAAAGGTCTACTATCTAGAATATATAAAGAACTTAAAAAACTCGAAACCCCCAAACAAGACCTAATTAAAAATTGGGATTTGAAATTAACAGACTTTCTCAAACAAGTAAAAGCAGCAAATAAACATATGAAAAAATGTTCAACATCACTGGTCAGTGGAGAGATGCAGATGAAAACAACACTGAGATTCTACCTCACCCCAGAAAGAATGGCTGCTATCAAGAAATCAACCAATAACAAATGCTGGCAGGGTTGTGGGGAGAAAGGAACCCTTCTCCATTGTCGGTGGGAGTGCAGACTGGTGCAACCACTGTGGAAATCAATATGGAGATACCTCAAAGAACTAGGATTAGAGGTCCCATTTGACCCAGCTATTCCTCTGCTGGGTATCTTCCCAAAAGAATTAAAAGAATCATACCACAGTGATATATGCACACCCAAGTTTATAGCAGCACAGTTTGTAATTGCTAAAACTTGGAAACAGCCCAACTGTCCATCAACTGGAGATCAGTTAAAGATGTGGTTTTTGTTTGTTTGTTTTTACAAAATGGAGTACTACTGAAGTACATTTTTAAAGGTGTCTTGGGCTCTTGCTTGCTGCAAACCTATCCTTTACACATCAAACCTACCTCCTATCTTGACTCACAGGCTAGGTTAGTTAAAGCCTCAGGGACAGCAATATTCTGAGAACGTGTGCTACAAAGCATAGTCTCCACCGGTACGAATACACCTCACAGCACCGGAGGGTGCTGGGGTGCCCATGTTTGTGACCACAAATCCACAGGTGGATGTCAAATCCCCAAGGTAGCAGTGCCGCTAGGTGGGGCTTTGGGAGGTGAAGTGCTCACAGGAAAGAGGTGTGCTCATCTCTCTTGCCTTCCGCTCCTCTGCCATGTGATGTATACGGGGTCAGTGAGGAGAAATGGGTCCTCACCAGTCGTGATTCTGCTGGACCCTGATCTTCAACTTCCCAGCCCCCAGGACGGAGAGCAGAAGGTTTCTGTTGCTTAGGGATCACACCGTCTAAATGATTTTCTTCTGACAGCCCAAACAGACTCCGATAGGTAGATCACCTCCACAACGAAAACACAAATGCAAATCACATCCCCAGGAAGACACTGCGTCCACATCTCTGCCTGTTGCACCTGCAGACACAGATGTTGGCACAGACGCGGCTCTCTCCACGACTCCATCTGGCACAGACAATGGCAGAGTGATCCCTGGTGTGCTATGTAACTTGGGGAGTGAGGACCAGGCCTAGGACCCTGCCAGACCCTGGGACCCTCACTTGGCAACTTCCTCATTTCACTGGAGAGTGGGGGAGTGGATGAGTTGGGTCACATTCAAAGCTGTCGCTCACCTCAACGATGCTACATAAGCCTTATAAGCCCCGAGTTAGCAAACAGTTCTTCAAGTACAACCTCACCATTATAATTGTGCAAAAAGGTTACTTTATAGAGACTTATCGTGGTGCTTCAGCCTTTCTCCAAGCACGTGGATTTGACATTTTAGATTGCTTACTCTCCGCCATGTGTTAGTTGTTAAAATTCAAATATTGCATTTTCTTATTTTTGGATCATTTTATTAGTACTTATTTGCAGTACACGTGTTTACAGGCCTTGTGTGGAGTTGGCACATGTGCATTAGCTTTTTATCCATATAAATTCATTTAATCTCCATGAAAGCTCTGTAAGCTAAATTCTTCCCACATTACACCAGCACAGAGTGGCTGTGTGATATCCCGAGGACAGTGCTTGTCACGAGCAGTCAGTACTCAGCAGCTCAGGCTATGGATATTTATGCTTCCCTTCAGCAGGTAACTATCTTCTCTTTTCTTAATGCAAGCATAGGCTCTAGTCATGTATGTGACTTTTCAATACATTAGACACTTAGCAAAAAATAAATAAAGCAAAGGGTACATTTTTCTAGGTACCGAACTTGTGGCCATTCTGTACAAGTTTTACACAGCTGATGAAAAGTGAGGATGTTGGGATTACTTGATGTGCTTACTTCTCAGAGGCCAGAAGCACTGGCCTACAGCACTGCCTTCTTATGTCCTGTTGAGAGGTAAAACTTTTATAAACACCAAAAAGCTATGAAATGTCACAATGTAGGATGACTTCTGCTGTCTCTAACAGCAGTTTGCTTTGTTTAGTTCAGAATTAACAAACACTGGAGGCATTAACCACTGAGTGAGAAATCTGGTCTCATCCTGAGATAACAGGGCCCATCAAGACCCCCCACACCCGAGCTCCAAAGTTTTGTAAACCATGTGATTGTAAAGGTCAAGATGAAGAACCACTGTTAACTTTGCTTTCCTGACCAGGAATGACCCCTTCTCCCGGGCTAGAATAGATAGCTAGACAAACCTTAAAGGTAAACCCTTAGCAACAAAGAAGTGCTACATCTGGATTGAATTTTAACTATCTTGTGATCATAATTTATGTATCAGCAATGTAAACTGTGAAAATGAAATGTAACCACCTGAATGAGATCAAGGCTATAAAACCCTTTAAAAGAGAGCTGTAACCCAGTGTGCAGTCGCTCCTGGCACTGCTTTTAGGTGTGATCGACCCTCATTGACAAAATAAACTTTTTGTTATTTTACTTCCATTCTGTACCTCTGTGAGTGTTACTTACGAATTTCTTCTTTAACACTGTAAGTTAACTTTTGTTGCCAAGGAAGATTAGCACGAGGAGAAGGGCCACGGCCACTGTGAGGGGCACCCTGTGAAAGATCCAATAACCCGGCACCCTCCCCACAGGAAGACCTCGCCAGGCAGCAGGAACCCGTATGTCCCAGAGCTTGAGGCATAAAAACACTGGGGTGGCGGAAATAAATTCTGGTTAGAGAGCCATCTGTTGTGGATTAGTCACTTTATGGACCATGGAGGACAAGTGATTCACCCATATCTGCTTTCTCTCCCATAAGGCATCTTGAGGACATCTTGTGCACGAGAGCCTCTGTGGTACTGCAGTGCTGGCCATGGCGGGCAAACCGATGCTCTATCAAGGAGCCTCACAAAGCCATTTCCTTTCTCTGGAGCTTTCCGAGGTACATTCTGAGAAACCCTAGCGCTTGAGAAGATACCGCGAAAAGTGGCTCCTGGTCAGGTAAGAGCAGAACATGGATACAGTGCACATCCTCCATCACTCTTCAGGGTCATAGGAGGAGTCACAAACACAGGAGCGCTGGGTGCCTTCTGATGTCTAAGTGTCCTGTGCTGACCTGGCCAGGGAGTGCTTCCTCACAGGACACCTGGGGAGGCCCCCCACCAAGGGAACAGCAGGGGAGGCTGTGCCTTGAAGAAGGCCCCCAGTTCTGAGTCACCTCCTGGCTCCTGACTCTCTTAGGATCCCAGCCTTTGTCAGAACAGGGAAAGTAGAGAAAATGGACTAAGAGAGGTGAAAGGGGTCTCATTCTGGCATCCTCTGGCCTTCCAGGGAGCTGCAGAGTGAGCAATTTATCACCACAGTGCTCTTGGTACGAGAAATCAGAAGCCGGGAGTAAGCTCAGATGTGCAAAGGCTCTGGCTCCTATAGTCTGACTCCCCATACCTCTGGGCCTTTGGCTTAGAGGCTGCAGCCCTGGACCACCACTCTCTCTCCTCCTGGGCAGCGATCCGGCTAGACATGTCCACAGCAAGTGACATGGCCCACGCTACGGTCCTGCAGCTGCCTAAAGTCCCTTCTGCTTTTCCATGATTTCCAGAGATATTTTAAAGCCTTAGGTCTGTTTCAGTCAGCCTGGAATAATAACTATTCATTTAATCAGTGCTTCTTTGATGCATGAAGTCCTAGTTTATGAAGTCTGGGAGTTAGACTCAATATTATATTAGATTCATTAGACTTTTGCCTACAACTTCCTGAGGTAGATCTTGTTACAACATCTATTTTGTTCTCAAAGTACCTGAGGCTCAAAGAAACTGAAAGCCTGTCCAAAATTACAGGAAAAGGGGGCCGGAGATGCAGCTCAGTGGCACCATGCCTGCCTCTCAAGTGCAAGGTCCTGAGTTGGACCCCCAGTACAAAAAAGAAAAAAAATTTACAGGAAAAGAGAGGCCAATTCAAAATTCGAATCCAGGCCACTGGTCTTTGGAGTCCATACCTTTCACAAGCTCCTTTCTGATTTACTTTATTTTACTTTTGAGAATGGTCTCACTATGTAATCCAGGCTGGTCTTGAACTTGCAGCAATCGTCCTGCCTCAGCTTCTCAAGTGCTGGGATTCCAATCAGGTGCCACCATGCGTGACTCCTTTCTGACTTAAAGACCCGAAAACTTCCAAGTTCCTTAAGGCTGCCTGGATGACCAACACCCTAGTCCCATGGTTTAATTATTTTTACATTCTTGCCAGCACTCCTTGCACATCCCAAATGCCAGGACTTCACAGCAGCCTCTTGATCCCCTCTGGAACCCAACAGCTGAAGTCACCACAAAGAATGCAACACACACACACAGCTACTCTTCCTCTAGATGGGTGCCCAGCCCTTCCTGTGCCCGTTTTTGTCATCTGCGATGCAAAACCACACGTGCGCTAATTTATTACTGGGGGGGAAATACCAAGAGTGGTCTGTCACTTCCTGGGGAAATAATGGCGTCTAAACGTTCTTGTCTTTATTAAGCCAATGCTTTCCCACTTAGTGCCTGTGGGGGCCAATCTACTCACAGGTCTGGAAACAGATGCTGCTACAGAACCTGTCACCATAAGGAACGAGATACCATACTTGGGGTCAGTAGATGAAGACGTCACAAAGGCAGGAATGCTTTTATTTGTCATGGAAATGGAATACGTCCTGAGATAGAAGGAAGTTTCTGACTTGAACTTTGCATGTGGTCCAGAAAACTCTACACTGCCATAGCCTTTGTGCACCAGCTTCCCACAGCCACCAGCTCTACTGCAGGCCCACTGCCCTGTGCCTGCCCTCACCCCTCTGCTCTGCTCTCTGCCTGGGTCTGGCCCCTCTGGACTGTGCCACTGAGCCCCTGAGGCTCCAGTTTATACCTGGGTGAGTGGACAGAGCACCAGCAATCCAGGAGAGAGAGGAGAGTGGGCTGGGATAGCTAAGCTCCTGTCCCAGAGGCCCTACTGACTCCCTCCAGCCGTCTCTCTCTTCCCCAGGACCCCATGACTGCTCCCTCTTCTGCTGCCATGGGCCACATTGTAAAGTTTCACCCCTGTGATCTCCCTGTGCCTGGTTCATGCCCGTGTGAACAGTCCTTGTGTCAGACTCCTGCGATGACCGAAACGGAGATGGCCATGCCTCCCGCAGGGACTCTGCCCTCCGACCACTCGGGAACTTCCTTCTGTCATTCTACCACTGAACTGATACAGCTTCATCAGCTGTGGAATTCCCGAACATATATTTTACACAGTAGAATCTCACATTTGGAACCCAAAAGTTTCTTAACTAGAGTCACATAGCTTTTCCACTTTTAAAAGTTTAGTTCTGCATTTGCCTCCTAACGTTGAGTTTGACTGGGACTAGATTAAAGCATATGGATTCTGGCTTTAAATGTTGCAGTAGTCCCTTAGGGCCGTCGTGGTCAAGTACCAAAAGTAGAGCGGCCCAAACCAACCAAAACGCTCTCTCCCAGACCTAGAGACTCGAATCCAAAATCAAGGTGTGGCGACACCATGCTTCCTCTGTCGGCTCCAGCGAAGACTCCCTCCTTGTCCATCCAAACACCCTGTGGCTCTTGATGACCTTGGATGGTCCTTGCTTGTAGCTGCATCCATCCAACCTCTGCCGTCTCCACGGGGCCTCTTCCCTGTGTCTTTCTGTTTATCTTCTCTTCTTTCAAAGGTGACAGTCACTAGATTTAAGAGTCACGGTACCTAGTGCAACCTTCTCATTACTAATCATGCCTGTGAAGACCGTACTTCCAAGTAAGGTCATATTTTCAGGTTTCTATAGACATGAATTCTGGAGAACACTATTCCAAAGGACGAGATATAATCTACATAAATCTATACAACCAACTTTACATTTTGGATTCAACTTCTTCATCTATAAACTAATTATGTGAAGACTGATAATAAAATTGAGTAATACCATCCTCTACCTCTTACCATCGCACAGTGCTAAGAGGACTGCACAAGCCGTGAGGAATGAAGCCCTCATCAACTGAACACAGCACACTACAAGTTCCATTATCCAACTCAGACGGGCACGTGAAATGAAACCGACTTTCTGTGTTGGGTTCTGTGATCTCCAAAGGTCCTTCTGGTTTTCAGTTTTATACTCATTAATTAAAATGCTATACACAGAATTTTAAGGAAAAATAAATTTAATTTTTAATCATAAATGTCTAAGTCAAGAACTTAGGAGAGATGTTAGTGTTTTCTCATCCTGTTCTAAAACATGAACACAACAGTTTATAAATCTCAGAAGTAGGAGAAGGTAATAAAAAGCAAGAGTCATCCCTCTGTACAAGATATATAATATAAAAGTGTCCAGTGCCACCATTACGTCTTACAAACATTACTGGCAAACATTAGCAACAGCAGTACAAAAGCAACACAAGTCAACTCTGAAACATGTTAGTAAATCGAGAAAAGGAAGATGAGAAAACATCTCCATACATACAAAAATGACTACAGAAAAACAAGAGTGAACATAAAGCAGAAGTTGCTGTTTCTCCGATTACCTAAGCTATAAGATAAATCAATTAGATAAAAGGAAAGTAAACTCTGCAGTATCTTCCTCCATCTCTGCGTGAACTTGGGCCTGGGAGTGCTGCATTAGCAAGTCAATAAATAACTTCCGCTCTAGCCCATGAGTGTTTATTCCACCTCCACGTAGATAAGGGATCCAGAAAGACGGACCCCATCCAGGATCCTGGTTCAGAAAGGCAGTTAACTTATGCCAGATTACACATCTGAAGAGTTACATCTAAACTCGGGTTTGTATGATTCTAAACTCCATGCAGCACAGTGCCTCTCTGGGAAAAATTTGGGGTTGGAAAACATTATTTGGAAATATGTTTGCCATTTGATGGAAAAGGCCTGTCTTTGAGCCAGTTGTGCTCAGAAAACTGGATATCCACAGGTAAAAGAGGGAAGCTGGATCCTGTCCCAGTCCAATGGAGTTGCTGTAACAAAATACATTCCTGACGTCTCATAAACAATACGCATACCTTCCCTGTGGTCCTGCTGGTGGGGAAGCCCACGACCAAGATGCCAATGGGTTCTGTCTAGCCAGGCCTGCTTCCTTATAGTCAGTACCTTCTCATTATCTTCACCTCGGGGAAGGGGCAGCCAGCTCTCAGACACGGGATCCCCATAAGATCCTACCCCACTTACAAAGGTGCCTCATAACCTATCACCTTTCTAAATTCCATCTATTAATGCTGGCACCTTGGGGGTTAGGGTTCCAACCCATGACATCCACACCACAATAGGGAATCCAGGCAGAGCGTGTATATCCAATGAGGAATTAATATGCAGAATATATAAGGAACTCCTACAACTCAACCATAAAAGAACTGCAAACAGCCTGGTTGAAAAATGGACAAAGGACCTGAAGAGACAGCTCTCCAAAGAAGCTATACAACACACAAACACATGAGAAGGTCCTCAAGATCGCTAACCATTAGAATATACAAATCAAAATCACAGTGACACACTACTTCATCCCTGTTAGGATGGCTACTAGTTTTTAAAATAGGAAAATAACACAGGCTGATGACTGGAATCTTTGTGCACTGCAGGTAGGAATGTAAAATGGTAGAGGAAGGTTAATGACCAAGTGACAGTTTAAAGAAACACATTTGACAAATTCAGCCAGGGACAATGTTACACAATCACTACAGATAAACTTTAGAAAAGCATGAGATATTTCCACAGTTTTGAATAAAATGGGTATGTCAAGATCTGACAGAGGACACAGCAGTGAGAGTTAGTAGTAGTCATGGAGAAGAGAGAAGAAACAAACATTCTAGTATGCCTTAGTTTCCAACCATTAAAATCTCACTCAAACTCTAATCAAGTCCTCTGTTAGATTCTCTGAAATTTCTATGAATTTACTGCTTCCAGTACAACATGGCACCTTAACCTCCTAACCGTGTCACTTGCTGTCTGTATCGATTTCTCACCTAATCTGCCACTATATAAGACTGAATCTTTGGATCTGTGCAACCCAAATTTTGCCTCTCCCAGAGAGCACCAGGCTCACAATACTAGGCAGATGCAGGAGCTAAATAACTCTGAAAACAAATTTTTAAAAATTAGAAATGAAAGTATGTTTCACAAACCAATATATTTAAAATCCAGTGTTAGTAAATGAAGAGAAAACCTACAGAGTGGGAAAAATCTGGCCCACTAGTTATCAAAGGACTAGTGTCTAGAATATATAAAGAACTCAGAAAAATTAGAGCCTCAAAATAAAAGATCCAATCAAAAATGGGCAAGTGAAGTGAACAGACACTTCTCATAAGAAATACAAATGGCCAAAAAGTATGCGAAGAAGTGTGCAACATCAACACTAGAGAAATACAAACTAAAACAACACTGAGATTTCATCTTACTCCAGCAAGAATGGCCACCATCAAGGAATCAAAGAAAAACAAGTATCGGTGAGGCTACAGAGAAAAGGAGCCCTTCTATACTGTTGGTGGGAAGTTAAACTAATATAAACACTATGGAAATCGCTATGCAGAGTCCTCAAAAACTTAAAACTAGAAATTCCATGGACCCAGCTATTCCCCTTCTAGGTTATCTTCCTGAAAAAGTTAGAGACATCATATTACAGTGACACATGCATACCCCTGTTTATAGCAGCACAATTCATAAGAGCTAAATCTTGGAAGCAGCCCGCATGTCCATCAGCAGAGCTATGGGGGAAAAACTGTGGTATTTACACACAATGGAGTACTACTCTGTCATGAAGAAGGATAAACTTGAGTCATGTGTAGCAAAATGGATGCACCTTGAGACCATAATGTTAAGTGAAAGAAATCAGACTCACAAGCTTAAATATTACATGTTTTCTCTTATATAAGAAACCCAAACTATAAATAAAGAACAAAATAAGTATTACATAATAAGTAGTGAGATAATCTTTCTCAAATGGAAAAAGGATCAAGAGATGGAGGGAGGGGAAGTGAACAGAAAGGAAAGGGATTTAAAGAAGAATTAAGATGTGTTATGTGCACATATAAACTCCCCACAACAAATGTAAATGTGCACCACAAACATGTACTAATAAATTAAAAATTTGCTGGGTGTGGTGGCACGTGCCTATAATCCCAGTACTCAGGAAGCTGAGGCAGGAAGATTGCTGAGAATTTGAGGCCAGGCGGGGCTACATAGTGATTTCAGAGCCAGCCTGGACTATAAAATGAGATCCTGTCTCAAAAAAAAGAAAGAAAGAAAATTAAAAATTTATATAAAATATCATGTTAAATGATCTCATTTTAATTAATGATGAAATTTTAGCCCCCAAAGTCAATTTTTAACTTCAGGATGCCAAGTGCTGGTGAGCCCTGGAGTTCCTCTGGAGCTGTGGCTCCAATGGGGATGTCCACTCCAGAACACGGACACAGGTGCGTCGCCCCACGCCACCCCACCAGAACCTAGGTGGAATTTTGGGAGGCTAGATGCTTTCAAAGATTTGAAGACAGTGAAACACCAGGTAACAGTAAGTCAGTTAATTGGTAATTTAAAGTAGCATCTCCGTAAGAAAACATGAAAGTTACAAAGAGATTAAGCTGGACAGGACACCGGACAGCTGCACCCAGCCAGCCCTGCAAGCCCTAAGGAGCAGGGTTAAGTGTCCACAAACCCGACATGAAGAGTCACTTGGAGAAAGGCCACTGTCACTCAGGACCTGGCTCCAGGTCAGGCCTGCCACGAGGGAGCTGCAGACACCACGCTTCCTCTTCTTGCAGAACCCCGGCCTCAGCGCCACAGTTCACGAAACCGTGCACAGCTTGCCCAGGCATGGCCCACGGAGGCAACCCAGGTGGGACTCACACACAAGCCCCTGGAACACAAGAGCTGCTCTTCTGAGTGACAACAGCCTCCCGCAGAGCCCTGGCAGGGCCTTGGACTTCCAGGCCTCACTTACAGGTTATAAGCAAAATCCCACCGCCTCTGAAGAGAGGAACAACAGCCTCTCCCTGCTACGTCTCCTGATAATTTCTGGGCGAGACATCGGTGCCCTGGATGCTGCTGAGATCACAAGAAAGGGCCCTGCGAACTCCAGTAACCCAGGGCCCCACACAGGAGGCCTCAACACGTGCGCAACATCATCAAACTACAGGAGCGGTTCACAGCCCAGGACCCCCTAACGGAGCAGATGTGCTGGAATCTGGTAGCATGGAGAATCTGTCTCCCCAGAAATTAACTGGCTCCATTCCCTTGGCCAGTTTTCTTCACCGATCTAAGAAACAAACTCAGAGTTTCAATACTTTTTCTCACCACCCAGTGGGCGGAGTTGGGAGCACGGGAGCCCAACTGTGATGGCCAACAGCAGGGAGCAGCCCTGTGAGTCCTGCTGCTTACTTCAGCGAGGAAGTGGAGCAGACTGGCAAGGACAGTCGGGCCAGGCCACACCTGACGGTGCAGAAGACAGAGCACCCTGGCCCTGAGGGAGGAGACAGGCCGGTGCACTGGGTGAACACAGAGCCGGCCAACGGAACAGAAGCCTCGAAATAGTTCAGGAGCACGGATGCTCACAGCTCGAAAATGTGCTTACAAACAGGTTATTTTTATAACCCAAATATGCACAGGAACTTCTGTTATTCTACTCTTGTTCCACAGCCTAAAGATCTGCATTGTCCTAACACGAAGACCTTCCTGGACCAAATGCCAGTGACAGTCCCAGGAGCTTTACTCAATCTTGTCCCAAACAGCACCTCCCAAAGGCGACACCTTCACTCTCCTCCAGCCTGCTTCCCAGACCCAGAGACGATGCTGCACCCCTCTGAAACGCTGACCTGCATTCGCCCTGGGCGCAAAATACAACGTTCAGGGCAATTTCCATTTCTTATATTCCATTTGCGTCTACTTAAAAATACCACAAACTCAAAGTTATAGCTCTTTGCTTGAGACGCCTGCTTAACTCACTCAGCAGACCTGGCAGCCCCGTCCTATAAGAAAAGTCTAACCTTTCTCATCCCATGCTTGATAAGGGGTTTCACTGAACTGCTGTGCTTCCAGTGATATTTAGCAGCAATTAAAGGTGGGCATTCTCCACCTCGGCAGTTCCAGACTTAGAAATTATTGTTTTAGAAATACGGACACAAATGCTCGAATGTGTCGGGATGTTTGCTGAGTGCCAAGGCAGGTGCCCTCTTGTTAGTGGGATGTGTGAAAATGATGCCCAGGATCCCATGTATGCTATGGTTTTCCCTATCCATGTGTACGAATGATAGTTTATGAATCAGCACAGGAAGAGCTCAACTACTAAGTGATAATAAAAGAGAACAATGGAGAGACGATCTTATTGTACCTGCACCTTTCCACTTTCAGGGGTGCCCTCCAGCTTTTCTCTGGCATCTCGGAATTACCAGCATCACGACTCTGTCACTTTGGGGCCACTATTAAGTAAAATGGAGCTACGGGAACACGGGCACGGCAATACCTGACAGCCAGGTGCAGAGCCGAGCCGCTTCCAGGTGACTACGGGCAGAGCAGGTGCTGGGGGTGGGGGTGGCCTGTGAGCCGGCAGGGCAGGAGGCTTGAGATGCTACCATGTCACTCAGAAAGTCAGCAACTTAAAACTTCAGAATGAGTCACTTCTGGAATCGTCCACTGAATATTTCCAGACACAAGATGGTCATAGGTAACTGAACTGCAAAAAGCAAAACTATGGGTAGGGGCCAGGACCACTGCCCTTGAAATGCCAAATGTTGGAACCAACCCAAACGGCTACCGGCAGGGTGATGGCTACAGTCACACAGGAGGGCAGCTGGAAGATGTTAGCAATGAACATTAAGGCAGATGTCCAGGATATGTAAAATGAAGATGAAAGGAATTTAAAGAATATGTACAGCATGGTGCATACTGTGTTTTAATGCATATTTGGAGGTTTATATTATTTATATTATATTATTATATATTATAGTATTATATATTATATTATATTATTATATATTATAGTATTATATATTATATTATATTATGTGCGCGTACTATTTATAATCCATCATTGCACATCTTTCCTTTGACAGAGATAGAAAACAATTTTGTATTATTAGGGCTTTTTTAAAAAGCTCTTTTATGGCAAGTTTTAAATTAAAATGTTCTTTAAAAACTCTTCAAACACATGGATCAGATGCTTTTCTTACTAAATATTTGAAAACCCAGGGCCAGATCACAACATGCCGCTCACAAATGTTCTGTGCACACAGATGTGAATACACCTTCACAGATGTTTCAAAATGAAATACAAGCTGTTAAAGAGCTTCCACCTGTGACCCTGGAGAAAAGGTTCCACCTTCTTCACCAGGAGGATTCCAAAGTCAAAATTCCCCCAGAAAACTCAAGCCCCGGAATCAAGGGCTGGCCACAACTCTGGGGAGGGGGGTCAGCCACACCCGGGCCTGGCCGGCCACCGCTCAGTTCTCGGTCATCGTCGCCCCTCAGGGACTCTGCTGCTGTCCATTCACCACCCGGGGCCCTGACAGGAGAACTCCGCGGGCCGACAACACAGCGTCTTCACCGAGTGGAACACTCGACGTGGTGTCTAACACAAGCGACCACAGTGGGCCTCAGGCTACAGCCCCAAACCGACAAAGTGAGCGCTAATAGATAAAGAGATGAGCAAATAATGAGACAGCAAGCAAAATATCCACGATCGGCCATTTAATGCAGTAGGTGGAATAGTACCTAAAATGCTGTAAAGGAAAGTGAAATATTTTCAAACCAAATAAAGTCACAGCGAATTCACAAGTGGATCTTCTTGCCTTGGGGCTTTTCGGCAGTCTGCAGCTCTTCCCAGCTCTAAATATAGCTGCTGGCCGGATGACACCCACTCAAATGTTGTGTTTTATACTCCCGGACACCTGATAAGCGTTTTAATAGATACGCATTAAGAAACGTGCTAATGCTAATAAAGCAGCAGACCATGAAGTGAAAGGTCTCCGCTTCGCACGTGCACTGAGATACACAGAGAGGCTGTCACTGTGCAGGCACCACGCCCTGTCCAATCCCCAGCACCTAAAAGGGAAAATGACTTCCAGGGAAAGAAGACTCTGCCATTAAAAATTCATCTTCTCCGATGGAAGAGCTTCAGGGAGCACAAAGCCTCAGATCTTCAAGATGCCATCATTTGTTAAATGTCTTCATAAAAAGACCTTTACACCATGGGGCTCGTCTCAGTGAATATGACTTTGATTACCAAGTCCTCAGCAGAGACACCATGGTTTATTTCAGGAGCCTGAGTCACTTCCCAAAAGTTCTGCCGCTATCTCTTGTCAGTGAAAAAGTTCCCAGGCTTAAGAGCTCTCAAGGAAATGGACCAAAACATTCAGGGAAATTCACCTTCTGCAGGAGAAGATAAGATAACCATGGCTCAGGCCAGCAGCCGGAGGAAGTGCACAGGGAAGAGAGGGAAAAGGAACAGCTCCTCGGGGCGGCGGAAGGAAAGACTGAAAGGAGCAGGTCTGCCTGTTTCGCGACACTGACACCATCCTGGCCGCGTGCCAAACTCACTGTCTGACTTCGGCACCGCACTTCTCTAAGCAGCCACATCTTGAAATGATGCCACGGGCGTGCGTTTCAGGGCTCACCTTCACCTAAGGTCAGCACCTCAGGATATGCAACGGAGGGCCAGGGATTCAGGCCGGTGCACTGGCACTGTGCCTACCTGGCAAGCGTAGAGTCCCGAGTTCGATCTCTGGTACAAACAAAAGTTTTTTTTAAATATGCGGTGGAACCATTTCTTGGGTCTCTTGGGACGCAGCCACAGCTTGTATCCCTGTCGGTTACCCCTCATCCTTCTCACCTCCACACACACTCCAGGAGAAAGGTGCCCTGTGGTGCTGGAGCTGCAGGTCACAATCTGTGAGCTTTAACTGTTAAAAAGCCTCATTCTCCCCAGCAATGCTTTCCCATCCAAACAAAGCGTCACCGCGCCCTTTCCTGCTGGGTCTGCTAGGGTGCCAGCAAATCTGCTAGTTCTTTTAGAGGAACAAATGATGCTCTCCTTCCCGGCAGCTGCCCAGTCTGTCCTGGCCAGCCAGGTCCCCGGGTCTTCCAAGGCCACCCTGGTGGAAGGCCTGTAACCGGAGCAGCAGTGACGCGTCTTATACGGTGGCAAAGCCCTCGAGGTACTCGCACCGGACCCTGCACGCGGTGTCCCACCTGAGGCTTCCCCTGTCCCATGTTGGAAGCTGCCCTGTGCTCTGGGGTTTGGATTCCCGCATTCAGCCACCCACCCGCCGCTCTCAATTCAGTCTTCGCTTCCGAGTTCGCACCAGACTCAACCTTCCTCCTCTCCCGTGATCCTCTACTTCACTTCTGTCGCCTCTGGGCCACCTCACTCGCTGGCCTGCCTTCGGCCCTGACTACTCTTTGTCTAGCTCTGGGGACTCCTCCCTGTGTTCAGCTTCGCCCCAGACCCCCTCTCCTCCCGCGCACACTGTCCCAGGGTAATCTCCTCCAGCTCCACCAGTTTCCCGGAATCCCCAGACGCCGGTTCGCAGGTCCGGCTTCCTCCTCTGGGACACTTCTACCAGGACAGCGGGTGGGCCTGTCAGACCTGACCCAGCCGGGACAATTCCTCCGCCTCTTCAGCTCCACTTCACTCCCGCAACGGCTCCTACTTCCGCGTACTGAGCCCCTCAGCCTGAAAATCAAAGAACCAGCTCTGGTTTCTCTGTTTTCCGCAGCAGCCTGTGTGCGAGCCACGTGGGTTTCTGCTGAAATCATCTTCCAGTGCCCTAGACTTACTCTACTTCATCTGCTCCGCTGCTACGAGTTCAGCACAAACCCCAGCCCCCTCTTATCTGCACAGTGAACAGGCTGATCTAGGCGCTCTTCTCCCCAAGTAACCCCAATGTTCTTCTGAAAGGTCAAACTTTGCTACTCTCGCGCTTGAAAGCCTCCACTGGTCTCCACAGTACTTGGAATAAAACCCAAGCTCCTCGCACTGACTCGCGAGGTCTCTCGGTGGCCAGGTCCTCTTTTCTGACATGTCCTGTGCTACTTCTCCGTGGCAGCCAACCCTCTCCCACCTCACCGCCCTCCGTCCCTGGAACCTGCCCAGGTTGCTCTCGCCTACAGCCCACGCCAGAACCACCCTTCCTCTCTGCAGGCTCTTATCTCCGAGCTTTGCAGGGATGGTTCCTTCTTGTCACTCAGGTTTCAGGGCGGCCCCTGCTGACTGCAACCAAAGTCCACCCCATCATTCGCACCACACTGCGCTGGTCCATCTTCTGCTTTGTCATTCCTTAGGATGCCACTGGATACTTTTCCTTCCTTTATTTGCCTTCCCCTCTAGAATGGCAGCTCCACATAGGCACCTCTTTTATTCACTGCTATACCCAGGACCTACAGGTAACAAGAGGACACTCGATAAATACTTGATAGCAAATGCTCTTATGTTCAGCTCAGTAAGAGTATGGGTTTTCTGGTACAAAAAGAAAGTTACCTCTTCGCCAAATGAAACAACACACATTCATTTGTATGACAGGTACTACTTCCAAAGTCCTTCCTCAGAACCCGATTCAGTTCTCTGAATTCCCTCTCCACAGTCCTCATGGTTCTTCCTTTCACACCACAGAGGAAGGTGGCAGGCAGTCTCCACGAGTTCACAGAGCCAGGCACAGGCCGCACTGCAATTAGAGCTGATTGGCCAGGGCCCTCCAGCAATGTCCCTCCCCGTCAGCTAAGCAATGAATGAAAGCTACACAGACCCCACCTGGCGTCATGAGCCCTGCATGTGACACGCTCAGCAGACTACACTGAAACTGTTCCTTACAGGGAGGGCTCTTCTCCCTCACGCTATACGTCCTACAACAGCAGGTTGATATTTCAGTCCTCTGTATATTCCCAACGCCTAGACATGACCAGGCACTCCGAATTGAAACCAAGAGAATGTACTAAGTACATCAGAGCTGAGGCTTCCTGTCGGTGACAAACAGATGCATTACTCCAGCTCAGCTCTGCGGTGCTGCTCTGAATGTATAAAACCCCAATGTTGTTCCCGAAAGCCCTGAATTTCATGCTGCGCAGCATCCTTGAGTCTCTTCACCAACAGCTTCTGCGCCGTAAGACGCAGGAAGTGCCAGGAGCTCTGTGCCACCCTCCGGTGCACTGCCCCTTCTCGGTGTGACCAGAGGGCGCGCAGAGCACCTGAGGTCTCCTCAGGCTTAACCACAGCCTAGGGACAGGCACTGTGCATCCCCACATTCCGTATACATGGGAGAAACAGTCACAGTCATGCAATGGCGGGAACGGAATGGGGTACTGAGTCAGGAGCTACGGTCCCAGCAGTGACTGCACAGCTGGGCTTACGAGCAGATTTCTGTCAGCTTCTCCGTTTCCTCATCCACGTTGTAAGGCGGATGATCCTTCCCGAGGAGGGCCTCACATCTGTCATTCTGTAATAGTCACGGTTCTTATGACATTGCCCCTGTATCTTATTCCTCCCAATTTCTAAAACTAAAACCGTTAATGGAGGAACGCCACAATTAGGTTTGGGGGGAAGCAGCAGCAGAAAAACATGAATAAATGATGCCAGATTCTTTATGCACAGCAAGTCCAAGTCCCACGACACAACGAATTCAAAATGCTTCACAACCCCCACCCTTAGAAGCTTGTATCTATTACCAGATTTTAACTCCAGAAAACTACAGCCTGTGGCGAGATCAGAATCCAGGGAATGCTGGCCTCATTGCCATGATTTATAATCATCACACTCGTTTACCTCCCATCAACACAAAGGGCCCGCCTATCTCACAAGGTATTCCCAAGGTCATGGTGCCAACAATGCCAAAGAGAACAGGCAGAGGAATAGAATCAGTGCTGGGCTGAAGCCTACAGCCAGCCGTTTCAGGAACCGTTCCAGGTGGTCACTAGACGTTGCTAACTTGAAATTAGCTGTGGTGGGAGAATCTATACCACGTGAATGCATAAAGAGACAAGCCAGGAATCTTTGCTTTGTTTTAAAGAGAGACTCTGTATCCACACAATGCACAACTAAACAGACTCTGGTAAACACAAACAGAGGAACACCTAAAGGATGAGGAAAAGCTTCCTAACCAAGAAACCTGAGTTTTAGTCCTAACATTTCCAACAATTACCCACAAAAACTGGAGCAAATCGCTGAACTTCTCTCTTATTGACTAAAACGTAACAGAATTTGAATAAGTGAACTCAAAAATCTCTTTGGGATCTGAAAAGGAGGATTTCCGGGTTCTCTGTCTGGGTCAGGCTTGCCCTGACTCCACTGTGTCAGGACCGCAGTTCGGCAGTTTCAGTCCAAATGCATTCAGCAAATCAGCCGTGCTCAAACCCAACCATAGTTCTAAAGTTCCAGGGTCATGTAACTTCAGCTGCACCACAGGAAGCCTCCACCTGACACAAGGATGTCCTTTAGACATAGGGTAGAGGCCCTCAGTCAAATGCGTGTGATTCGTATATCCTGTTCCAGTGGTGAGGATCCATAAAAAGCCCTCCATGCACACAGGCAGGAAGGGACAAAGGCGCTGCCAGAAGATGTAAAAGAAGCTCACGGATTGACCCCAGAGTCCCAGCCTTGACCCTGAGCCACCATCCTGAGTGCATTTCACAAAAGACCCTTAAGAGAAACAACTGCATTGTCCAGAACCCAGCACGGTATTCCTGAAAGATCTGCTGAACTCGGTTCTCTGGTCTAGGGAATCAGCAACCTGGCATTGCTACATGAGCAACAAATAACTTGTACTTAAGTATTTCTCCCAAAGCAACAAAGGACTTCTCGGAGTTGCTGCTCCCGTCAAGACAACGCAAGCATAGCCTGCGACACAGGAGGGCAGCAACTCGAGCTTGGATCGGGAAAATGGGAATGCTGCTCCTGCCTGGTTCTCACTTCAGGACACAAGGATTTACACACAGCTTCACTGTTTCATCATCTTGGTCTTCTGGAGAAAAAAATGCATGCAACACTTTGGGAATAGAGTATTCAATTAGTAAATGGCCATGGTGCATTTCACCACAGTACTTCTAAGAGCACCACAAAATAAAATATCACCCAGCAGAGCCATTTGTCAGGGTGTTGGCAGCCAGATTTTAAAAAACAATCAGTCATAGAGAGCAGAACTTAAGAATAGAAAAAGCAGTTTAAACTCAGAGTGAATTCTAGAGAATTATCTTACATATCTAACTCAGAAACAGGCCTTTCAGAGATCAGAAGGAAGAGGCCAACTTATTTAGCGCCGACAGGTGTGGCTAAACCAGATCCTGGCCTGAGCCATTAGAAACAATTCTTAAGTTCCTAGGAACAGAATGCACAAAGTCTTGGAAATCTAGTCCAGGATAACAAGTATTCTCAGTCAAGATTCTCAACCTAAAGACTAGAAGAGCATTTCAGATGCATCCTACCCAGGACTCGGCTGGACACGGAGCTGGGGCACCGAGTCTCTACTCACATTTTAAAATTCATGGAGTCCACACAGTGTATTAAATCTCTGCTGGGTACCAGGTGCTTGGGTCCGAACCCAATGAGGATGTGGCCAGCCTCTCATCTCAAGGTGTGCACAGTGCACAGCAACACATGCAGGGAACGGCGGGGACACCACCACCAAGAGCTGCGATGCCAAGACCCACGCAGGCAGTCACAGCCCCCAAGCTCTGTGTGCCACACCAGGCTGCAGCTCAGTGGGTGCAGTAGCATCTGCTCTCGAAGTCCAGGCTCTGCAGACAACTCACACGGCACCTTTCTATTTAGTGGATGCGACCACTTCTGAAGACAGCGGTCTGGTTTTGGTCAGAAGTTTAAAAATCCCACAAAGTAGAAGTTTACAAAAGCAATCCCAGTTCATACGGAGGCCTCATGGAAAGAGGACCTCAGGTGACAAATTCCAGAAGGCTCCCAGCGGAGCAGACCGGGCCACCAGGGAAGGACTGGCAACGAAGAAAGACGGCGAAGAGGCAGCCAGTGAAGACTCAGAGCTCCTGAGGCGGCGCTGTCAGCTTGGAACTTGGAAAGGCTCTGCGCAAAGCCATAATGGATGAGGTCAGGAAGTAACATGGAGTTATAGTCCGGTTTAAGGAGAACCCTGCTATGTTAGTTTCGAGGGCTGACAGAATAAAGTATCATAACCTGGGCATCTCAAACAACAGAAATGTATTGCTTTACAGTCCCACAGACAAGATGTCCAAACTCAAGGTATAGGCGGTGCTGTCTTCTTCTGAGGGAAGCCTGTCCTAGACTTTGTCTTTCACTTATAGACGACTGTCTTTGCCAATACATGGTGTTTCTCTTTCCTAGCACAACACTCACTCTGGGTTAAGGCACATCCTAATGGGCTCATTTTACCTAAGGACTTCTGAAAAGACCCTTTCTCCAGCTAAGACCAAGTGTCAGGATTTGAACTCGAACACTGAAATTTTAGGGGAGGGACACTATTCAACCCATTTCCCTTGGATTACACCGGGTTTATCCACAAGGTTTATCATCCAAGTGCAGGGTCAGTACTCGGACACACGACGCAGCAAGTGATCAGCTCCATGCATCAGCCGACAGGGCCCAGGGCAGTGGTTCCCATACACCATGTGTGCAGGGCCAGTCACATCTCAGTGCCACTGTTTACTCTTTAAACAAGCTGATGTTAGTCCATGAATGGAAACCTGGCCCAGAAGAGAAGGCAACCTTTGAGGTTACATAACATTCGTCACGCCACCAAAGACTTGGCACCCTGAAAAAAGCCCTCCAACTTTGGAAATGATGAGACAACCTTGGTCTATTCTGACCTTGGGAAACATCTTAACCTAGCTAACTTGCTCGTTTGCAGTCTACCATCAGGCACACCGGTGCCCCAAGAATTACAAGAGATAAAGTCAAGGAGAGATCCCTCTAAATGTAAAAAGTACTGTACAAATATTGTCACAGGAGCCCTGAAGGACAGAAAGAAGACACTGACATTATCCTCTGCCTTTCCATGCTCTGGAGCACTTGCTTTGTTCTGGGTGGCATCACCTCTACACAGCCTCTCACCCTGGGGCTCTCTTCCCATCCTGGCTCAGGGCTGGTCTCCCGAGAAACATCAATGTCTCCTTACGGTCAGGTGCCCTCAGCGTTTGCTGCCCTTGGTGTTTGCTGGCGGTGCTCATAACTCTGCAGCCACCCTCAGCATTCAGCCGTCTCCCACTAACACAAAGTCATCAAAAAGCACCGAGAAGACAGTACCCTGATTGCCCCTTCTTTACTTTTTGAAAGAGATGCTTTGCTTTTCCATAAATAGTTCACAGCCTGACACTCCATGCATTTTTCTTCACAAGTGGTTCTCTCCAGGGGCCTGGAGCACAGCTGCCAGTCAGCTTGAATGAGAGGCAGCAGACCAGAGAAGGGTAGTTTCCCCAACAATGCCATTCTGATCTCCGTTCACTCAGTGCACTCGGCTCAACTTCACCTCTGAATCTAAGGCTGACCCCATGACTGATCTCCATTCCCGTAACACCTCATTTTTCAGACAGAAACATCAAGCCAAACCAATCTGGAGATGCAATAAGGTCTTGTCTGTTAGGAACAGGGAAAAGGGACATTACCAGAACCCTTGCAGTGGGTCCTGGTCTCCTGTGAGCCAGGATAGCACAAGACAAATGAAAGAATAAAGACAGGAAACAAGACTTAGAGAAGCTGAGTTCTGGGCCTGATCAATGCTGCTCTGGGCAGCAAAAACGAAGGCACCCCAACTTGCCATTATTTATTTGGGTCACAGGGAGTAACGGATGACTGAGAGGGCCGTGATAATCCTGAGTTGACAAGGACCTTATAATCAGAGGAAGTATCAACTGTCTCGGACGGTAGTGATCCTATGGGAGGATCTTAGGTCCATGAGGAAGTTTAGGTTGGCTAGCCAAGATGCTCTTAAAGCAATAGGTGGGATGAGATACGCTGATAAGGAATTTGTTTCTCCCAAGGTGAAACCTTTCTCTTACTACTCAGTTCTCAAGGGAGCAAGTGTCTTCAGCTGTTGTAATCTTGCCCTTGAGTGTCAAGGGCATCACGAGACCACTGAGGTCTCAGCTGTGAACAGAGGCAAAAACAGAGTTGTGTTCTGGCATGTCATAGCCGGCAAAAAGACTATCCCTAATCATAATTTAATTGTGAAATGATTTTCCCCAAAATTATGTAGAATGGATCTCATCACTTGTCTAACTTTAGGCTCCAAAGACAATTTTTAATCACTTATTTTCCAATATAAATTTTATTGTTTTTTCTTTATTTTTTGGTACCAGGGATCAAACTTGGGACCTTGTGCTTGCAAAGTAGGCAGCAGAACCACTGAGCTAAATCCTCGGCCCACAAATGTAAATTTTATACCTGGATGCTTAGTGAACTATTTATAATGATCAAGCAAACACTTACCACAACTTTATTCTTTTTTTTTTAAATTGTATTTATTTATTGCACTTTTTGCTCATTTACCTATTTGTTGTAGTTTATCTAATTTTGTTTGTTAGGCAAGTGTTCCACCAAACAGCTGCACTGCCAGTCCAAATAACCACATTATTCTCTTACCTTGCTACTAGGTCAAAAGTGTTCCTTGAGACAAGTTCTTCGCTCATCACTGGGTAAAAGAGCAGACCCTTTGACTTTTCTGGTCATTCTGAGACCATGAAATGACCTCTGGTCACAATAAGTCACAAAAGGTTTGTAAAGAAAACATCCAGTCCTGAGCAATAGTCATATACCTCAAACATCAGTGAAGATTTAAAATGAAATCTTCTGGGCCAGGGATTTAGCTCAGCGGTTCGGTGGCCTGCCTCACAAGTGCAAGAACCCGAGTTCAATCCCCTGTAACAAAAAACAAAACAAAACAAAAAAAAAGAAATCTTCGCCTTTTGTTCACGCCTACTTCTGGCAGAAAGCCTTGGAGGAAGGGCTGGCGAAGGTCTCTGTGTTTCCCGCTGGTGCTGACTCAGGGTGGCTGCAGGGCAGAGGCAGGAGCGGTGGGAGGGTAAGAGGTCTGGCTGAGCTGTGCTTCACACGGTCCCGCCAAGACCCTTATCTGGTGTCCCCTGGGAAGCATCAGCTGCTTGAGGTCCTCCTGGGGAGGAGTAGGGACAGCCCCCAGGAGCTCTGTGGTGGGCTGACCCAACACAGCTGGTGCACACACACACACACACACACACACACACACACACACACACACACACACGACTGCTCCTCTGTCCCAACACCCCGGGCAGTGTCAGCCGCTGCTCACCTCACCAGGTGCAGTCAGAGCCCATCTGCTGCGTCCCTTGTGCTGAGGAGGCTGAAGCACTTGGAGCAGCTCCCTCCATGCTGAGCTGAGGGCGGGGCGTCCTCTTCTCTGTGTTCAACAGCAAGAACACCTTCCCCAGCCCCAAAGAAATCCTCCATCAAGTCAACTACCCCTCTCCCACCTGGTGGGCAGGTAAGGGACCGCCTCTTCCCCAGTCCTGCTTGGGTGGTGATCTGATTTCAGGAATGGGGAGGTAGCTGTTTCCTTACGCTTTGGGATCACAGCTGAAACTGAGCCAGGATGAGTCCCATTTGCCACTCCTCAATAGTAACAGTGCTCTCGACCCTTGAAACCCAACTTGTACCATCACACTTTCCTGCTTACAGTGTTTAGGTCTTTTTTTTTTTAAACTCAACATATAGTTTATTCAAAAGTAAATGATCTACACTTTGCAGTACAATAAGCGGAAATAGGAAAATATACCCCATGTCTTGCACACATGGACAATTTAATCATATCATGCCATCATCATGAGAGTTGTCACTTTTTTTTTACAAATGATCCTCAACTTACAGTGACTCCTGTCAACAGTTCCTTTACTTCACACCCACACAGGCATCCAGGTTTTTTACTTTCAGGGCAGTATTCAACAAATTCACATAGATGATGTCCGGCTAACACCAGCATTCTGAGCACATCTATGGGAAGGTAGGCTAACTGTGGTGTTCAATTCGTTAGTTGATGAATGCATTTTTTTATTTACAATGTTTTCAACCCATGGTGGAATCATTAGGACACAACCCCACTGGAAGTCAGGCAGCATCTGTATGCTTATTAAATCAAGCCCCCCACAACCATGTTACACACAGGCAGAAAAACTCTCCTGGGATATTATCTTTCCTATCAGATTGGTATTTTTATCAGAAAAGGGCAAGTAACTTGCTGGAGTCAACAAAGGAAGCAAGTGGCAAAGCAGAGCTTAGAACACGTGTCCGTCTAATATCACAGTGCTGACCGCCAGCCTCTGCTATATACGCTGAGAAGTTCCCAACAAGGGAAAGTGGCCTGAATATATGCTCCAAGCTTGGGAAAATTTCAGCTGCTCCTGGTGCTAACTGAACAAGCTTAGAGATTTAATGAAATTCTTTGTTATTTATTCAGCCATAAAATGGGGACAGAAATAACCCCCTCTGGTAGGTATCTGTCCCAGGGCACAGCACCCACCTCCTCCCCATTCTCTACTGTGTGCCTGGCACAATATTAATGCCACCCCTCCCCACAGGTGGGCCCTTGCTACCTTGGAGGGTAACTGGCCACTGACAAACCCTAACTGATATCCCACCCCCATGGCTGTGTAAGTAAAGATATGTAACATTTAGCTTAGTCCCCGCAAAAAATAAATGTTTCAATTAAATGTTTGGCAGCTACAGGGAACTGGAATTGGACTAGCAGATGTGAGGCTGGGAGATTACCCAGGAAGCCATACTAAACACTCAGCATGGTGAGGATCGAAGGAGGCAACCGTGCTGGTCAAGTCGGCTGACCACAACTAGCAGGTGAGATGTGCAGGTTTCAAGTGGAGGAGTTGAAATCTTGGCAAGGCTTTTAAGCTCAAAAGACTGAAGAGCTGGTTTGCCGTGTCAGCCCATGGGGGCCCCTGGTGCTCCAGACAGAGGCGGGTTGGGCCGCGGGGTGTTTGTTGGTCACTGTGCCTCCTGGTGGGGACCCTGGCTTGAAGGGGTGTGAATGCCCTTGCCACCGCGGACGCCACACTGCCAATGGGAGGGCACAGAGATGGCTCCAGCCAGCCATGGGGCAAGATGACGCTTGCTGCTGAACCCTCTGGAGCCTGGGCTAAGTGACATCCCATGAGGAGGGCGGTGATAGTCAGAAGCAAACCCACAGCACGGCCTGAATACCACAGGGATGCGAGAGGAAGGAAGTTCACTAACGAGGAAAAGGGTGGCCCGGAAAATGGGGGTGCGCAACAGCCAGCACCAGAAGGAGCCTGGAAAAGACTGGGCAGGAAGACACCCGAGGCCTGACCTGGACGGCGGGCACTGCGGGGCCTGGGGCTGACTCCCCACAGCTGCCGCTGGCTCCAAGAGCACCGGTCAGGGACTAAAGTGGACAGAGGGGTTCTGGTCGGAACCTCGTGTAGACAGAATCTTCTCCACATATGCTGTGTATTTCTTTGCATCGTTTTCTTAAAGAAATCTTGTTGAAATCTTTCAGCTCATGAATACTTTTGGATATCGGTCCCATCTACCTTTAGAAAACAACAAATCACATCAGTTTCAACTTAAGAAAGATGAACAGGTTTAAATGCTTATGTGAAGACCATGTTGTATTACATACGCAGTTCACAGGCCGCCTGAGCCTCGCCTGTGACAGGAGCATCTGTAAGCAGGGGCACAATCCTGGGCATTTACAGCCCCAGGAAAGGAGGCTGCACTAAAAAGGAAGTACAAGAGACAGAGCAGAAAGTACTTCTGCATACTTTATAATAAAAGTCATCTGAAAAAAATAACAGCTTCCGTAAATACCCTCTGTCCCTGAAGTATTGCTCAGAAACACAGTAAGTTTTAGGGGAAATTATCGCAGACAGTACTTTAAAAACTAGTACGAAAAATTATGACTCAGATTTCTAAGAGTCTCCAATGAAGGAGCTGAATCATCTTACTCTACTGAAATCCACAAAGATGAAACGAGGCTCGGCACAGGCCCTCAGATGCCCATTTTCCCACCTTGCGGCTGCCAGCGTCCAAGAGGAGAGATGGAGAAAGGCAAGGATCTCAGAGCAGGGCTCAGTCGCTCAACCCCCGGGGGCGGACCTGAGACAGGACAGAAGCCCTGTGCTTCTGAGCGTCCAGTTTGCCGCAATGGAATTTAAGTTTTCATGAAGGGTTCACTTTGTGTTGTGTTTTTAACCCTGAATATAACCCTTCCCTGGCAGGCAATGTAAGACAGCAGTCTCCCCGTGCTGGAGGAAAATCTGACTGCTGGGCTTAGTAGCACTGAGTCCTCATGCCGGCCTAAGGTCTCAAGGGCAAGTTTGGCCACGCGAAAAATCACCTTCAGGAGAGAACTTTGACGCCTAAGCCCCTTTAGAAGTAACTCTGCTGCAAAGGACATTCTGGGCTCTTGCATTCGCCCCCAACTATTTTCCTGGGCAGCCCACCTGGGCCTCTGCCTCTCATTGGTAAAACGAGGCCAACAGAGGAAACAACAGCTGGTTTTCTTTCTAAACCTAAAATCTCTATGACTTCAGGTTTTAAAATGCATAGCAACAGATGAGTAATACACAGTATTTTAATGATTTCAAATGAAGAAAATACAGTACTTCACTACCAGCATCCAGCTTCCCTAAACCAGAAGCATGCTTTCCAGAATCTGAGTAAAACTTATTTGAATTAAGAATTCCAGAAGTCCAAAAGGTAGAATCATATAATGAATACCAAGAAGATAATATTGCTGCCGGTCTTAGAAACAGAAACAATTAGAATTTTACAGGAAAATCCTAAGTTTTAAAAAGAAACTGTGTCCGTTTCATAGCACTCCACCCGGGCAACCAAACCCCAGGAGAAGACAGAGACCCTGGTGAGCAGCTCCCACAGACAGGCGCAGGATCCGGTCACCTTGTCCCCGTCCCTGAAGTGACAGGCCGGGCAGTCGGAGTCGGAGAGGAAGAAACGGCTGTCACAGACCCAGAACTGAGAATTCAACCTCCTCCACATGTTGGCTGAATTCTCCTTTTGGAATATTTATTGAACACCGCAGACGTACACCTAAAGAAAAACGTTATCTATCTGGATGCCTTACCCAACATTTCATAAATATTTAGAATCCTACTAGTCAATGTAAATTCCTAGTGGGAAATATCAATTTTTTTAAAAAAATCAAAATTTTAAAACAATTTGATAACATACTTGCTTCTAACATTGTATCTGATGCCATAATTATAGACACAAAAGAAAAGTACTTATTTTTGCAGAGTGAAAAGATGATGCTTTCTCAACCTAGCAATATTTTCAACAGCATCTGCCTGTACTGCAGGTGGAACAGTCGTATTGTGAATATTCAGGTGTGTGTTTTAATATGTCAAAATGTCACAGATATTTGCAAGCCACACAAAACACAGCCCTCAGGAAAATATCTATGACTGCTAAGAAGAGAAAGAGAAAGGATTGACAATTTTAGTATATAAAGTATTATTTACACCCAATTCAGGGGAAAAACTACTTCTACATAAATATACAGTGCTTGCATCAGTGAAGACAGGTTTTTAAGGATAAAGAAACAAGGAAGTTAAGGACAAGACATTGTACAATAATTATAAAAGCGCTAAAATTGCTGTCCATTGACTATGATCTTGGTATACGGGATAGGTTTAAATGCTTTCAGATACCTAGGACATGATAAACTCTTAATTATGTCGAGCAAATGAATAAATGAATGAATATTAAAAATTACTCTGTTCCATACTGACTAGGAGAGGGCCGGGGACGGAGCTCAGGGGCACCACACTTGCCTGGCAAGCGCAGGTCCTGAGTTCTATCCCTGGTACCAGAAAAAAAAAAATGAGTAGGAGAAAACTACATAACATGGGACAATTACAGAATGGTTCTTCAACTTGTAGAAGTATTTATTGTTTGTCATAATTATTTTAACCTAAAACCTACTCTTTCAGTGAAGTTAACGAACATGTACGGAGCACAGAGTGTGGAAAGCAGGTAAGGTGTTCAGCACCCACCCTCAGTGGGGCACTGCAAGGCATTAAGAGGGGAACTGAAGAAGCAAGGAGAGAGACAACTCTAGCCCACTGTAATCAGCCCAAAGCGGTGACCGAGGATGAATCTGCAGGAGCGGGGAGCTGGAGGGTGCATCCTCACGGGTAGCTCCTCAGTCCCGCCTCACAGAATACGCGGGGCCCCAGACAACGCCGTCAGAAGAGCAGCAGGCGCTGGCCATGCAAACAGGAGCACAGGGACAGCAGGTGCCATCCTCCAGAAGATCAGATCCATGAGCCGGTGGCATCCCCTAATCTACAATGCTACTTTTTATGTGAGCACACCAAAATATCCTCTGTTTCACGCTAGGTCCACGTGTCACCTTTTTGGTGAAGCTCTCTCTGCACTTCCCCACCTCTGGGCCCATCTCAGGCACTAACAGGTCCTTCTCCACACTCCCGCAGTCTCGAATACTGCTGGAAACCCACTGCCACGACGCCTCCGTTTCCTTCCTACCTGCAGTCACCCACCAGATTGCACTCCAGCCCCATGTGTACATTTCATTGTCTAGCAACAAACGGCAGGATCTCGCCAATTGCTTTGAGGGTGTGGAGCACCAACTTCCTGCACACGATTACAAAAGCTCTGGTTTTGTCCTCCAGGCAACTCTAACAGGCTGCTGTTCCCGTGCTCGTACATGAAGAAAATGGGCTTGGCAGGGCTCCATGACTCCCAAGAGTGGAGGAACATGGTGGAGTCCAGAGCCAGGCCTCTCCTCCCCAACTCTGAAACCAGCCTGCCGTGACCCAGCAACCCGGGCTGGGCCCATGGGTCCACCGGGCTCTGCCAGGCACACGCTGTCTGTAACCGTGGCACTAAGGCAGCTCTGCAGTGTCTTCATGAACTGCAGTAAGCTGAGAAGATGTGTCCTTGGGTAGAGCTGGACTGGTTTTATAGATGTTGACAGAGGAAGAGAAAAATCAGGCTTTCCTAATGAGCGTATGCTGGGAGTTTTGTCATTCACAATTTAGGTAAAATAAGCACAAAAGTCACAGCTACAAAGACTTGAGGAAGAACCCTTTGATGGACCATGAAATGTGAGATACGGTACTTGGGAGCCACAGTTTAAAAAAGGCTGGAAATCTGAGGCATCCTCTGTCATCGCCCTGAAGGGCACACAGGTGCACAGCACTGAGAAGGGTTCCATCTTACTCACCCTCCCAACGTAGTGCTGGGCTGGCTCTGGAAACAATTGGCAGAAATGCATGCAATGGAAAGTCAACATGGATTTGAAGTTAAACTTTAAACCTCTACAGGTTTTCACTCATTTTATAACTTTGGCCATGCGTACGTGTTTGGTATGAAAGCCAGACCCCGTGCGCACTAGTGCCGCTGATTCGGGTCTTTCTCTTTTTGTTCAAATTACTTATGTGACAGTTTGTTGTTTGAAGCTAGTGTTTTGTCATGTACAATATACAGCTATTATCTATTAAAAACCACAACAACAATAGTAATGGACAATGAATGTGGAAGTAGGTATTTAAATTAGGATGAAATTAAACACAGTCCAGAGAGAGAGGATGGGATGGAAAGTGATTGGGGTGAAAAAAAACCCTAAGATTCTTACAGTGTGAGGCATTTAGACACACTAGTTGATTACAGCTTTTGTTAACTCTGTTGCATCCATCAAAAGCTTAAAGGATAACCCCTAGCAGAGTAAAACTAAAATATTTAACTTGCAGCTAAGCAGAATGTGGGAATGGGGAGTAAAGGAAACCCAGGGTCTCTGTGGAGGGCACAAAAGTAGGGGCAAAATAACTAAGAAACAGTATGATACTAAAAATAAGATATAGAAATAAGTCCAAATATATAAAAAAAATACACTAACATGAGGAAGTTGGCACAGCAATAAAAACAATAAAACACTTTTAAAATGGTATGAGGATAAAGAGATGAAATTATAAATATATTTATTTATAACCGTGCCCATATTTAATCCTTAGGGAAGTATGAAAGGCTACTTATAACCCTACAAAATTAGCGTGTATGGGAAGCAGTCATCTTCTGAGCTTAGTAATGGGTTTTACTGGACTGGAGATTTTCTAAACCTCATGCAAATGCTATCTTAACTGCACCACAAAATACAAACAGTACTTAACACTTCCTAACTTGACTACACGAGCCTCCTTCAGGAAAGTGACACCAATCAGACTGGAAAATTAACGTGTGTCAGGCTTCTAGCATAACTGGGCAGAAAGTAACAAGCACCTCAATCCATGGACAGACAGACGCTGCGTAGGCAAAGCCTGCAGCTCAGATGTGAAGAAATGAGACACACTGAAGCTTCTTCAGACCCCAGCACACTGACCGAAGGACTTTCAGAAGCCCACCAGGTCTGTGGAAGGCTTCTGGAGCCATTGCGAACACAGGGCTCCTCTGTGAACCAAGTCTCCAGCAGGCACTTTGGACAGAAAGAAGATCAGCAGTGCTCTAAGGCACCAGCGAGTTGCTATGAATTCAGGTCCCTCCAGGATGATTTTGGCTCCAAAGGGGTGCTGTCCTTGGTGCTGCTGGCGCACGTCCAGCTGCTCAGTCTCCCAACAACCTGCAAAGCATGCACCAAAGAGCTGACCCCCAGCGTCTGTCCCCACAGCGGGCCTGCAGGGTGTCCTGGGTGCCGAGACTCTGGGACAGGACACAGGTCTACGGCAGGAACGCCGCGTGCTGGGAGAACAGCCCTGGGCTTCTTCACACTTCCCACCCCCTCCATACAGGCGGACTCAGGGCCAATACACGAATCACGTCACCTAGGTGCCACGGCACTCAACTGCTGGTGTGACTGTTTCCAGTCCTCCGCCAGGCACCTGTGCTCCAGAGAGCACAAGGACATGGCTGAGGCTTCAAATCCAATATGGCAAGAACAAACAAGGTGGTGGGCCCACGGCCCTAAGCCCCTGCAAACCCACTGGTTTGCTGCATGCAGCACCAACAATAAATACGCTTGTGTTGTTGATGATTCATTCCTGCAGCATACTCAGTGCTATCTTGACTAATGTAACTATGTAATAAAAAGTAATTAAGAGTCAAGTTGTTCCAAAAAAACCTAATACTCGCAGCTTATTCTCTAAGAACATTTGAAAAATTCAAAAGTATGAATTAAAATAACTCTTCTGACTAAAGAAAATGTAGTTATCTACTGATAACGACTTCCTTTGGCAGTAATTAAGTGAACATATTCAAAGAGCTTAAGAACAGATACTCAGCTATATTTGATAGCTATCCTGGAAATAAAATACCTAATACTTTACTTTGTCCCATTTAATTGAATGTATGATTAATTGCAGCTTTCCCATTATGTAAGGAAGTGTGTTGGCATAGAGGCGATATAACACTGAGTCTAAAACACTCTTATTTATCATTCATGTTTTAAGTGTTCATATAATTTCTAGGGCCCCGTAACAAAGAAGCAGATTTTGTTTTCCGTAAGCAGATGTGGCCCTGTTTGCTACTTTAATCTATAAATCTTTCCTGTGGATTCAGCTGGTGAGTCTGCACTGTGGCTTCAGGCCAGAAGTAGCGTGATTTCATGGCATCTTCAGTGTTATTAACAGCAGCCAAAATAACCAGTTTACAGCCAGCAGGAATTTAACAATGAGCCCAGTACCACGCTGAGAGTTTTATATACATCATCTCCTCCGACCCAATAGATACTGGAAGTTTTCATAGTCTTTTTTTTTACTGGAAGAGGAAAGTGGGGTTCTGAAAGGTTAACTAGTTGCCCAGGGTATTTCGCTCATTGGCCTTGGTGGTTACCAGACTACCTGACCTCAGCACCTGTGCTCTCAACCACTGAGAGTTCCAAAAATAAACCTCTCCTCCTTCAGGTTGTGCTTGTTGTGTATTTTGACCCGGTGACAAGGAAAGTACCTGAAACAGATTTCTGGTACCAGAGAAGTGGGTCACTGCCATGATCATACCTAATCGTGCAGTTCAGAAGCCTTTGAAATTGGACTGCAGGAGTCTGCAAAGGTTTGGAGGTGCCAGCTAGAGAAGCTTTGCAGTGCTGTCAGGCAAGCTTTATGGGAGACTGGTCAGAGCCCAGAAGACCAGAATGTGGACAGAAATACGCGCCATAAAGCTCAGGCTCAGGGAATTTCTGTTGGGAACAAGGACTCCATTGGCAGTCAAACTCAAGGCCACGTGTGTTACACTCTGGCACAGAATTTGTTGACATTTTGCTCATGTCCTGGGGCTTTCCAGGAGACTGAATTTAACATCAGAGAACTAATTGCTCTGGCAGAGGAAACTGTAAGGCAGCCCAACCCTCAGTCTGTGGTGTAGGTATTGCTGGCAGCTTTGAGCCCACTCTACACTGAGAACCAGGAGCAAAAAGCGCATTTTAAAAGTTTTCAGTTTTAACAGAAAAGAAGTGCCTGTAAAGTTGGGGCTGAAGAGCAGTTGGTGGCTTAGAATTTTTAAAAAGCCAAGCATTTTGCATCAAGAATACCAGAAAAATGGCTTGAGGTATCTCAGGAGTCAGGAAAACCCTGTCACTAGCTCAAGGATGTAAAAGGACAGAGGTAAACTTTGAGAAGAGAGCCCCAGGACACCGTCCTGGAGAAGGCCGGCTAGGGAACTGGCTCCCTGGGATTCCGATCACAGTGCTCAGCCATCCAGGCACTCGGGGGCCTCTGCAGCCACCACGCAGGAGCTCTGGCTACTGCCTGAGCTGCAGCAGACCTTCATGTCTTCCACGCGGTACAGGTTCCACCAGCACAATTTGAGAGCTGTTAAGTTAAGGCTTCCATCCAGATTTCAGAAGAAGGCCTGAGAGGTCAAGCAGTACATAAAGCTGTGAGAGTGAAGCCAAAAGCTCAGGGGAGATGCCAGGAGTTGAAGAAGCCAGAAACATGGAACGTTTGCTGAAGAAAGCTGCAGGCAGTGAGCAGGGTCACCCTCTGAGACAGACGGGGTGCTGCAACCAGCAGGTCCTGCGGCAGACTTCTCCTGCTGTTAGGAGACAGGGCTCCCAGACAGTTCTCAGGGCCCAACCTGGGAGGGGTATCTCCTCCCTGACTCCTCCCTCCCCTCCCTGACCCCTCCCACTCCCCCTGACAGCAGTGAGCAGTCACCCTCTGAGACAGACGGGGTGCTGCAACCAGCAGGTCCTGCGGCAGACTTCTCCTGCTGTTAGGAGACAGGGCTCCCAGACAGTTCTCAGGGCCCAACCTGGGAGGGGTATCTCCTCCCTGACTCCCCTCTCCCCTCCCTGACCCCTCCCACTCC
>NW_022900938.1:3674035-3740443 GCF_012274545.1 Fukomys damarensis | reverse complement strand
CCCCCTGACTCCTCCCTCCCCTCCCTGACTCCTCCCCTCTCTTCCATGGCCCCTCCCTCCCCTTCCTGACCCCTCCCACTCCTTCCTGACTCCTCCCTCTCCTCCCTGGCTCCTCCCTTTCCTCTCTGCTTCCTGGCTGCCATGATGTGAGCAGCTTCCCGCCATGGCAGGTCCCCACTGCATCTGAGCCCGGGGGCAAGGAACTGGAACCTCTGAAACCATGGGAAAAATAAACCTCTCCTTCTTCACGTTTCTCCTGACTCCTCCCTCTCCTCCCTGGCTCCTCCCTTTCCTCTCTGCTTCCTGGCTGCCATGATGTGAGCAGCTTCCCGCCATGGCAGGTCCCTACTGCATCTGAGCCCGGGAGCAATGAACTGGAACCTCTGAAACCATGAGCAAAATAAACCTCTCCTTCTTCAAGTTGCGAGTGTTGGGTATTTTGTCTCATTGACCAGGAAAGTGACTAAGACAGAGCCTTTGTTAATCAAATGGTTTTTTTAAAAATCTTCACAGTATAGCTGATAACCCAATGTGGTAAAATCAAGAAGGTGAGTAGATACTGGGAAGCTGGGCTACGTTTCCAAACACACACACAGACACACACACACAATGAAGACTGGGCCACGGGATACTTAGGTTTCATCCTTGGCTCTGCCTTCACCAAACTACAAGTAATTACCGCTTAGAATTTTACTTATTTATTTATAAAACATCAACTTAAACTTTGGGATCTTAAAGCTCTAAAATGTGTCAGGTATAAAGTGCCAGCATAGACGCCATCTTAGTTAAAGGTTAAGCTCGCCCCCTTGAGAAAGCAGGAAAGGCCCGGAGTCATCAAAAGGACAGCACGTATTCAGCAAAATGGTCAGGAACAAGCATCAAGTGTGAACATTCCAGGTAGAAGAGACAGATGATTCCCGTAAAGATTAACCACAGCCCTACACTTCGTCACAGAAATGGAATTCCTACGGAGATTAACCGCAGCTCTGTACTTTGTCACAGAAATGTCAGCCTCATCCTGTGCAAACTGTATGTTCTGTTCCTTTCTTCTAACCACTGCATTTCACTTCTGTGATTTTGCTTGCTTCCACCCCACCTAGAAACGTATAAAACCCTCTTGTACTCTGGGCTCGGGGCGCTCTCCAAGTCATTGCTTGGAGGGGCCGTCTGGCCAGACTAATAAAGGTCTGTTTGACACCATTCTTGGGTGCGGTTCATTCGCTTCCTCTGGGGTGTTGTCTCGCTGTCGCTGTTCAGGAGTTCTTCAAGACATTTGGTTAAGATCCCTGGGGGTCTTACAGCAAGATCTTAATGCCTTGGCTCTATTGCAATCATGCTTGATTTTATAATCCAAATGCTAAGAAATATGAAAAATGTCATATGCATTACCCATGACAGCTTCTAAAGATGAACAGTGAAAAATACAGTTGTCTGACACGCATCCTGGAAGGTATAGTCAATGTCCGGACATGGGGAGGAATTCTTAAGTGTGGTGCAGACAAGTGCTGCAGAATTACTTGTTTGTGTTCTCTGGCAGTCCAAGAAGCTAGAGCCAGAATGTGAAAAGAATATGTATCACCGACATCAACAAATCTATTACTTAATTCGGATGAATTCTTTTCATAGCAAGAGTTTGTCAGTGAAGAGGACACTTCACGGACTGACGTGATAGAGGAAGCGTCTTACCTAGCTATAGGTAGATAGGGTTTCACTTACCAGCACTCTGAGTAACAGAGGGTCCAGCACAGCGCATGCTTTCAAATGATCACAACACTCATTTCCTTATGTCTTTTGTGCCTTTAGTTGTGCTGTTGTGGCTGCCTCAATGTCCTGAATTGATTCAAAACATTTCCCTTTCTTGGTCATTTTGATTTGGGGAAGAGTCGGAAGTAAGAGTACCAGATCCAGTGAATAAGGTGGGTGAGGACACAGCGTTGTGTTTTTATGAGCTGCCTTCCCACTGGATGGAATGCAGTGGCAGCACGTACCGTAATTTTTACCACACCATGCCAAGATACTTAGGAAAAAGGCTCTTCCAAAGCTGCTTCAGAAAGAGGCAAGAACAGTGCATAAGTGTGTTGGAGCAAGAGGGAACGTTCTGAGAAGGGTTCATGGCAAAGTGTCTTTTTTTTTGTTCCCTTTGTTTGTTTGTTTGTTTGTTTTGTTTTGTTGTTTTTTTGAGACAGGGTCTCACCATGTAGTTGAGACTGACCTGGAACTCACTATGTAGCCCAGGCTGGTCTCAAACTCACAGTGATTCTCCTGCCTCAGCCTCCAAAGTGCTGGGATTACAGGGCATGTGCCACCATGCCTGGCTCCTAATACTTTCCTTAATATAAATATACAGCATATAAGTCAGCCACCCCTCATATCGCCTCAGCTCGGGATGTGGTACTGAGAAACACTGTTGCATTTTGATGGGAGAAGTCTCACTTTGGAGACCAACAATACCTCAGAAACCCAGTGTCTTCTGCAAACCATCTGCACGGTGACGGCCTCTGGAAATCTCAGGTGTGTAAGAGTTTCTGGAGGGCGATATGATTAGCATATGCTCTGACAACTAGTCACACCAAAATGTATGCACACGGTGCTTTGATATTCTCAACTTTCTTTCTTCACGCATCCAACAGGCCATATTTACTGATTAAAATGCCTTTAACATTTTTATTGTTCTGATCCCAGCGGATGTTATTTTCCCTCCAGAGTATCAGTTCTAAAGGTCATGTGAAGAGAGTTCTGCAGAGAAAACTATGATTAACAACCAGAAAAACAAAAACAAAACTCACACTTTGGAAGAAAATGTAAGCCAAGAGCAACACACTCAAAGCGCAGACTGTGCCAGTGGGCCACACCTCGCCAGCTCTGAGTTCCACTAAATTCCTTCCTCTTTGGGACTTATTTCCATGGAGACCATTTCTAAATTTTCTGGTTCCATAAATAAAACCAGAAGTTGCTAGGAAACAGTATAGCTTCTCAGGACACAACTGAAGGGGCACGGTTGCTTCCTACCAAAGGTACAGAAAGCTGCAGTTATTTTCTTTCTGACGTGCATGCAACTGTTGCTAAATCGAGACCCACACAGCCCTGTGAAGAATTTATTATGGAGCCCAGCGCAGTGGCACGTGCCCGGAATCCCAGCTTCTTGGGAGGTTGATGCAGGAGGATAGCCCAGGAGTTGGAGGGCCAGCCTGTGAAACCCTTACCTTATAATAAATAATTTTAAATTATTATGCATATTTCTGCTTAGTCATGACAGCCTTAAGTGCATGATTTAATCAGGATCCTCCCCAAATTTTTCCAATCCTACCCTATGTTTCCTTTTCAACTACTCTGCAAGCCTACCATCTCCCCACTTTCATCTAAAAGTCACCAAGAAACCCATCTTGAGTATTTTTAAGTTGCTAACTGCTCAAAGTATTATTCCATTACTGATCATGTTAAACCTCTCCTATTTCCACAGCCTTGGGGTCACTGTTTTCAAAATTCTTTTGCTTCTTTTAAAGACAACCTCGTGGTCTGCACACAGACTAAAGCAGCCCAGGGAACCCTCCACGAGAAGCACCACAGAAGCAGCGGCCCACACAGGCTCTGTCCTGCCTTGAGAAGCAACTGTCATTCTTTTACTCTTTCCCATCTTTGCAGCTGCACTAGAGGCTCAAGAATAATTGCTGGGACAAGAAGGCCTCACCAACAGCAACTTAAAGGCAGGAGAATTCCTTCTTCATATAACACAGACTTTGGAATGGTGATCCAAGCTCTTTCTGCTCTAGCCTTTTTTATTTTTTTAGCTTATTGGTACTTTTTAAGTATACAGGACACTTACGTTCACCACTGGGATCTTGTACCTTTACATGACAGATCGCAGTTCTCATTTTTCCCCCATACCCCTGCGGACCTCCCTTTACTGCCTCCCCCTCCCCTATTTACAAAGACTGTTTCCATTTTTACCTTTTCTCATATTTTTTCCCTTACTTCTTTTCCCCTAGCCTTTCCACTCCCCCTACACCCTTAGCCCTTTTCTATTTCACATTGTCAGTTATGCAATTTGGATCTTATTTACACTTTTAGTTTTTCACACCAGAAAACTATTCGGTATTTACACATGTGTGACTCATTTATTTCACTTAAGAGTATAGCCTCAATATACATCCATTTTCCTATGAATGACTCTAGTTTCTCACTCTTTATGGCTGAGTAGTATTCCATTTTATAGAAAAACCACATCTTCTTTATCCAGTCTCCAAATGATGGGCAATTGGGCTGTTTCCAAGTTTTAGCTATTACAAACTGTGCCACTATAAACATGGGTGCATATACATCATTGAGGTATGATTCTTTTAATTCTTTTGGAAAGATGTCCAGCAGAGGAATAGCTGGGTCAAATGGAACCTCTAATCCTAGTTCTTTGAGGTATCTCCATACTGATTTCCATAGTGGTTGCATTCCCACTAACAATGGAGAAGGGTTCCTTTCTCCCCACAACCCTGCCAGCATTTGTTATTGGTTGATTTCTTGATAGCAGCCATTCTTTCTGGGGTGAGGTGTAATCTCAATGCTGTTTTTATCTGCATCTCTCCAATGACCAGTGATGTGGAACATTTTTTCATATATTTATTTGGCACTTTTACTTCTTTGTCTGAGAAATGTCTGTTCATTTCAGATGCCCATTTTTGAATTGGGTCTTTATAATTAGGGGGCCTGATTTTTTTTTAGTTCTTTATATATTCTAGAAAATAGACCTTTGTCTGAGGAGCAGCTGGTAAAAATGTTTTCCCACAATGTAGGTTGTCTTTTAGTTCTGTTGATGGTTTCTTTCGCAGTGCAGAAGCTTTTTAGTAAGACAAGATCCCAGTTGTTGATTCTTTGTTCTAGTTTCTGTGCTACTGAGAAGTTGTTCATAAAGTCTTTTCCTATGCCAGTGTCTTCGAGAGTTCTGCCTAACTTATCTTCCAGCAAGTTTACTATTTCTGTTTTAATATTTAGATCTTTAATCCGCTTGGATTTTAGTTTAGTGCATGGTGAAAGATAAGAGTCTAATTTTAATCTTTGGCAGGTTGAAATTCAGTTTTTGCAACCATTTATTAAAGAGGCTATCTTTCCTCCACTGAGGATGGTTGACTCCTTTGTCAAAGATGAGGTAGCTAAGTATGTCTGGAGTTGTTCCTGTATCTTCTAATCTATTCCACTGATCTTCATGTGTGTTTCTTTGCCAGTACCATGCTGTTTTTATCACAGTGGCTTTATAGTATAGTTTCAAATATAGTTTGGGGATTGTGATACCCCCTGCCATATGTCTGTTGCTTAGAATTGCTTTTGCTATTCTAGGTCTCTTCTGGCTCCAAATGAATTTTTGGATTGTTTTCTCTAGTTCTGTGACTTCCTTAACTTTTTATCTTCTGGACTGATGCCTCAGGGGTGCTACACTCAGGACATCATATCCTTTTACCAGAGTCCCAAATATAGGAGAAGAGAAGGTTTAAAAAATATATCTGTCTTCATTAGCATTGGCTTTCCATTGGACAGTGAAGTTCTACTAAATCTTCCACTTACATCTCACTGGCCAGCCCTGAGGCTGCAGAGGCTGAGCTGAATCAGGGGCTTGATCCTCCCACCCCCACCTTATCAGGCTTCTACCTGCAGGGGGAGAAAGTGCAGGAAATGGCATCAATTAAAGACCTCCGTTCTTCCACGCATCTCTCTCTCTCCACATTAGATGTCCAAGCCACAGAAGTGAAGAGGTCACTCCAACCTGGAAGTCAAAAGAGCTCATCCTGGCTGCAGAAGTCATCTCTGCTTAGGGCCAGGCCACTGCTCACTTTGTTTGAGGACCCAGATAATCAGTCTTTCTTTTCAACACAGCATGGTCTGGCTACTTCAAAAATAAGCCATACTCAGAGTGCTAGACCTGGGAGCTGGTCTCTTGGGGAAAATTCTGCCAAGGCCCACAGCATGTGCAGCAGCAACAAGGGCCACAGTCCCTCACATAGTGTTTTGTTTTGCAAGTCTCTGTGTTAGCACTGATCCTTGAGAGGTCCAGGCTGCTGGCTCCTCACCCATCTTTCCTGCTGAGGATCTGAATCTATTAGAAAATATAATAAGAAGAACTGACAAACATATAGGACTCCAGCATCAACATTATTCAGAGTCCTCTGTAAACTGCAAGATAAGAAAACTGAGTGAGACATTTTAACTCTGTCACTCGAGGTCAAAAGCATGGAAGGACCTTCTGCTTTGAGTCATAAGGAAGCAGTGAGCACCAGACCAGCCTTTGATGTACACAACTATAATGCACACAGACAACAGCGTCCAGACACTGGTAAGACCCAGTGTAAGACTTAATCCCACAAGGAAGAGACATTCGTGAGGTGACTCCTTGATCACCCAGGTCTCAGCCTGAGTGCAGGTCAGGGAGCTTGAATCCGTGGCAGCTACATGAGCTGTGGAAGCATAAATCAGAGTTTGAGTCAACTAAAGAGACTAGAATCTCCAAGCCAGGTCACTGGAACATTTTGGGTTATTCGACGGGTGAGGAAGTCTACATGGGGATACCCTGTAAATCTTTACCCAGTGTCTGGGCTGCACATGCCCAGCAAGAAGGTACTGAGGCTGTGAAGAAAGCAGCTACTACAGAGCTGAGAGGACAGCAGCTACCAGAGGTGACACTATTCTGGAGAATAGTGGAGTCTTGGCCCAGCTGGAAGAGTCCCAGTCAGCCTGGGCATCCAGCTAAAACGTCCTATGAAATGCTTATTCCTTATGACCATCCTAGAGTAAGGCTTACTCTAAACCTACCTTAACAAAGCCAAAGACCAAGACCTAACAAAATGCACAGGACAGACCAGGCTGGAAGCTGAATTCCAGCAAAGAAAGAAATGCTGGGAAATTACGTTGGGTTTTTCTATAGATCCATGCTAGTAAAGCATAAAATCAAACTACATAATGTCAAGTAAACAAATCTGCCTGCTGGCATAACTAAACAACATTATACCACAGAATTCAGAATGTTTATGACAGAATTTGCAGTGTCCAGTGGAAAAATCAAAGATTGTGGATATACAGAAGCTATAAAAATAGGAATGAAGGAAAGAAATAATCAATAGAAATGGACCCTGAGATGCTCTGGGCATTGCAATTAGAAAGCAGATCTTTTAAAGTAGCTATAATATATTCAAGTCAATTCAAAGAAACAAACAAAAATGGGACATGAATGAGTTAATACATAGGGAAACTCTAAGAGGACTCAAAGCGATGAAAAGAAAAAAAATGCATTCTGAAAATGAAAAGTCAAATGACTTAAATTTGAAAATCCACTGGATGAGAATGACAACAGAATGAAGATGAAGACATAAAAAAATAGGGAACTTGAAGATAAACAGAAATTCTAAAATTTGAATATCAAGAGAAAAGTAGAAAGAAAATGAACCAGAACTTCAAGGTCCTATAGGACAACATACAATGATCTAACATATGTGTAATTGGAGTCTCAGAATAAAAGTATAAACAGAAAAAGTATTTTCAGAAATGATGACCAAACTTTTACCAAACGTCATTAAAAACAGCAACTTAAAAAGCTCAGAGAGTCCTAAAGATAAATAAAAAAGAAAATCACATCTAGGTATACTACAGTAAAACTGCTGAGAACCAACATAAACAGAAAACCCTTAAAGGTCTTAAAAGCAGACAGTAGGATAGAGACGGGGATACCATACTGGGAGCAAAGATACAGTAATATTGTACATGAGAAAGGCACAGAAGCTTCCTGACATGAACTGAAGGTGAGTTCACAATATTCAAGAGATTTACTTCCTAATATCCTTGAGTTGAACTGAGACTTAAAAGTCTGATTTGTACCTCTTCCTTGAGAAAGTAAAATGTAAGAACATTAAGACTAGGGCTTTGGCAACTTGAAGGTAAGACAAATTATGCCTTTCATGATTAGACAGGAAAATGTAACAAGTGAATGGGAAAATAAATATTTAAAGGTGTGGAATAAATATGTAGTAATATGGTCAATCTCTTAAGTCATTATAGCATCTTACAGGTTAAGTTATTCTTTTACATCACAAATTATCTTATACAAGATTATTACAAGCAAAAATGATTATTTCCCCAAGTATCACAGAAAGCATTATCAAAATAAAACATTCTATGTGTAGTCTTATATTAAGCAAAGGAAAAATATAAGAAAAATGAAAAGAAAAGTTTTAGGAAGCCCCAAAGGATAAAATTACATCAAAACCAAAAGAGTTACTTGTAAAGCCCCATTCACAAAGCTTTTTGTGACCATAATAATACAGATAAAATTTTAATGTATCTTCTTCATTTTGAACAAATATTTAAGCACATTTGGGAACAATGCTGAGCAAAGAATTTCCCCTCTTTTTTTGTTGTTGCCGTAAGAGAAAAATAATAATAATTCGCTGGTTTCTTTGTCATTCTAATTTCTTATTCCCAGCATAGTTAATCATTAGGAGTTACATAAATAAATATGAACCTTTTTTATTTTTTCTTATTCTACACAACATTCCCCATCCCAAAGAAACACAATTGTCAATGGGTTTAGAATTTTTAAAAATTCCATCTGGATGTTACTGTTTCCCCAGCAGTTCTGGGCAGTGGGTCTGCTGACCATGGGCCATGGGGGGCCCTGGCACTGTAGGACACTTAGCAACACAGGGGGCCTTGTCTTCACCCAGGCGTGAGGAAATCCTGTCTTCAGACCCTGCCAAGTGTCCTCTAGGGGGCAGAACTTCTGTCTAGGGGGCCCCGAGAGATAAAGCCATAAACAGGTCTTTCCTCCCCACCAATTCATTCTTTTAAAAAAAATCATGACTTACAATTTACGTTGAAAACAACCATCCCTTCTAATAAAATATCTGATGTTCAATTGTGAAAGGACTTTCCTGCATGTAGAGAAAAACACTCCAATTTGGGGGCATGTCAGATTTTATTAATGGACTGAATTTAGGTTTTCTTTTTGGTTACTTGGTAGGTTTTGATTTCTGCTTTCAAATAAAGCAAACTTTTTCCTTTCTGGGATGCTTCATTCTTCACTCATTCACCTATGAAAGACACGCAAATTTGGCTCAACAGAGCTGGGACTGCTTTTAGTAAAGCAAACAGCACTATTTCTAAGCCACTGATCAGGAGGACGATGCATTTTTCACCTAAGTGACACGGGATACATTCAAGGAATTTTTAATCAAAAAGAGACATTAAACTGCAGATTGTTCTTCACGAAGCTCAACTTTTAGAGAAAACAAAACATTTTTGTAACTGTTATCTAAATCGAGACATCTTTTCTGTCAGTTTAAAAGTGTTACTAGGTACTAATCACCACCTTTTCCAAAAGCAGACTGCTGAGCAGGGCAACCAGACGTTTTAAAAAGAAAACGCTGTACCATCTCCACGATCTGACGGTTAATTCGGTGGAGGTAGAGCCACCAAATTCCTAGACCCCAAGGAACCACTGAGTCTCCTCCTCCCATGCAGGAGAGAAAACTCCCGAAATCTGCTGGGTCTGTTTGTGCGTGGAACTTCCTTCCCGGGAGAAAATACAGACTAGCAGGGCGTCCCAGTCCTCGCCCAGCCACACACGCAGCTCGGGCGCCTCTGACTCACCGATATGATACAGCCCGATCCAGTCGCTGGGGTCCACCTCCTCCTTGATGTCCCAGAAGATGATGAGGTTCTGGGCTTGACCCAGTGTGTACTCGTACATGCTGGCCGTCAGGCTGGAGCGGCTCTCGGAAGTCACCAGGTCCGTGTCGCTGTTGGCGCGCGGCAGGGTCATGTTCTCGGGCAGCGAGCCCTGAGCAGCCAGACTCTGCAGGTTCTCGGGGCTCAGCGTATACCGCATCTGGGGGTTCCGACGCCGCACAAACAGCAGATGCTCCCGGGCTGAGCTAGCCATGCCGCCTGCCTCCCCGGGGCCGGCTTCCTGAGGACCTGCGAGAGACAGAGAGCAGACCTTATACAGCGCTGTAACTGAAGAAGCTGGCTAAGCTTCCCACACCAAGCCCCGAGGTCTGCCACTGGAAGAAACCCTACTACTCTACTGGCAGTGACGTGCCAAAAGTAACTTCTCTGGGCCGGGGTCACCTGGTGGCAAAGACTGTCAGCCACCTGCGACCGGAGCTCCCTTGGCACAGATTTCCCCCAGCAATCGGGAAGGAGGGGGCAGACTTCACCAGCCCTTTCCCAAACCACCCTCCTCCTGCAGAATGGCTTCCTTGTCTCCTTTTCCATGTTTTATTTCCTACTGCAATGAAAACTTAAAACTGCAAAGTGGAAATTATGACATCTGCTCCAACAGGTGAAGTGTAGCACTGAGTGTAAGCTCGCTGCTCAGTCCCTGAGCGAGAGGAGGTAACGCGGGAGTCATCCTTCAGAGCGGGCTCAAACGTCACCTCTCGATTCGACCCAGGAGCGTCACATTTAAGGCTCCAGTACTCCAGACTCCCATCCCTCCGGCCTCGCTGTAGGGATTGTTACCATCCAACGTACCACACGTTTCCGCTTCTCTGACTACTGGCTACTTCCCCCGCGAGAGACGAAGCAGTGCCGGGACACAGCAAGGTGAACGTCTGTCAGGCGGACAGATGAGCATCCTCGCCTCACTGAGCCATCACGAGCATGGACTCTCTTTCTGAGCCTCCATCTCACCATCACGATTTTCTGGCTGGTCCCTTGCCCTTTGCACCACTAAGGTCATGGTTTCCTTGGCTTCTACTGGGGACCTGACACAGCCTCCTGCTGCTCAGGGCTGGGGCAACCTCACTGCCAGCTGCTGCCAGAGCCTCAGATTTCTAAGACCTCTGCACTTCAAGGCTCTGTCTCCCCGCGCCGGCCTGATTTGCTCACGGGTTCACACCTCCTCCCCCAATCCTAGAAGCTTCCACAGACGGATTCTGATTCCCTTCTAATTTCCCCTTTGAGAACAACACAGTCCACTACACACGTGTGGACTAACACTTACTGATTCTGTACCATTAGCACCTGGGGAAGTCTTTGGGGTACTGAGTTTGACTTAGAGCCCGACACTACTGAGGCTGGGGGACGATGGCATGGCTTCTACTTGAAAAGTAAACCACCTACCTGTCTTGGATGTAATGTTTACAGCGTAACTAACAATGCTGGACACAGGAGAAGGGACAGCAGGTCCATGATTTGTCCATTTCCTCATCTGGTCACAGCTGGGGTGAAGAGAACTATTTCTATTGATGGCAGTATTACTTACTGTATGTGCAATGGTACTTATCCAAGTAATTTCTGCCATAAGGCTGTTTTCATACTTAAAGCACTCTTTCTTGAATTGAAATAACTTGGGAGTGGTAAGCAAGGTGTGCTACATGGAAATGATAGAAATAAAAACGGACAGACAAGCCTATCTGCCCATTTGATAGGATTAAATTCTACATCCTTCTTCATAAGTCAAACACTTCTATTTTCTTATGTGGTCTATGATAACTGTGACCATCAAACGACATCCATGACTGTCTGATAATCTCCCAACTCTGAAGTCTAACATATAGGTCAGTGTCTTCTAATCTACTTTCATCTTAGTGGATTTCAGCAAACCATTATTTCTTTACAAGACCTGTGAGTCAGGTACCACATCCACTTCAACAAGAACTATAAATAATTAACTCCTAACACACTGCAGTCAAACAGCAAGTTGCAGGTGGTCAGAACCCAACTATTTTCCCGAAAGAAACAGACCTGAACCTGTAGAGTCCAACAGCAACAGAAGAACACCTAACAATTATTCTGCTCTCGAAAAGAGTGAAAGCCACATGCGTACACACAGCTACATGACCTCTAAGCACAGAAGTAGGTGAGCACAGCAGAGGAGCCCCTATGTCTCACCTATGAATCCACTCTATGACCTTTGACAGTTTAACCCCTCCTGACTCCGTGATCCCACCTGTCATGCAGGAGCAACACCTGCCTCTGAGGATTTTGGAGAAAACTAAGTGAATTAATACAAATAAAGTAACTAAAAAGTGTCTGGCATATAAGATGCACTTAACCAAGTCTAGCAATGAATATTCTCCTGTGACTACATTCTCCTCCAATGACAGCCCAACCGGACTCTGCACTCACTTACTGATAAGTCCCCTCCCTCACTTACTGATAAGGTGGGCTGTGAGCACCCTCAAGTACTCCCAGCACAGCCTCCGGCCAGAGACAGGGGCCCTATTGGCTCTGAGGAGCTAGTCTACCCTGAAAAGAGCCACCCTTCCATCCTCCAGCTGGAAAGAAAAGCTCAAACGGACTCCCACACCTCCCTCCTATGAGGCATTAAGGACACGAAGAGGAAAGTTCCACCCTCACAAAGGATGCACTCTCACAAGCAGAGACATGGGATGAGAAGATTAAAAAAAAAACCACATAGCATTGATTTTTGTGGAAAATTCAAAGGATTTACTAGTGGGTGAAAGCACTACTCTAACTGAATCCTGCAAAAGCACAGGAAGCATGTCCTATACCACACAGCAGAGTATACTAAAGGGTAAGGAAGGTAAAGCCCTCTTTCCAAATTCTTTTTTTCACTTACCGAAAAACGTGCATGGCTCTTACCCTCCAGGAAGCTGAGCTTTTGGGGGTGAAGGCCAAATATTCATATAAGAAAGACTTCAATCTGCTACCAGTGGCACTTTACACACACACACACACACACACACACACACACACACACAACTTCTCCTAACAGTGCTCCCCAGTGCCTGATGTCTTCATAACAGAAAATGCTCTATGCTTTCCAAAGCACTGTCCAATTTCATAATTTCAAGTAAGACCTCAGGATACTGCATTTTGGGGTTTTTTTTTGTACCGAGGATCAAGCTTTTGTCCTTGCACTTGCAAAGCAGGCAGCAGAACCACTGAGCTAAATCCACAGCCCTTTTTGTTTTTCTTTGTTGTTGTTGTTGAGGATACTTTGAATTAAGTTTGAGAACTATCACCACCATCTCAGTTTCAGACAAGGAAATTAAGAATTTGTAGGCAGAAGGTTGGCTGAAGGAAAGAAAAGATTCTTGCTGGCAGAGGTTATGATTGAGGTGACCCTTAAAGGATTGATTAGAAGAGAGGGAGAAATGTGTAAAGAACATTCTAACCAGAAGTACGGCAAAGCTACCAAGGAAGGAGATATGAGAAGGAAGAAAAAAAAAACCCAGAAGCTTAGCGGAATGTGTGGTAACAATCCTAAAAAGAGACCAAACAGAAGCCCACCACTGAAGCACAGGGAACACCAAGCACATGCAGAAAATACTGAGTGGTGAGGTTAATCCGTCCATGGGAGGAGGAGGAGGGAGGGAGTCTAAGGACGGCGTCAAATGCCACAGAGACGGAAGTTGCAGCATTTGAAAACTTGAAGGAAACTGGTGGCCTGTACGGAAACCAGTTTTGCATGGAGTGGTAAAAGCCAGATTGTTGAGGTTTGAGGAAGGAGGCTGGGAAAATAATTGGGTAAGAACTGAAACCCCACCCCCGAAGAGTAAAGCAGAATAAAGGAAGAAGACAGGGCAGAGAGCAGATGTAGCCTCAGACTGTGATGGACCCCTTTGCTTCCTTGCATTGCTTTAGGATGAAAGAGAATTTTTTTCATGTTTCTAATACCAGCACAGCAACTACACCCTCAGAGTATTTTTACATAAATGAAATGGACAGAGAAAGGACAGTAAAGAGACAATGAAGATGAAGATACAGGAAACAGGGGAGAAATAGGATGGAGATCACCAAGTAAAAAAGGAGGAGGATTCATCTAAAACCAACACTGTAGCCGAGGGTTTAGCTCAGTGGTTCCGCTCCCTGCCTCACAAGCGCAAGGACCCAAGTTCAATCCCAGGTACAAAAAAAATTTTTTTTCATTAAAACCAACACTCCAATAGAAACGTAATGCAACCCACATATGAAATTCTACATTTTCTAGTAATTACACTAAAAATGTAAGATTTGGAAATTTTAATAACATTTTATTAAACTTTAAACTCATATATCCAAACTGTTATTGTTTCTACATTAATACAAACAATTGTGAATGGGGCTCTTCCCCATTGGCGATAAGGTTCTTACTACTGAAAGCACATTTTAATCCAAAGAGACCACATCTCAGGCCCTCGGTGGCCATGTGGTGCTCTTTACAGCCTGGGCACAGCACAGATCTAAAGGATGGAAGGGTCCCCAGTTCCCACAACAGCTTCTTCTTGCTCAACTGAAGGCCTGAAGGTGGCAAAGAGGAACAGTCAGGATTCCTTACTTCCAAGTTTTGCTGTGTTGAATTTTAGCATGAACATACTGTTTCAGCCCAATTGCAGGAATCCTACAATGCTGTGAGCCGGAGACTTCCAGGCTGGGCAGAAAGGCTTTCTGGGGATAGACTTGTGGACAGGGCCTCAGAAATTCTTGTGCTCTCATTTAGCTTCTTTTCTTCTACTTTTTTGTAGCTACTCAGTCTTCAAAAGCAGAAGCAGGGTCCCACTGGTGATTGTGTGTGTCAGGGAGGAGATGAGGCCATGAAAGAATAAAGGTTGTGTCTTTAAAACTCAGATGCACTTACTGAGGGATTTATATGCAGCCCACTTGGATAATTTACACAGAGAACCCAGGGCATTCACAAGTCAGTAGCAGCATGTCCTGAAACAACACCCTGTCTCACTATGGACGTCTACTCAATGGAAATAACATTAATGCACCATGTAAGATTGCCCTAAGGGTTACAAGTGTCACAGGGGTGAGAGCCCCATAAAAGTGGCTCTTGTTATCTTGGTAGGCAAATTATATAAGAACCAAGCTGATGCCTGATTTCGTTTGGGATAATTCTCAATGTGGAAGAGTCACCCCAAGTCCTACCTCATGCTGGATGATGGAGCACTAGGAGTGGAAACCATGGTCCCTCACGGGATAATTCTCAATGTGGAAGAGCCAGGGGAGAGGAACGCTAGGATTTGGGCACCAGTTAACAGAAGTCTGATGCTAAAGGCCAACCTGGCACATGAAAAGTCACCCCAAGTCCTACCTCATGCTGGATGATGGAGCACTAGGAGTGGAAACCATGGTCCCTCCTCCCGCCACCCGATGCACTTCCAGAGCTCAGAAATCACAGGCCCCTGGGTTACAGCTCTAGAAAACTATATCTGTGATACAAAAAGGAAATACCAACCAGGAAAGGTTCAAAGAAAGAATCCAAACACTTGGTGACAAATTAAATATAAGGGGTAACAGTGAAGCAGAAACTAGGGCTCAATTCTGGATTTTCAATCTAAGTGACAAGAGAATCTCAGAAACACTGGCAGGACTGAGGTGAAGACAGAATCCTGGATGGATGTGAGGTTAGCGCAGCAGGCCCAGGTAACCGCAACAGTCCTGACACTGAGGTGAGGGCCGGCCTGAACTATGGGCCCGCATGAACTACGGCCCCGGTAAAAAAATGAATATCCAAATGCAACTGTTTCAAAAAAATGTTAGTATTAATTTAAACTATGTCAAATTCCTAAAGGGCTTGTTCAGGGCTTAAAATTTTCTTTCAGAAGTTTTACTCTGCATAATATACATCAACCTCAAAAGAAATAGTAGAATGTTTAGATATGAGAGACTATTACTAAAACTTCTTCAGAAACTTGAATTTTTCCCTTATAGAAAACATATTTTTTAGAGTTTGTGTTTCCAGAGTAAGATCAAATTCCATACAAAATTCATTAAGCAAAGTTGCATACAAGTTGGGGGAAATCGAAGCACTCTAAGTTTTACAGTAAACATTTTGGTTTATGACTGCCCACTTACTCAATGTGACTTTTTCTCTGTGAAATCTATACTACTAACAACAGGAAACAGCAGATGCACATTTTCTCCTGAGGAAACCTAAGAATTCCTGATTTGCTTGTTGGTTTCATACTCGCACCTTCTCTAATAAAAGGCAAATGCTCTTCAGAAAATTATCTGTGTCCTGAAAAATGCTTTAGAAGATAAAGCTGATGGAAAAGGAAACCCACAAGGGGCACTCTAGTCATCAAGGGGAAAGCTGGTCCCTTCCATGTTCCTTAGTGAGCCCAACCCTCCTGCGAGTCTGGGCCGTGACTCTGTTCCTTTCCAGGGGGCGCAATTTCTCCGGAGGTGGAACACCTTAAAAAAACACACCACCACAAAGACATGTTCGTCTGATTAGGATTAGGTCTACACTGTGCTATTCTCTCAGATAACAGACACCTACTCAAACAACAACTAGAAACGAAATCACTTGCTTCCAGAGGTCAATAGAGATTTAATTGCTATGAAAACTGTAAAGTGTCATGGGATACAACTTCATTTCCAAAACCAGCAGGGTGTGTTCAGAAGACACAGACAGCAGCTGATGACAAATACATGAAGCAAGTAAGGGTTTTTGGTGCCAGGGATGGAACTCAGGACCTTGTGATTTCAAGGCAGGCACAACCCACTGAGCTAAATCCGCCGCCCTGCAAGCGTTTTCATTTACAACATTTTGCTAACACATCTGGGGATGAATGTCAATTTACTAAACTAAACCTGAAGGGCAAGTACTGAAAAATATGAATTGTCCAAAGATTTGCCTAGATCAAAAAATACATTCTAAGATCTTAATTTCCTAGTCTGGACATTGATAAATAAAAATAATTAACATCTCTCTTTACCCTTTGTATTACCCCAAAATACAATATCACACACACACACACACACACACACACACACATACTGTTGTACTACACTTCAAACTCCAAGTGTTTCACAATATAAAAACTATGAGAAAAGGGGATAAACCTGTGTATTGATAGTCAAGAGACACCAAATTAGCGTGCTGCAAACAGAGACGTGAGAATGAAGGGGGACCAACGGTGATGCCCTCCCCAGCAAGGCCAGCTGGCCTCCGAGATAAAGAATGTCATCAGGAACTCCTGACCGCCTCTCTCTCCCCGGGTTCCCCGGGTCTGCCAAGAGAAAGTGCTTCTACAGTGCCTGCTTGGTTCCCACCCTGTCCATCCCACCCAAAAGCTTCCCTACTTGCCAAGTGTGCCAGGAAGGTGGTGAGGAAGACCGGGAAACTCCTCTACACAGAGAGCGGGAGCGGCAGGAGCTGCCTCACTTCTTCCTGTGCCAGCAAAGTAGGGAACAACATCAGGCCGCAGGGGTGAGGCCGGAGGGAAGGTCAGAAGGTGCGGACACTGACATTACGTCCGGAGCTGGGGTTCTCGTGTGGTCTTGGGGCGTCCCAGGACGGCCACCTCAGACGTGTGCTCCATTCGTCTGCCCAGCGAAGAGTGCTGCTCCCAGGGGGAAAAGCCCAGGCTCACTGTGCAGGGGAAGCACCGGCCAGACTCCAGGCTTAGGAGTTTATTCTTCAGAGTGAGTTTCCCAGAAGGGAAAACAGCGCTGTAATCTTGGGTCATTGTGTGACCTGGAGCTGTAGTTTTTCTTAAAAGTACAATTTGAAAATTATGCCTTTTCCAACCTCCATTTTACTTATCCTTATTTCTTCTACCCTACCTCATTCTCAGGTGGAAAAGTATCTGAAAATTTCAAAGTATCCCCCCAAACTGTAAACCTTAACGCAAAGGGTACTCTCCCTACAATCTCACCAAATTCTGTTTTAATCCACAACATAAAAAAATACCCCACTTACAACTTTAGGAAGGGGATTTAGGCAAATATAAATAATTGTACATTCCAAAAATTTTTCGTTATAAAGACAACATTCAACAATGCTTGATTTGGTTTTAAATCACTAACTACACAAACAGCTTAAAAAGACAATACAACTGAGATTTGCTTTAACTCTCCCCAGTTCTTAAAACTCAGAGAGGTGTGTAATTGAACGTTTTGGTTTTTTGCGGGTAGGAATATATAATTCACCAAAGAAAAAATGTAAATTGATAATTACACATCCAAAAAAAACAAAACCACAAATTCTCTGTCCCTTAAAATGTCAGCTTTTATAAACAACAGAATAATGTTGAAGTGTGGTGAGAGAGAAACTCCATGCACACAGGACAGGTTCAGAAGCCTCCCCGAGTCCTGGGTGTACCCACATGTGTAGGCCCAGGGACCCACTTCCAGGGCTCCAGCCGAAGGGGGAAGCACATGCTCACAACTGCCTTCCTCAAAGCAGGGAAGTGGGAAGCAAAATAAATTCCCAACAATGGGAGTAAATTAGTGTACATTTTAGGCTATCACGAAGTCACTACAAGTATATTGGGGGATTTAGCTCAGTGGTGTTGCCACCTTCCTCACAAGACCAAGGTCCTGAGTTTGACCATTAGAACCATTTAAAAAAGTGTATTTTTAACATTTGACATGGGGATTTAGTCACTGGAACTGAGTCCTCACCACGGGGACAAAATACCCAACACCCACAGTTTAAAGAAAGAAAAGTTTTTTGTTTGGGGGGTTTTTTTGGTACTGGGGATCAAACTCAGATCCTTGCACTTGCAAGGCAGGTAGCAAAACCACTGAGGTAAATCCCCAGCCCCAAGAAAGGTTTATTTTGGACTCCAGTTGTTAGTGTGTGGCAGGCTGGCTCCAAAGCAGAAACAGCATGGCTAAGGGGCATGGCGGAAGAGGCCTGCTCCCATCATGGCGGCCAGGAAGCAGAGAGGGAGGGCGGAGCCAGGGAGGAGAGGTCCCTTCCGGGCCCCACTCAGGCGACTGTCCTGACCAGACCCCACATCCCACCAGCAGCATATATAGCAGAAAAAGAGGACAACTTTTTCTGTAGTTTTAGATAATGACATTACAATTTTCTCTTCCTTTTGATATTCTACTTTTTGAATTTTCCAACAAATAATGTATATGACTAGAAAAAAAATGTTACTAAAAATGTACCTTTGATATGAAAGGAGGGTTCCTACCACTTCTTGCAATTAGTAGCCATCTTGTGGGGGGGCACTCGTTAGTCAGACGCAAAGAACAAGAACCTCCTCTGGTAAACTAAAGAGAAAGGATTTACTAGGAAGATACTGGGTGGCTCACAAAACTAAACAGGAAAAAGAATGAGCCAAAGACATTCTGGGGTGGCCGCAGCATCAACCCCTACACATTCACCCCTCCACCGTGTGCTGGGACTGACTCCTGGAGAGAGACCCCACGGGCCGCCGAACAGAGCCCCAGAGCACTGCACACCCAGACAGGCAATGAGCAGGCCGGCAGGCTGCTGGGGGAAGCAGTTGCTCCAAAGGGAGTCCGTCAGCAACGAGGAAGGAAGTTAGCCGCCATGAGACGACTAGAAAGTGAATACCGGACAAAGACGAAGGAAAAAGGAAAAAGTCAAAGCAAACACCAACTCCAAAACCACACGCGCCTAGATATGTAATGAGAACCCGGTCAGCAAGTGTGCGGGAGAGCGCCACGGGGAGAAGGTGCCCTTGCGGGTATGGCCGTGCCGCTCCTCCCGACCCCTCTCGCTGCCAACAGTCACCTCACCCTCCAAGCCAGGTGTGGCACCAGGGCCAGGAATCCTCACTACAGCATACCCAGCAATACTCCGGAAAGGAGAATAAAACTCTCAGGGACCACGCAGGAGGGACAAAGGACAGACTCTTAATCTGTCACTCACTAAAAGCTTAATTTGTGTTTTCTTCAGAGGCACTCAGCTATTTTTGCTGGAAATACACACACACACACACACACACACACACACACACACACACACACACGTGTGCAGTGACTGCAATTAGGTTAAAGCTCCACATCTCCGCCTTCATTCTCCATCATCTCTTTTGTCACCTTAAAACCCTGGATGTGAGGACAAGAGTCCTCCGCTCTGAATTACCTCACCTGCCTCATCCCTCTTCCAGGCTGAGGGCACCAGCACCTAGGTAGCGGGGCAGTCTCAGTCACCACCAGCTCCACACCCCCTCCAGTGGCGTCCAGAAGTCGCCACGCCTTGCCCTAGACTGGAAGTCACTTACTTGGGATCCCAACAAGGTCCCCACTGCGGGAGCACGGCCTCCCAACCCATTCTCCCGCTCCCCAAGTCCCAGTCCCTCGAGCAGAGCATCATCTCATGAACACCGACTATCCCTCGAGCCACAAGGACTTCTCTGGAGGCACCACGGAGGCCCAGAACTGAGAGGGGAGCCAGTCCACCCAAGCCAGCCCTGCCCTCGGCTGCTCAGGCCCAAGTCTCTCAGTGAGCTTCACTTTCTAACAACTTCCCGGCTACCTCTTAATCTCTACTTTTGCAGGCTCAAAGGACCGGTACCCGGTCACCCTGGATACATCGCTGGGAGCCCTCCTGAGAAGCCACTTCAGAAACGACACATCCACATCATTGTTAAACCTCCATCTGGACTTTTAATGTGCCATTAAATACAGAAGAGCAAAACTTGAAGGATCACTTTTAAATGTTGTGCTAGATTGGGAAAATGGAAAACAAAGCTTCACATATTTTCACTGCTTTTAGAAATTCTTTAACCTATTTTCCATAAACACACATGGAATTTTCTAGTGTATCTAAGTACACAGCAAAGAGAAAGAAGAGGATAAAGAAAAGGAGAGAGAGAGAGAGAGACAGAGAGAAAAGCTCTCTGCGCTCATATCAACTACTCGTGGGGACCAGTGATTTATTAACAAGTATTGATATTTGTGTGGGAAAAGTGGAATCAACTCAATTTTGACTCATCCCTCTTGAAAGCTGCATATCCTTAGGGGGAAAGATGTCTTTCTTCTTTGCATAGGCTACCTCCCAAATACCAACCTCTGCTAAACACAATTCAAATTTGGAGGGATTCTGACTACTTTGTGGTGGCCAGAGCACATTACAGAGGAAAATCATCTTTGAAAAACAAACCACAAAACACGAGCTGCTGGTTAATGACGGCCAAAGGCTGCTAGACAAGAACAGCTATATTTAAATAGAACTGTTTATTCCGTCAGACAAAAAAGGTCCCCACTCTACACACCAGTAATTCTATCTTCTGCTCTCCACCCCACAGGGTACATTTTCAGAAACGTAATTCTTCTTTCTCCTCTCTTTCCTCCCAAGGCCAAGTTTGCCTCGCTTCACACCTCAACATCGGACCTTAGCAGGCCTCTCTGGCCTGTCCATCGCAGCATCCAACCCTGCTCCTGTCCTGATGGCGCAGGAAGGATGGCACAGGCTTGAGTGGTGGCTCTGGGGCCAGGTGGAGAGCAGGAAGTGGATTTCCCGACGTTCAATTCCTTCAGGAGCCCGAGGCTCCCCGACCCTCTCTGTCAGTCACCCGCCTACCCAGTGCTCCATGCTTTCCTGACTCCACACCCAAGACCCGAGAGCCCCTCTGCCAAAGGACACCCACCAGGGACACCCCTGCCTCCGCAGCCCGCAGCCCACAGCCCTCCTATGTCATCCTGTGAGGCTTCACCCGACTCCAGCGGGGAGGACCAGCTTGTTTCTGCTGCCTATTGCATCCTCCACAAGCCTGCAGGCAGGAGGGAGCAGACTCTCCAGTGAGCAGGGTATTGCAAACTTTCCTTGAATTTGGCCACACTGGCCATGTAAGAAGGACTTTTTGGGTCACGTGCCTCCTTTGACAAAGCCCTGGCCAGAATGCACAAAGAGAGGAATTAGAAATCCCAGGCTCCTGAGTTGTGAGGGTGACGGCACAGCTCCCGGGCTGGGGCAGCTGAGCACACAGGGCCTCTGAGAAGCCAGGGCTGGACCAGGACAACACAGGGCCCAGAGAGAGGGCACGCACTGCTGCCAGAACCCGATCCAACCAGAAGGGAAGTCCTGTAAATCAGTTCCCACTGCCCGCGGGGGCCTAAGCCCCTGTTACCCTTCCTCTGAATAGGGGTCCCTGTGTCTCAACCTCATTCCCTCAAGAACGGCCTCAAGATGGAGGCAGGACCCAGTCCAAGCAGAAGCCAGACCGTGTGGATCTCTACCCCAAGTGCCCTGATGTCCACACGGCCTGCACAGTTACAGTCCAGCTCTCTCTGCCCTCATCATCCACTGCTGCCATCCATACTCATGTGGCTCCAGCTCAGCTCCTGGACCACTCCAGCCACTTCCGACCTCAGGGCCTTTGCACTTGCATCACCTGTGCTCTTTCTTCACTATCCACACGGTTACCCACTCACAGTTTAATCAAGTGAGGGCCTTCTCTGACAACCCTAAGAAACTTCAACTGCTCCAAGGCTAACCACACCTCCCTCTGCCCTGCTTTTCCTCCATCACCTTCCTTAGCCTCATAGACAGTATCAGTGTTTACTGCACCCCTCCCCGCTGGAAAGTATGCTTCGTCAAGAAGTAGCAGTGACAGACAGACAGACACTGCCTCTACACTGGCAGCTGCACTTCCTGGTTTCTCAGCGGAGTGACTGGAGGCCTCACGTTCAGCTAAGCGATCGAGTCTTCGGAACCTTACAGGAATTCGACGCTGCAGTGAGATCTGCAACGTAAGTGACGCCGCTGGTGGACCAGCAGCTGCGAGCACCGCTGAGACACACAGGGGTCCACTTCCGAAGTCTGATCACAACTGACATCCACCCGAGGGCAGGGGTGGGCAGAAGGCACACTGCAGCAGAACCAAAGGGAGCGGAGGCGCGGGGACAAGAAGGGGCAGTCGTGCCGGGCAGGGGGTGTGGGAAAGCCGCCCGGGCTGCGATATTTAAGCCTGCGTGTCTGAGTTATTTCACTTAACATGGTGCTCTCGAGGTGCGACTGTTTTCAAGTGACTCAAAGTTTTATCTCAGTACTGCATTCACTGCCCGGCTGCACGGAAAACGAAAGCCACAGATATCACACAATAAGGGACCGGAGGCTTTTAAAATGAATCAGTGCCGGCCCAGCGCCTGGGCCACACGACTCAGACATCCCAGCAGTGACAACCCTGAGAGAGGCAGCTGCTGCGACGCAGGGATCATGAAGCAGTGTTTCTGAAGAACGACTTGCACCATAGGCAAATAAAGCCTGTGAAGGTGACAACAAATGACAGCCGAAGGAGAAAAGGATTTGAATGTTACAGGATTAAAGAGAGCTCGTGAGAAACGCAGCCGCTCTAGAGCAGCCTTTGCGATGCGGCTTCCTTCATGATGGGGTGAGACCGCCACACACCCGTTCTGGGCTAGCGACAAGATTAACTTGCCCAACCCGCCGAGGATGCTAACACGCCTCTCACCCTCTGCTCCTCCTGCTGACGGTGTTTACGACGTCCTCAATTTTGCTGTAAAACAGAACGACCCGATGCCCACATGTGAAGTCGTACTTGTCATGTCAAGAACAAACCCATGAGCCCTATTAACTCAGAAACCTGGCCCCGCACAGATGGGATCCCTCACTTCCGAGGGCCACTGCCCGCCGCCTGCCACCTGCCCCCGGCTCCCACCCGACACCGGGCCGCCCCATAGGCCTCTGGGTCTCAGGTCTGACGTCCAGCGGAGGACACCGAGGAGTGGGGACGGAGCGCAGGCCCCGCCTCAGGGCCTCGCAGAACCCTAGGCATCTCCCAGATGTCAGCTCAGGAACTGGGGGGTCAGTTTCCCACCGTGGACTTCCTGGACACACCGAACCACAGCACCGTGGTCTCCAGGCTCGCCCACAGGATGTGACAGACCTCATTAGCTATGTACAGGTTTTTAAGGCAATGTTTTAAATGAAGAAGGCAAGCATGCTCCTGCTCCTGAAGCACAGAGCTCTGCAGACAGTAATCTACCTGCTTCTTCTGTTGTGAGCCGCAGATAGAAGGCTGAGACGTATTATCTCCCTCTGTCCAGCCTCAGGGGGCTGACAACACATCCAGGCACCATGGACACAGACGGCCAAAGGACATTCTGCCAACGGAGCCCTTCCAGGGAACTCAACAGAAATCATACCCTTTGCCCTCCCTTTCCCCACCCATCTCTCAGAGGAACAAACGGCTCCTCGAGTTAAAGGACTAAGCCAAGCAGGTGACTCTTGAGGCCAAGGTTTCTCTGAAATGAAAGAGTTTTCTTGAGACATTATAGATGCTACCCAGTGAAAGGGCCACGTCTGGGGACCCGGTTCCTACAACCACTGACATCCTAGGGCTGGGGATGTAGCTCAGTGGCGCCGTGCCTGCCTCACAAGTGTAAGGTCCTGAGTTTGATCCCCAGGACCAGAAAAAAAAATAGTTACCAGTATCGGGGCTGGGGAGCAGTTGGAAAACATCACTGGACCAGAGCTAAGAGCATTTTTTTTTAAGTACGAAAATTGGGCAAAGAAAGACATAAGTTGTTTACACAGAACTTACACTGGCTACAGCTGGGGGCGGTTGTGTGAAGCCAGAAGAACCGGCACACGAAGGCAGTCCACAGGAAAGCGGCATCACTGCCCGGGAGCTCATACAAAGAGGGCACTGGGCCCTGGCGTGGCCCAGATGGGATTAAGCCAAGGCTCGGACACACATTCAGAGAGCTCAACTGTCTTTCTGCTGGTGACCCCCAGGTGTTACCTGATTACTCTTCCTCTCTCCTCCCCTATCGGCCTTCTGGACGGACATCTCAGCATTTTTAAGACTTAGGAATAAAAATCCCGCAGTAGACTAAGAAGGGAAGTCCTCCTCGCGGGTCATTGCTGGGGTAGGTTCCAGGGTGCCCAGGCAGTGCTGACCACGGCGGGAAAAGAACAGAGCTGGGACCTCATTAGGCTTCGTTAAAAAAATTAACAGAAAATCTTAATAAAAGCAGCTCTTGCCTCTGCAGTTAGACGCAAGTGTTCAGAAAGATAAAGGGAGAGAGAGAGAAAAACCAGACCTAGAAAGGTGCCAGGTAATGCAATTAACATGAGAACTTAGCAGGGGAAGAGCTGAGGGAGAAAACAGGAAGTCAGAAGCAAGAAAGGCCAGGATGACCGGCCCCTCGCCCACCTGCAGCAAAACGCGAAGGAGACAAGCAGGGCCACCTAAAGGAAACTTGCATTTAATATATAAAAATACACGTACCTACGCATTTATGTATTTTTTTCCTCTCTACAGTCTGTATGACTGCACTAAATACATACACAGTCCTTTACTAATCCCTAACTCTAAGCTGCCTTTCTATCCCCCCCAACTTATCCATCAGCCACAGAGCCCATCAGACTGGGACAAGTTCCGGGGACCCAGACGGAGGGCAGAGTCCCTAGCCCCAGGCCAGGGCTTCTATCTGGAGCCCGCCCCACCTCACAAGGGAACCCTCTGTCTCCTGCCTCCTCCTCCTCACTAAGAAGTCATCTTCCTTCCCAGCTCCATCCCTCTAATGCATTATTCATGCTGAGTTTATGAGGCAGTCAGCTGCTGGCTCCCCCCACACAGCAACCCCTTGGCCTGCAGCTCTGGGCAAGGAGAAAGGAGCCCAGCAGCACCTGGAACTCTGCCTAGCTGAAGCCTCCTCCTCCCTGGCATGGATCACGGACCAGTCCTCTCCAGCTGACCGCAGGACCGCAGACCTGCTGCAGGGCACCTGCACAAAGCAGGCATCTTCCCTGACTCTTCTCTTCCCACTGATTTTGTCAAGTCTCCTGCAGTTGTGGAGACATCGCTTACTCAATGCAGAGCCGGTGAAAGCAAGCCCTGAGGTCCGATGCAGTGATTGCTGCAGATAATCCTTACCAATAATGTACACCGGCTCGAACTGGGCTACGTTTCAGAGCGAGCTGTAGGTCTACAAGTGAAACTGCAAACTCCCTTCTGGAGAGGCTGAAACCTTCCATTTGTTTTAATGACATTTTGTTTTAATGTTATTTTGATTCATTTAATTTAGAGAAATTAGATTATGGCTCCCAAATTTGATACACTAGAAGATGCACTTCAATTAACAGATTAAAATCCATTCAAAGAAAGAAATCTATTTCGTTTATAAATAAAATTAAATATTTATTTTTGCTTAGAGTGCTGCACTATTAAAATTTGAAAAACGCCATTGTCTTCAATAAATAATTGTTTCAAACAAATTAAAACCTCATTCAAATGCAAACCAACTTTAACTGGTTGTAACAGGGCACATTTTTCCAAACACTGCGCGCTTATCCACGGCCTTATCAGTCATGTCGATATGCAGGGAGCGAGCTCATCCTTGGTAGCAGCAGGTGTTTCTGTGCTAGTGCACGGCTCTGCACTCTTCCCTCCTCCTTGGAGAAAGAGGTGCTTCCTGCCTGGTGAAGAGATCAGGGTCGCAGTGCTCAGCCTGACCAGCAACCAGAGCTCTCAATCTGCTGCCTGAGGCAAGGACCTGTCCTGCGCTCCTCCCACAGTCGCTGGGTCAGCTCTTGGTCACAGTGTTACAGAACCCTCGCTGATGTTTAGTGCACAAACTGAGATAAAGGGTGAGACAAGAAGGAAAGGAGTTACTGACTTCCACACCATGGTGCTGAGCCAGAGAAAGTCAGAGGAAAAAAAGGTAAGGAAAAGCCTGGAGGACTGGGGAGCCAGCCATGGCCCACTGGCTTTTTGAAAGATAACTTCTTTCTTTATAATCAAGGCATTGACACAATGTGTGGTCAGGATGTTCCTAATTAGCATTTGTTAACATTTGTTCCGTTTTAAGGACTGCACGTGTTAAACTTGTTTTTGACCCTGCACGGGAGTTGGAGAAACTCGGACAGCCAAAGATCTGTAGGAGTCAGGTGTTGTAACTCCATTTTGTTAAGTTCCTCCACCTATTGTGGGAATCATGATTATTAGTTGCAAGTGTTGTTAATTTGTTTTTCTTGAGCCTGATTTCTCTTTCCCTGTGAACCCTCGTTCCGTGGAGCGGGTGTTGAGGTTACTATGGTAATCCTAGCCCATAATAGTTCGGTCTTTTCCTTTAAAAGGCTGATGCTTGCCTGCAATAAACGTCGCCTTGATCAGACTCTCGTGTTGGCGTCCTTCCTTTCTCTCTGCCCCATCTCCACCCCGCTGCTCTTTCAGGTTTGAGACACTGCTTGGATAGTGCTCTGCGTCGCCGGCTCGCGACTGGGTATGGAAAGATTTTTTTTTTTTTTCTGGGAGAATAGGTTGAGGAAAAAAACGAAAAGGCACTAATGAGAAGGTGACAACAGAGAATCAGACTCCAGCCCAAACCTCCTGGACACAACCCACCCATGAATCGGAGCCCAAGTAGCATTTTTAACACGTGCCCAAGTGAGCACGTGGAAGTTTTCAACTGCTGAAATAATTCACCAGATAAAACCTATAGTTTCAAGTGAGATCAAATAACTTCCCAACTATATCCGAACTTGTTACACTAATTTAAAAAGAACCAAAAGTCAACTAAGAGCCTTCAGTGTTTCAAGAAGAGTTTAAACTCTGTTCCCCATAATATTTAGAGGAATATAAGGAATCAAGATTTAAATGGCATGAGTTTTACTTAAAAGATGCCTGGTAAACCAGGTGCAGCAGTGCATGCTGGCTATAATCCAGCTGGTTGGGAGGCTGAGACGGACGGATCACAAGTTTGAGTTCAGCCTAAGCAATTTAGCAAGAATGTGTCTCAAAAGCAAAATTAAAAAGGGCCGGAGATGCGACTCCGTGGTAAAGCACTAATCTAGCAGGCACCTGGGTTCAACCCCAAGTCCAATAATAAAATTAAAATATGTGTTACATTCAACAGGCTGAAAACTGCTTGTAGGTAAGAAATCAGAGCCAAGTTCAAACCCGGAACCCTGCCATCCATCATCTGGCCATTATTTGTCTCTCAGCTTTCTAATCTCAAGCAGGGTCACTAGAGTCACAGGCCCATCACACATGTCCATAAGATGCACACAAATGACTTCCAGGCAGTGAGTCCTGGGAGAAGGTCTTCACGACACACTAAGTGGCCGTGTACACCCTTATCCGTACATCAAGTACAACGGTGCTTGCTGCTCGGACGATTGCTATGGTCCCTCCCTGCCTTCCCTCCACGGCACCCATTCAGGACAGGTGTGCACAGCTCAGGACAGCACTGTGACGTCCCCAGGCGGCCACACCTGGCCTGTGTCAAAAACTGGACTGGTTCAAACTGAGCTGAGCAGACACCCTGAAGTCTAAAGGCTTTCAAGACTTCAAACAAAAAGATAAATTATCTCATTAATGAGAAGTATGTTGATGACAGGCGAAAACAATGCTCTTGCTATGACTATTGCTATAAATAAACTTTAAATATAAATAAAATATAAAGGATCAGTAAAACATACTACTAAAATTAATTTCACCAATTCTTTTTATCTTTTTAGTGTGGCTATTTAAAAACGGTCTTTATGGTCTAAATTTTATTTCTACCAGAATACTGCTGGACAGGCAACTATACACCAACTGAAGGATAAAAGTAAGACTTGAATTTTGGATCTTCTTACTCCTTATGATGTGGTGTTGGGATGAGCCCAGGGCCTTGCTCGTGTTAAGCAAGTGCTCTACCACCCAGCTATACCTCCAACCCAAATTTTAGATCTGAAAGCAATCTCTAGGCTTCAAATGTTTTAAGCATTTTTTTGTGAAGATATTTTCTTATCGTGAGTTTCTTGTAAAAATTTGAGAATGAAAAGTTCCAGATAATGTCCACTCAGAAATTAGTCCTTAAATATTTGACATGTGACCAAGAGCAAAGCCACAGGGAAGAATTTCATCCTTTCATGAACAGGAAGGAAACTGACCAGCATGCGTGCCCTTTCCCAAGGCTGCTCCCCTCTGGTGTGCAGAGCAGTGGGGGAGAGGTTCACAGAAATCAATTCTGGGCTTTGTCTATAAATGCCCAAGTGCGTGCCTGACACCGGAACTCCAACAAATGCTGCCTGGGTTATTTCCAGAGCATGGCTTTATCGTCAACGGGCCACTGCCAGGGAGCTAACCCTGATTCCAGCAAAAAATTCCAGAGCTGAGAGAATAAAGACAAAGGAGGCTGGGGGCACAGCCCAAGGGTAGAGTGCTTGCCTAAGCGTGTTAGTCGGCTTCACATTGCTCGGACCACATACCTCACACCCACAACTGAAGGAAGGAAAGCTTTCACTTGGCTCAGTTTCTGGGGATTCAGTCCGTGGTTGGCTGGCTCCAGGCAGGAAAATCACAGTGGAAGGACACGGCAGAACAAAGACGCTTAGTTCACAGCTCAGAACGGTGCCACACATTCATGACCCACACTCGGGTCACACCCACAAGTGTGCTCTATTAATCCCCCCGGCAGCCCCAAGCCAGTCAAGTGACAAATAAGTTTAACTGTCACACCTAGCATGTGCAAGGCTCTATGTTCCATCCTAGGCTAGAGAGGGGGTAGGGGAATGAATCTAGTTAGACTAAGCCCCAACCACAAGGACCAGTGAAAAATCCATGAGGGAATTGTGGCCTCCAGCAAAAACCAGCATATTTTCTGGGACTCTGCTTTACTTAATGAGTTCTGTTCTAAGTAGTGTTTATCAGGCAAGCCCATCACATGTGCTCACTCTGCCTACATAGGCCATGTAGGTACCTGAGTTAACACACTCACGTAAGAAAGAACCTGGGAACAACCCTTTGTTCTTTTACAACACAGAGCTTTAGGGTCTCAGAATTGGGTAGTACTAAAATCTGCCAGACAATTACTTCTAAAGAAGACTTGGGAAGAATCTAGCCAACTAAACTAGTTTTAAGCCTATGTAACAAAAATCTGAACAACAACAAAAAACCGAAATGCCCAAAGCAGTTTAACAGCAGCCAAGTCCAAATCACAGTAAAGTGTGGGGCAGCACTGCCCGGGGCTTTACACTGAGCTAAGACTGAGGAAGAAACAGAACTGATCAGGACCCTAGAGGTGGGCCTGAGAGCAGCTTGCTGATTGCCTACAGATTTCTGATCATTAAAGACACCTGTTGATTTTAAACAGCGTAAAAGTCAGCTTTAAAGTGCGATGACACTTGTACTTAGTTTGCTCCGACAGAGTTCTATTTGTGTGCAAATTAGATTACCAAGAATTCTTGTTCACATCAAAATGCTCGGGGAAACTGCAGCTTAGAGCAAATCACAGCTTTCCTGTCCCCCACCCCCACCCCATGACAGCACACCCAGGTTCCCGGAGCAGCTCCGGAGGAGGGGACCGTGAACGCTAGGAGCACAATCTTCAATGATAAACTGAGGAACGGTGCTTCAGGAAAACGTTCATATAAAACTGCCTCATGCTCAGAAACTATGAAGCTGAGTTAAAACCTGCAGAACTAATTTTATCATAAAATTACAGAGTTGGAGCACAGGGAAAACGAATATTCTTCTAGGGTGCTTTCCCAATCATAAAACGGACACGTGACCATACAATTTCCCAAAAAGGATGTGGAAATAGGAGAAACTCAATATCGTCCAGACAGCCGGCACCCAGAGACGGAGCTCAACATTCTGATCCATGAATACAGGCATAGCTACTTAGAAGCACAGATGAGATGAGATCCCGCTGCACAGCAAAGCTGCCTTGTAACCCGCTTTTGATCACACAGATGTAACGCGGCTCTTCATTAGGGAAGGTAACGCTGACTCCGCCTTTTCAACAGCCTGGGAACCTTCTGGTGCAGGGTGGAGCCTCAGTCAGTGGAACAGCGCCCTCAAGGCAGCTACTTAGGTTGTTAGGCTCGCCCTGCCGCAGCGCACCTCACGTCTTCATCCCCACCAGGGGTCCGATCACTCCCTCGGGACGAATCCTTAGAGCCGGAACGGCTGGATTCCAAGCGATGGAAGACGCGACCAACACCCCCGGCCGCTCTAGAAGAGAGGAGACTGTTCTCTTCCTGACAGTTCATCTTGAGGGGCAGTGCGGAGGATGAAAGAGCAAGATCTACGACTACAGCTCCGTTTTACAGCCAAGTTCCAATCCCAGCTGTGCTGCAGATTTCCATAAACTGGGGATTGGATCACTGCACCTGCCTAAAGGGGTTATTACTAGAATTAAATGAACTACTACAAAGTCTGACACAGACATACAGTAAATATAGCTCTTATTACATCAGACGATGCTTGCCTAAAAGGGAAAGACAAATTTCATTTTTTTGGTCTAATTTTTATTTACTTGATCCTTACAAGAGTTGACTTCAGATTTTTACTAGCAACTTTTATATCCTAGGCCTATTTTTTAAGTAAAACATTGTTTATAATTATTTTAAGTAAAACATCATTTATCAATAATGATTTGATTCTACCCAATTTATTTTTATAGGATAATTTCATCATTTAGAACTTCTAAAACAAAGGACATAATAGGAATGGTCACAAAAACTTCATTCATGACTTTATGATAATAAAAGCATTGTTAAATATTTCAAACTTCAGAAGTTTTTAAATGGGAGCACACAGACAACTTTTCCTATGCATTTTTCTTATAAAGTATCCTTTAGATATAAATTCTGTATTATTTCTAAATTGTAGTATTCTTTTATGAGGAAAAGTCAATATTTTTAAATTAAAATAATCCTTATTAACTAAATTTAATATGCACTTTTAATGAAAACTACAGTAAATTTTGACACTGGGAATATAATGGATAAATTTTTTTTAAATTATGCTACTCAAGTATGGGGAGAAAATGAGAACCAAGATCTGTCATGTAAGGGTACCAGATCCCAATGATGAATGTAACTGTATTGCATATTTTAAAAGTACCAATAAACTCAGTAAGTTTAAAAAAATAAAAATAAATTATACTACTCAAATTAACTTGCAAGGCAAAAGAATTTCAAGAGTAATATATTTTGTACAATGGCTCAAATTCAATTACTTTGTTAAATAATGTATATTATAAATAAGTGAAAAATGTAGAACACTATTTGCAACCAAAAATATTAAGCCTTTAAATGTTTTTTTTCTTTTGGTACCGGGGATCAAACTCGGGACCTTGTACTTTCCCTCTGTTTTTAACTGGGACTATGACAACTTAAAGCCTTGAGCACTGTTTTGGGGCCTGAACAACCCAGTGCTGGGATTACAGGCATGCACTACGACGCCCGGATAAACTAATTCTTTTTGTTGTTGTTTTGTTTTGGGTACTGGGATCAAACTGGGTCCTTGTGCTTGGGAGGCAGGCAGCAGAACCACTGAGCTAAATCCCCAGCCCCTGGGACCTTGCACTTTCGAGGCAGGTGGCGGCTCAACTAAGCTAAACCTCTTATCCCTTGAGCCCCTTAATTTTAAAGGGCTATGTTTTGGAACTTTCAATTCCTCGTATTTTCATCCTAAAACTGCATGTAATTTTCAGCTGAGATCGGGCGCATTCAGGGCAGTATGGCCATAGACTGTATTTAATTTTCAGAAGAAAGACTCCATTTCTCACAATTCACACCCTTCTATTTCCATGCCCGAAGACAGTGCATTATTTCTAGGTATAAAAAGTCTTCAGTAGAAATCTGGTCCATAATTGCTAATTCTCAAAGCAAGGGTACTGAAGTTACAAAACATTTCAAAGGTTTAAATTAAACAACAGGAAGGACCCTGTATTTAGACTGTACCCTACCTCAAGCATTCTGGAGGGCTTTCCCAAACCCTAACACAATGCATGACTGCCCGGGTTGTAAATCTATAGGCAAAATCGCAAAGCAGAATAAAAGGCATTTACTGACCACTGAGAATGAATCCTACCTACCCAGGGAGCCAGGTGCTTTGTCTGCTGCCCCCTCTCTGCCCCATCCAGCTGGAAACACTGCCACACCAGCGGCTCCATCACCTCTCCCAGCCTCCAGGAGCAAAATCAAGCAAAGACAAAACCCAGTCTGCAAAGGGCACTGTGGAAGCCACTACTGACCTTGGTGCTCCAAGAAAGCGGGGGAGCCGCAGGGCCCTGGTGAGAGGTACTCAGGGGTCAACAGGAGCAGCCAGACCCAGCATGCGGTGGGTGGCAGGAGACCCCTGCAGTGATGTTTGGGAAGAGCTTCCCCATTACTGCCCCTGGGATGCTCCCCTGAGCCAGAGTGAGCATGGCTAAGACAGAATCTGGCCGGATCCATTTGGTTTTGAAAGATAATCCTGCCTAGCATCTTACGAGTTGTTCAGCACGTTAGAAATCTTCTGAAAGACTTACTTTTTGGAAGGCTGTGTGAGTTTCTCAGACAGCTGCTTGTAGAACGCTATCTTCTACAACCTGGGAGAGAGAATTCAGCAGTAGCATGAATTACCTACACCTAGTCACACACCCTACCCCTGACTTCCCACTGCGACCTCATGAACGCCACTCTGCCACGCTCGCCCTTGATTTTGTCACCTAAAAGAAAGCCGAAGTGGGACGCTACGATCCCCAAGACATCTCTAACCGTACAAGCCGTACAGTCAGTGGTTTTCAGATCACTACAATCGCATCTCCCACTTCCCTCTTTTCCCTTACCAAAAACTCAAACCACTATTTCCACAAGGCCTAGAAAGGCCAAATACAGAAGCTTCCTATATTTGGGAAATACGCCCGAGCTATTTATCTCTAAACTGCAAGCTGGCATGTGATCGCATCAAAAGGGACAGTAACGACGATCCTTCAGAGCACCCCTGTTTAATACTCTGGGACTACGTCTCTCTCCTATGCCTTCCACAAGTTCTAGTGTGTATCCCATAGTTTGGTTGCCAGGGCTCTGACGATGATAGGTCCTACAAATTTCAGAGTATCTAGCTTTAAAACACACACACACACACACACACACACACACACACACACACACACACACACCACCAACACACACACACACACACACACACACACACACACACACACCACTACCCAAGGAAGGAAAATCTGCACCTCAGCATTACCAGGTACTGAAGCAAATCATATAAGATCTTTAAAAGCCTCACTGGGCATGGTGGCGCATGCCTGTTATCCCAGCCCTTGGGAGGCTGAGGAAGTAGGACTGCTGTTGAGTTTGAGACCAGCCTGGGCTACATTGTGATTTCAAAGCCATCCTGAACTACATAGCAAGACCTTCTCTCAAAAATAAACTAGGGGGAGCCGGGTGTTGTGGCGCACACCTGTAATCCCAGCACTCTAGAGGCTGAGGCAGGAGGATTGCTGTGAGTTCAAGACCAGCCTGGGCTACACAGTGAGTTCCAGGTCAGTCTCAACTACATAGTGAGACCATGTCTCAGAAAACAAAACAAACCAAAACAAAATAGCCCTGAATGGAAAACTACAAAACCAGATGATAAAAATGGTAATTGTACAAAAACACTGACATAGCCACCATATATGCAGATGACTAATTAACTACTAGTTGTTTACTAAGCATTTATTTTGTGTTGGCACCATGCAAGGCACGGTAAGTATACAGAAAATGGAATGATTCAGTCCACATTCTCCACCGCGCACAGTTCGGACAACATTAGAAATAACAACAAAGAGCACGAGACTACAAATAATGAAACATTAAGCTCTGCACATGAGAGAAGGAGGAGCCAGGCAGGGCAGGGCAGCCTTCTGGAAACAGTCCCACCACAGCTGAGGAGCCCAGGGAGACACACGAGTGCTGGGCTGGCAGCAGCCAAGGAGTGGTCTGGAAACTCCAGCAGGACTTTGCTCAGGACAGACGGCTGGGGAAATCCAGATCAGAGTACAGGACTGTGAAGGAGGGGGCTGTGGACTGCAGGAAAACGAGTTCACCCAGGAAGACGAGAGTAAGGAAACCCAGAGCAGCAGTGAGAAGTGCGCAGGAGAGGCTGGAGGGAAGGAACAGCTGGGCATCTCCTCCTCTCTCCTCCTGAGCCCAACCCAACACACACAGCTCCAGAGGGGGCAGCGTCCACGCTAGCTGACTAGGGGACCACCTCATGGGCGAACCCTGAGCAGTTAATCCAAACGAAGCAAAAACTGGGTCAAACTGAGTGAGGATGCCACAACAAAACAGAACAAAACTTACACCGATACACAATCATCTGCAAGGAGTAGAAGTCTGAGCTGCAAGGCCCAGACCACTTGGGCTGGCTGGGGTGTGGGGTTGGGGTCCACAGCAGCAGACCCAGGCTGCAAGGTCAGCATCACGCCCGGGGAGGGGAAGGTGGGGAAACACAAGTGGCCACACCAAAGGTCTACCCCTCGGGCTCCGCAGAGCCACGATGTCCTAACGCATGCGACCCAATGAGTCAGGTCAGACACCCTGTGGTCAGGCGTCTGAACCAACACTAATGGTGACTCCTCTGCCTCCCCCATATCCCGTCTGTACCCCAGTAAATAGTTGGCATGGGCACCATCACTGGAATATGAGTAATAACCGAAAGAAAGCAACCATGGACAAACATGCAGGCTGAAAGAAGAATGAGAGAGTGAGAGACGGACAGGGGGAAGCTGGCAGGTGATAAAGAACAGAGAACTAAAATACGCACATGAACAGAGAAATAAAATATGTGCACCCCAGAAAAATGGCATCAGGAAACCAAAGAAAACTCCAATACCAAAACTGTGAACACAAGGAATTATCAAAACCATGATAAGACACTACCACACGTCTGTTAGAATAGCTAAAATTTAAAAGACAGAGAGTATCAGGTGTTGGCAGGGATATAGAATAATTACAGCTCTCATACCTTCTGGCCAGAACATAAAATGGTATAAACTCTCCACAGAACTTTCTCTTTTTATGTTATGCACAAGCGGGCCATGATATTTACAATTCTATTCCTAATTATTTACTCATGAAAAATGACAGCCAGAGTGGTGACAAACACCTGTACTCCCAGGTACTCGGGAGGCTAAGACAGAAGGCTGCAAGTTCAAGGCCAGCTTGGGCAACTTGGTGAGACTCTCTCAAAATTTAAAAAAATAAAAATAAAAACGGCTGGTAACGTAACACAGTGGTAGAGTCTCAACTGAGAAAGAGAGAAAGCGGGGAGGAACGTGTCACGTACAAATGTTCACTGACAGCTTTTATAAATCTATACAGACATTTAGAAATAGGACTCTCTTCCTCTAATATGAATTGAATCATTTTAAAGGGTAAAAAAGCATAATAAAATCTGTGGTTATTCTCAATAAAAGTTATGATTAAGTCAGATTGGAAAGCAGCCTATCACAGAACAAATTCAGGAAAAATGGAGAGGGATCAAACATAAGAGTGTAAAAATATTCACTGGAAATTATAAGCGAAACAAATGGTCCAAAGAGAAATAAAATTGAGGAGATCAGACTTTTTAATAGACTTGGATTCTCTTTGTGCACCAATAATTTTCCTCAGTGCAAATTCTATTTTCTGATCCAGATGATGGTGAGATTTGTGGATCCACTGATAGGGTTTCCCAGATGGTCAATTCCTGGTTATGTTTTAATCAAATCTTAGCGGAATTGAATCATAAAACTCAAGATTCCCCTTCCCAGACACATAATCAAAACAAGTTTTTTCCCCCTTCCTTTAAATCTATTTATTAACCAGGCATGGTGCGTGCAGACACCTGAATCCTTGTACTCTGAGGCGAAGAGGCAAGTTCAAGCCCAGCCCGGGCAACTTAGCAACTTAGACCCGGTCTCAAAATGCACACTGAAAAAGGGCGGGGACGTAGCTCAGTGCAAAGACCCTGGGTTCAACTCCCCGTGCTGCCCCCTGCAAACGTCATTTACTAATAAAGCAGTAAATGATAAATTTTTAAATCTCTGAAGCAATTCCCAACCACAAACACCCCTCCTCCAAAAATGATACTGAACAAACTGAAATGATCTTTCACTGTGCTTCAAAAGTCGGAGTAACACCGCTTCTCGGCCTTTTGGCTAAGATCAAGGGTAAAAGTCCGAGTAACACCGGCCGTGAGCCAGGGCAAAGCAGCTTCACGCTCATCTCAACAGACCTTAGAAAACAAATCGCAAAGAAAAGGTAAGTCCCGGCCTGCGGCACGAGCGTGGGCGCCAGGGAAGGAGGACCCAGCCTGGACGTCCCCACGCGCTGGCCACGCTGCCTGCCCACGTGCGCCACCAACTGCACACCCTCCTGTGGGGGGAAAGGCAAGGCGGCGCTTCGCTTCCTTCCGAGATCAGAAGGGGAAGGCATCGGTCTGTGCCCGACTGCAATTCCAGCACGCATTACGGAGCCAGGTAGAGCTCTCCGGACAGAAGAGGACCGCGGGCCTCTGTGCCCCACGCAGTAGGAAGAAGAGGCTGGGCCTGTGCGTCATGCTGCGCACCGCCCACCACCACCCCCAACTCTGTCACAAAAGAAACGCTGCAGTTGCAAAGGGGAGACCTAAAAGTTTAAAACCACGAGTTTGGGCTTCTCCAGAAGATGGACATGGCCTGGCCTTGGTTTCCTCATGACCACAGTGTAGTAACTGCAGGCAGCGTTATTTTTTTCATCATCTTTTAAAACTTGCTTCTGAAATATTCTATTTTATACTATAAAGTGAAACCGCTTCTAAGATAATTAACTCCCTAATCTCTTTGTTCTTTGAATTCTATTAGACAAAAATAGCTCCTTGCTCCAGTCCTCACCCGGAGACGTTCTCATTTTTACAGAGAGGACCAGGTGGCAGCCTGTCCAGTGAGCCTCCTTCCCTGCCAACCTCAAGGACCCAACCAGATGGCAACAGCCATTACCCGGACTTGTTCTGACCCAGGAAATACAAATCAAACCTCCTACGAAGGAGCTGAGAGTACGGCCTTCTTTTAAGCTACTTCCACATCTTCCACCCATACTGAATCAGAACCTTTTATTTTACTTTCAAATCCATGTCAAGCTTTTTCGAAGCTCTCTTGCAAGACTTCTGAAGAGGGGTACACTGACTGACAGTGCCACCCACTTTGGGGACCATGCTCATCTCAGAAGCATCAGGAAGACAGCACCTAAGGAGGCTATGGCCACATTTTTATCTGCTGCGTCTCGCTCCCCTTACCCACCTTTGAGACATACCGAACACCCACATGGAAAACTGCATATGTTACAGGGAATGGGGAAAATGGAATTATAACCTCCGTGCCATCAATATTTTTCTTTCATTCTATTTTCTAATCATAAAGACTCCAAAACTAAGACAGATCCTGTTTCCTTTCAAGTTATCAAGTGACAAGTTTTGAGTGACTTAGCTCAGACATTCGATCCTCTTTCCATTATAAAACAATCAAACAATCAAGCGAGAAAAAGTCAAAGGAAAACCCAAAGTTTAATTCCCAGGATTGTGTAAACCAGGAGGAAAATGTCTATAATCACCTCATTGGCCATGATAAAAGCAGCAAACTTCAAGGAAGGTCAAACGCTAGCGTCATGATAATTTTTCATACTCGTGTTAGAAGAAAGGATACTAAAACTCCAAATAGGATAGGGTCACACACTTGTAAAATGTCTGCTTACAGAAGGGAATGTGGCTTCCCTGGACAGGGGTGCAGTGGCCCCTCAGTGAAAGAGGACAGCCCCAAAACACAGCTGTAAGTGTAAGCATGTTTGATTTCTTATTAACAAATTAAAGAATTTGGCAATAACTTTTAAAGCAGATGGATTGGAATATTTTGGGAAATGCTAAGGGGCTGATTTGCTATTGCTTTTTAGAAACTCGAGTCATAAAAATAAGATTTTGGCTAATGTAGTCTTCTTTCAAATCAGCAGTATTTATTACAGCCAACAGACGATGCTCTAGCTTTCTTATGGAGATTAATCTATACAGCAGAAGTTACCTTTGACTGGAGATGGAAGTTCAAATAATTAAAATCCTACTAGATTCAGTGTCCTTCGGCCTCCAGGTCGAGAAGAACCAAGACAGCCATGTGCACAGGGAGGGAGCCTGCATCCTGGCTATTCTCAGATGTTCTGAGGTAAACATTCACCATCGCTTTGCTACTTTGAAGCCTGCTCTTGCCTAGACCTCATGCCCCAGCTTTCACTCCATCTAAAGGACAGGTAAACTTCCCTTATAAATGCCTGTGCCAGCCAAACCCTTGGCCATTCTGCCAACCACCAATGCACAAGGGCAAAGCAAGCTTCACAGTTTCCTACTTTGTATTTCCTCAGCCTTGCTCAAGCCTCCTGGACCCACAGTGGAACTGTCCCCTTTCCTGAGATCAGTCATCTGGCCGGTGCGTACTGAGCATCGCTACTGCGCGGTCTGTCAAAGAAACTACTTTCACTGGCTGTCCAAATATACAGCTACAAATTGTGTTTCAGACCCAATCCTAAAGCCTCTTAACTGTGTGACACAGGCCCTTATAATAAATTTTTTAGAAACCAGAAGACTAAGATAATGGCTAAGAACTCTCTTCAGCACACCAGGAGAAGCCGATGACCAAAGTTATCAATGCCCCACACTCTAGGAGGCTGCTAGCCAGGAAATCGCTCTCTCCAAATCAATTACTGTTTGGTTCCTGAGGTTTGGATAATGGGCAGGAAAGTAGGGATCCCTTTAAGTGGTGTGCTCAGGAACCATCTCTTTCCAACATGCAGCTTGAAATAAGCCACAAAGTATCTTCGCTTGTGTGACTTTCCTTCAAATAGTCCCATTTCCAAAGGAGCTGTTCAAGTCTAGGCTGTTCCTGTCCTTTGATAGTGCAAGGTTAGCTAGCGTGGGTTACCTCTCACATTAAGAAATTCTACTCACAAGAAACAGCAAGAACTTGTAAGAGTGGAAAATGACAAAGTTCTCAGCTCTCGGGCAACTTCCAAAGGCTTCAGAGGGACGCAATGAAGGAAATGCAAGGATGGGCAGGCGCATGTTAGCAAGAGAGACTCCAGCAGCCGAGTCGTTTGGGAGGTGTCCGGAAGTGTTCGGAGAGGAAAGGGAAGTGCGATCAAAGCAAACAGTAACTGATGGCTAAACTAGCGATCGGCTGGAAAGAGTGCACACTGCACCCCTGTGGAGACACTGACTGGGCAGAAGAACAGGTAAATCCAAGCTGCAAGTGGACTGGTTTAGAACTGAGAGTTCCGCAAAGCTGGATAGGCAGAGGGAGCTACTGAAGTTCTGTGAAAAGAAAGATAAACAGGTATTTTAGGAACAATCTTTCAAATTTTGCTCAACTCCTTGTTTTTCTGATCTTTGACTGCTTTCTGAAACTCCTTCGTTTTCCGGCTGGCTGGACGGGATTTGCCGGCACGTCCTCCGTTGGTGACTCTGCCCGGGAGCCCCAGCAGGGGCCAGCTCAGCCTCAGAACGCGCTGGTTAGCGGTTCCCACAGAAATGGTGTAGGGTCCATTTCAGCCTAGCCTGTCTTTAGTAAACTGCAAACTATTTTAATTTCAGTGAAGGAGATCTCTGTCCAACAGTTACAAAAATCGACCCTGTAAATTCTTTAAGCCGATCACTGGGACCCAGAGTCTATCCCCACTTAAATGTCTCTCCTAATTTCTGCAACTCACACGTACTTCCACCACTCCTCTCCCTTGGTGTGATTCCCAGCCTCAAGAGTCCCTGGAACACGATGCCTGAGAGAGGAGGGTGGGGTAAAGGTGCTGCCTTTATTCACTGATCACTTTTCCTGGGTGTCTCTGCAGATCACATTTAAATCTCACCGCAATCCTGCAAGAGGGGAGACACTGAGGCTTAAGTCAATACTGTCATCACTGCACTTTCTACGCTTCATTCTGCTTTTGGCTCCAGTGCAGCTCCCTTCCTACTCGCTGAGGACTCTAAGTGCCAGAACGGCTGCTGTGTGCTTGAACCCCAGCCTGTTATGTGGCCACACAGGTATTCAGTAAGAAGTTGTTGAAAAGTAACAATGCTAGAAATAGTAATGAACTTTCCGTGTTAAATTTGAAAAGTCAAATGAAGAGGGAAGATTTTTTTGTTCTCAATCTCTGGGCAAAATTCCCATAGTATCTTTATCCTGGTTCCGAATTCCACTTCTTATTAATTTAATCCCTAGTTTCCCCCTTAGTCTCCACTAGTCCAGGCCTAGTCTAGTGCCCATGTTACAAAACTGCTTACTCTGTATCTATTTCATTACTAAATTGGTAATCTTATTTTGTGAATAGAGAATATCATTCACCCAGTTGTTTCTTTGGAGAAGAAATCTTACACGAACTGAATTAACTGCAATGAATCTGCTGCCAGAGCCTTAAATTCTATGGTGTGCATACCGCTGTCCCCACAAGGGACCCTCAGCTTTTGGTTACTTTGAGACACTAGGAAAGCAGGGACAATTCTGGGACAGGACAGTCTGAAAAGGATTCCGATTTTGAAAGCAAGACTTCCTTATGAACACGCAGCCTCTCTTGCTCAGCTGGATAGGTGGGGTGGAGCCTGAGAACCTGAAACTGTACCAGCTTTTCCATGTTTCTTTGTCTTGCTGGGCGGGGAGCAGATCCAGGGCCTCCCGCACCAAGGCAGGTAGGCAGCGCCCACCACGGAGCCCCAGGCCCAGCCCTACCCCACTCTTGGCTGGGTGTCGCTAACAATGCCACTTCTACAGCTGCAAGCTCAGGGCTGCAGAATCCTAACATGGGAATGGGGCCAGGGATGACAGGAAGCAAAGGGACAGAAGCTACAGACACAGGAGCTGTGGAGGCCAAGCTCTCGGGTCAACAGCGCCACACAGAGCCTGGGTGTGGGTTTCTCTGCTGTTCTTCCACCTCATCTGCTGTTCAGCCACTAGAAGGTGGCAGAATACATCTTACATCTTACTCACAGTATAGTGATCCTTGGAGAAAAAGCAAGAAATCTTTCTACAGAGGAGGGGAGAGATAGACATGGGTGTCTGCCACATTCTATCTCATCCCTTTCATATGTCTTAAATATTTTAGATCATCTTAAAACCTCATGCTGAAGAGTTAGCAATCACATTCTCTTAATAGATCATGATCAGCCACTGACCCTGACCAGATGTTGTATTCCGGAGTTGGAGTACAGAAAGCAAATACTGGAATGTATACCCCCTCCATAAAATCTTTGTAACTTCTAGGTTTTATCTGGTGCATGTATGTATCAAAAATATGCTGAATGTTTAAATTTTTTAAATTACAGTAGAAGGCACATTGTCACTCGTCTGTCCCAAAATACACCACGCACACATTTCCAGCACAATTATCTTATCATTTTTGCCATTTTTTACAACAGTTCTGAACTCTTCTTCCATGAATGTCTGTTGTGGCTGCTTTGATGTCTTAAACTGATTCAAAATGTTTAGCATTCGTGGTCGTTTTGACTTTGAGGAAGAGCCAGAAGTCTTACGGTGCCAGACATAGTGAATAAGGTGGCTGAGGACATGCCAGTACGGTTGTACAAGCCTCCCTGTCTGTTGGCTGGCACCGGGCTGCAGTATTCACTTCTGATCACAGCTTGTACAGACCCTCACAAGAGAGGATTTCCAGAGCGGTTTCAGAAAGCAGCAAGAAAGACGGGATAAGAGTGTCTGAAGCAAGGTGGGTACTCTGAGGGGGACTAATGACAATGTGTCTTTTACTGTAATTTTTTTTAATTTAAACATTCATCGTCTATTTTAATCACCCTTTTTAGGGCAGCCATTCTACATAACTTTGGGAGAAAATCATTTCACAACTAAATTATGATTAAGCCTAGTCTTCCTGCCTACAGGCTGGCTATGACATGCCAAAACACAACTCCATTTTTGCCTTGGGTCACAGCTGAGACCTCAATGGTCCTGTGATGCTGTGACACCCAAGGGCGAGGTTACATCAGCTGGTGACATCCTGGTTCCTTGAGACCCCAGTAGGAAGAGAAAGGTTTCACCTGGGGAGCAACAAATTCCTTTCAGCTTAACTCACCCACCTGCTGTTGTAAGAACACCTTTGCTCTCTTACCACCCCAATCAGCATAAAGCCCTCATCAGCATAAGATCCTCCTGTTAATAGGATTGCCGCCACCCTCCTCTAAGACATCTGACATTTCCCCTGATTATAAGATCCTCACCAATCTAGGGTTATCACCACCCTCTGAGTCATCCGTTACTCCCTGTGAACCCAATAAAGACGGCAAGCTCAGGTGCCTTCATCTCTGCTGCCACAGCAGCACTGATCAGACCCAGAACTCAGCTTCTTCTCTAAGTCTTGTTTCCTGTCTTTATTCTCTAATTCCCCTTGTGCTGTCGTGGTTCACAGGCGACCAGGACCCACTGCAGGGGTTCTGGTAACGTCCCGTTTCCCCTTCCCTACACCCCTTGTATGTGTATGTGTATGAATATATATCTTTGTTTCTACTTTGGGCAGTCCTGGGGATCAAACCCAGGGCCTCACTCATGCTAGGCAAGTGCTGTACCACTGAGCCACACTCAACCCAGCTGCATATGTACGTAACAGGCACAAATGTGAGTTAATTTACACACTTGCACAGCAGTATGTGCATGGCTTTTATACACAAAATGTTACTGATCCAGACTCAAGACAGAAAGTCTAGAAACAACTAATAAGATGACTATCAAATGATCTAAGTAACCTACACCCAGACTCTGAAAGTTAAAAATAGAGATTTGTTTTAAGGAAACTGGATTTTTATATAGAATTTATTAGTGATAAATATCTTGGACCAGAGGACTGGAATTGTAGTCTAAAAACAGCCTGTCTCTGCCCACTTCCTACAGACTAATTTTAATGTCAGGCTGCAAGAAAAAGGTTGATACAAATGTCAGCAGCACGAGCAGCACTAGGTCTGACTTTATTAGTGTTGGATGTTTTTGTTTTTAAAAGAAAGGAAATAAATCATCTGGAAAACTCATGTGGAACAGGACACAATCTAGGAAACTATACCACTCCTGAACACAAGTGCCAAATTAACATTCTCCAACGCTTCCAGCTACCGACACTCACTCTGGAACAAGCGGCACATATTTAGAAAACGGCACATCAGCAGCAGATGCGGGGGTGGGCATGGGATGTTGCCTAATACAATGCAGCTAGAATGTCTCCAAAACCACCTTCAGGATCCAGAAAATAAAATCTGTTTCACAAACCCTTTAGATGAGAGTGCAGTTCTCCAGTGAAACAACTACATAACATAAAGGAAGAAAGGGGCTAAAGGTGTAGGGAAAGTGGGAAGGGTAGGGGAAAGGAAATAAGGGACAAGAAAAAATATGAGAAAAGGAAAAAATGGAAACAAAATGTTTGTAAAGAAGGGAGGGTGGAGGGGGTGAAGGGAGGGCAGGGGGGTGGGGAAAAAATGAGAACCAAGATCAGTCACCTAAAGGTACAAGATCCCATGATAAATGTAACTGTACTGTATACTTAAAAAGTACCAATAAACTCAATAATGAAATGAAATAAAATCAAGGAATATTATCTTACTATGAAGAATTATTCAAAGAAACTTTTAAAATATAGCATTTGGGCTGGGGTGCAGCTCAGCGGTACACCACGTGCCTCTCCTGTGCAAGGTCCTGGGTTCCAGGCCCAGCAAAATAAATCAGTCAGTCAAAAAAACATGGCTTTTGAGCTAGTGATCTTGGTTACTGCCAACTGTATGCTTAATAAAGAAGAACATGGTTTTACAGAATGTTTAATAAAGTATTATAAATATGTCATTGGTGAAAATAAGATGAGTATTCACATGTACCACAATGAGCAAACAAAACACAAAAATGCACATCAGCCAGCAGTAATAAAGGCTTGGATTTTGGCAGATGAAGAACTAAAGGTGGGTGGACACATTAAGTCATGAATGAAAAGAAATTAATATGCGAGGATAGAGTGTATTTTACTCTGAAAATAATAATCTTCTCATACCAGAGAAGAGGACGACTTCCCAAATGTCCCTTCACGTTCCTGTGGATTCCAGTTCACAGGGACGTCCATTTTGTAACTTCTCTAAGGAAGCTGCACGTCCCCACAGACCTGTTACTCTGATAAGGGCAACAGTTCCCCTCCTGCCTCCACAATAGGGGATGTAAAAGGTCATCTGCCATAGATGACTTTGTGAGGAAAGCGTTTGCTAGGATTTCTAATTCCTCCCTCAAGTCCTTGAGACTACGCGAGTTCATCTTTCTGATATCCAGCCTCCTACAGGTTTGAACCTGTTGCTTCAAACATACTCAGTGACAAGAACAGGGCGTGTGTCACACACTCCCTCCTGTCTCCGACCCTGTGGCCCAGGGAGGGGTCTGATCACAGATGGACTCTAAGCTTGCAGGTGCCCAGGGCACCACACCCCGAGACCAGCCGGGACCAAAGCCCTTTCTGTCTTCTCTGGGATACTCGGGAGACCCCTGGACACCGCTGCCCTCTGCTGGGTCCTGAACCCTCAGCGCCACAGAGGAGCTGCAGTCAAATTTCCAGAATGAAAACTGGTCAGCCGAGCTGCACTCCTGTGGGTGAATGGCCCATCTGTGAAACTGCCCTCCGAGAGAGGCGGCCTGAGAGAGAGGATGCCCCCGACAGGCCCAGGCTGGGTCCTGCGCGCCCTGGCACAGGGGAAGGGGGTCTGAAAGGGCAAGGAGGAGCACTGGGCAGCCCGCCACGGGCCTCACTGGCCTCTTCACGAGTTTCTGAGACACAGGGAAGCCCCGCCCAGAGTAGTAAAAGACCACAGTCAGATACTTGGGTTCTAATCCTGACTTCAGCACTTCAGTTCCTGGTACCAAAATAATAATAATAATAATAATAATAATAGGCCATTTGTATGAAATGGGAAATAAGAAATGAGTATTTTTATCTTTTTGGAATGAAAACAACAGTTTTCCAGGTAGCTCTCCAATTTCAAAGTATTTTATAAGAAGAGCTCTAAATGGAAAGCAGAAGACATTTGCCCACAGAATCCCTTCAAATGCAGAGGGAATTTCATTTTTAATAGTGCTGTAATTCAATATGAAATCCAAGCTATTGACTGATTTCCCTTTAGTTCTTTTCAAATACATGTTGCTCAAAACTATGAGCAAACGCTTCACACATCTTAAATGCAACCTGAAGAAAACCGGCAGCAGCATCCTCAGCTCCACAGACCTGGGGTACAGGAGCGCCTGTCCCGCAGAACCGAGGCGCTCAGGACACAGGTCCCACTCTGGAAACAAGGCCGTCTAGGAGCGGAGTATTATTAACATTGTTCACTTTAACTTTACTCTCCGCAGTTCCTTTTTACTTTGTCACCGTAAACATTTTCCTACAGATCGGCACCAGGGAAAAAACACTCCGCTCTCACAGAAGCGGCCGCCGAGGACAGGGCGGCCTGAGACTCGCGCGCGGCTCTGTGCGCCTCCCCAGCCCGGGGAAATTCTGCACCACTTCCTACTTCCAGACGGAAGCTCATCTGGAGCCTCTGTAAGGACAGCAAGGCCAACGCGAGGGCACAGACACGCCGAGGGCCTTCATCCCAGGAGCGGGAAGCATCACCCCAGCAGCTCCCTCAGCGGTGCAGCCTCAGGGCCAAGCGAGGACCTCCGGAGCACGGAGAGCGCAGCAGAGCACCGAACAAGGAGGCGGCCGGGCCTCTCCCCGCCTCAGCTCGGTCTCAGCCAGGCGCCTCCCCTTTCTCCTCGAAGTTTCTCACCTAAAATCCCCCAAGTACTGGCAGCCCTTGGCGGAAGTCAATGCTCCCTCAAAGGCTCACAAAGAAATCAGGGTAAGACTCCAGGCCTGCTTGCAAGCTGCGTGCTCCTTGAGGGCAGGAAGGAGCTCGCCATTCCGGGCATCACCGCGGGGGTCGGCTGTGCCTGGCGCGGACCTGGCAGAGCACTGCAAGGCAGTGTGCTCTAAGGCTGCAGTCCTCAAGTCAGAACCACCCTGCGCACTTCCGGGCTGGCCCTGACTGCATCCCGGGTACCGAGCCAGGCCCAGTCGCCATCCAGCCTTCAGCCAAGCACACCACAGTCGTTACACAGTCCTCAGCACCACCTCAGGATCTCTCTCCTCTCCCTCCACCAGCAAGCTCCCCAGACTTCCTTATTTCTATGAACGGAAGCCTCACCTCCCTGCCCCTCATTTTCCTTTCCATCTTTCCCTGCCCTTCCATCCCTCCTGGCATCCTCTTGCCTTAAAGAACTCGGCAATGGTGTCACTGCTTCAGCTCACCCTGAAACGACTCCTGACCTGTCCTAACTGAAGCTACCTCAAGAGCTGCCTCCTGCCTTCTCAGGTAAACACCCTGACCTAGCTAGCATTTGAGATCTTCTGTACCAAGGCCTCAAATGTCCTTCCCACCACACCTGCCATAACTCCTCCAAAAATAGCTATTTTCCAATCTCTATAATTCCTCCCAACTACATCCCCATCTCACCATATGCCTCCTCCACCCTCCTCACAACAGAGACGTCTGCCTGAAATAAATGTCTTCCCACATTTCCGTCCAACCATCAGTTTTGGAGCTCTCCAACTTCCCCACACGGGACTTCTCTCTCCTTCCACCTGCCCCTCCCCAGTACTTTATCCTTTCCTGCCCTCCTATGCTTAACGTTTTCCACCGTGTGAGCAACTCTGATTTGCATTCGGAAGCTCACTGCCCCCACCCAATTCTCAGTCCCCAAGGCCTCCCAGGTAGCCTGGGGACCCAGCCTCGGGCAGGGAGCACACTCCCTGCCCTGCCCCAGCCCCAGCGGTGCCTTCTGGGATGTGCCTGTACAGTTAGAGACAGCACTGCCCCACCTTTGGGACCACATTCAACCCCTGCTGCTCCTCAAGGCCTGGGAGAGCCTGCGCAGGCAGGAAGCCAGCTGCGGAGCTGGAGTGGGTCTCTGAGGCCTGCATTCTGCCATGTACAACCTAGTCCAAGCCCTGGGGTTTTCTGTGATGTAAGTGAATGTGTGTGTGGCCCCCAATCACTTCTCTCTGTTCCCAGTTCATCTGGGTCCCTCGCATTACACACAAGACCCGCACGGGCACTGCACTCATCTGCACTCAGAAAGACTTCTGATGTGAACTTGAAAACAGATATCGGGGAGGTGGGGACACAGGGTTTTAATGTTGGTCCTCTGCAGTCTCCCCACACTGCTTCGTCACTTGTGCAGCAGAGACTGAGGAGTCCTGATGCACAAGGAGCAGGGAGGCCTCAGATTCAAGGCCTAAGTCTCCTGTGAAACCCTCCATGCTTTCAAGATCACTTACGGGCTGGCAGTATATGGGAAAGAGAGCAGGTATTGGCAGCAGATGTTTAAAAGATCCCGAAGACCACAGGCGTGTTTCCCTTCCAGACGGAGGTGGAATATCCCAATTGCAGCGTGGTTCTCTGGCCCTCTCAGGTGCACGTCAATTCCATCCTAATTCGGAAGCCACAGGTTTACTAGGTGCTGCCAAGACGGTGTAGCTGTGCTCCAGAAGTGAGCTCCATGGCTGCTCCCTGCGCACAGCCGGCACAAGTACTCTGGGGAATGAGCAGACTGCACAGACCGGCGCACAGCAGAAACCATGACAGACCGCCGTCTCCCAGGAGACCCACGGGGCCTGGGCACCCGGGACCAACAGACCATGGCACAGGTCTCCGGGCTTGCAAGCATCCCACCCACAAGGTGCACCCCCAGGCAGGCTTTCACACAACAAGCATACAGACCGGCACAGAAACACCAAAATGCCTATGTGCTCATTACCATTTTTAAAAACCACACAGGACTTAGAAAACCAAAGTTCACCCTGATCACTACTTTCTCTCATCACTAAACTACAAGGAAGGCAAATCATCCTCTTAAGAGTGCTATGGTGTACACAAAACCAAAGACTAAGAGTCACTTAAAAAGGCTCCTCAGCTAAGAGCTTAGATGCTACCTTTGTTCCTGTGAGAATCCAAATACACTGACCAACATTCCCTCCACAGGGAGCAAGCCAGCTGCACACCGGCAAATCCCTTCTTTTCCCCATGCTTCTACCCTCTCTCCGGGGTGGACACATAAACCGCAGGGCTCAATCCAAAATAAACATGCGAGTTACCTTGTCCAAAAAGTGGGAAAAGTTCCACTAAAAGTACCAGCATACAGTAAATGACTCTTCAATTCGCTGGTACTCTGTATTTTTTCTTTTTTGTCTCAATTTCATTGATTTCTGCTCCGATCTTTACTTCTTTCTCATACTTTGCTTTGTGTTTCGGTCGTCCTGGACCTTGTGGTGCATTGTTAGGTTTTGTATTTTGGTTCACTCTGTTATGATGTGGGCGTTCACAGCTATAAACTTTCTTCTCGGCACTATTTTCCTTGTGTCCCACAAGTTCTGGTTTGTTACACTGGCATCACTATTTAGTTCTATAAAGTGTCCTATTTTTTCTTTGATTTCTTCTGTAACCTGTTGTTTATCTAAGGGGGTAGTGTTTAGTTTCTATGCATTTGCATAATTTCTGTTCTCTTTTGTTGTACATTTCTTGTTTTATTGTGCTATGATCTGATAATCCACATAGTATTTCAATTCAATCAACATTTTTTAAGCTTGCTTTATTGGCTAGTATGTGGTCTATTTTGCAGAAGGTTACATATGATGCTGAGAAGACTGTATTCTGTTTTTGAATGGAATACTATTTAGTTAACTATCAAGTCCATTTGTTCAAGGGTTTGGTTCAACTCTAGTATTTCTTTGTTGATTTTTTTTGTCTTCTTGTGACAGTCTACTTGTGACTTATAATGTTCTCCATTATAACTGTGTTGGTATTTATACAATTTTTGTATGGCTAGTAATGTTTATGCAGTTGGGTATGCCAGTGTCTAATGCATACATGTTTATAATTGTTATCTCCTCCTGTTGATTTATTCCCTTAACCAAGATGTAGTGACCTTCTTTGCCTCTTCTGATCAGTTTTTGTTTGTTTGTTTGTTTGTTTGTTTTGGTACCTGGGATCGAACTCAGGACCTTGTACTTTTCGAGGCAGGCTCGGTGCCACTGAGGTAAATCCTGGATGCTCTTCTGATCAGTTTTGGCTTGAACTCCACTTTGTCAGTAATTAAGATAGCTACTCCTATATTTTTCCAGTTTCCCTTTGCATGGAATATGGATTTCCGCACTCTGATTTTTAATCTGTATATTTCTTTTGGAATAAGTGTTTCTTATATACTGCATATCATTGGGTTTTGTTTCGTGATCTGCTCTGCCAATCTGTATCTCTTGATTGGGGAGCTCAGAACATTCACACTGAGAGTTATTACTGAATAGTAATGACTTATTCCTATCATTGCATTGTTTTCCTGTTCTTGATCTCCTCCCTCAGCCTGTTCTACCTAACTGCTCATCCTGCCTGGTGTTCGTTTTATTAAATTTTTGGCATCGTTGGCTTAGTTGTCTCTTTCTAGGACATACTTGAGAATTATTTTTGGAGTGCTGCTTTGGTGGTCATGAATTTCTTGGCATGCTCTTTATTATGGAAATACTTTATGTCTCTGTTAATTGTGAAAGAAAGTTTTGCAAGATACGTAAGTCTGGGTTGAAAGTTGCTTTGTTTAGGGCTTAAAACACTTCACTCCATGTTCTCTTAGCCTTTAACAGTTATGATGAGAAGTCTGCTGTGACTCTAACGGGTTTACCTTTATAAGTGATTCATTCTTTTCTCAAACAGCTTTTAAGATTCTGTCCTTGTGATGGACTTCTGGCATTATCACTACGATGTGACGTGGAGAGGTTCACTTTTTAGCATGGCTATTTGAGCTTCTCTGTGTATCACTCAATCTGTAGGTCAAATCCTTCCCAATATTTGAAAAGTATTCTGCTATTATTTCTGTAAACAAGTTTTTTATGCCCTTTGTCCCATCTTGCTCTGATCAACCTTATTCCAATCAATCTTAGATGAATCTTCTTCGTATCATACATATAGTAGCTGCTAAGTCCATTGTTCATGTTTTTATGTTGTTTTTATGGAATCTGAGTAGTTGGCCTTTGAAAGCAGCCCCATCTTCTAATTCTGATATCCTATCCTCACATTGATCACTTCTGTTTTAATATAGTTTCAATATAATTTTTAATCTCCTGGATTTCTGTTTGGAACTTTTTCACGGATTCTAGTTCTTTGCTAAACTGGTCATTCATATTTTCTATCATTTTGTTTAGCTCAGTTAGCTTTTTAACAGTGTCTCCTATAAGCTCCCTGATTGTTTTATTAACTCCATTATCTGTTTAGTTATAGTTTTGTAAGTCCCACTGAGCACCTCACTGACCTGCTTTATAATCTCTGTTACTCTTTCAAATAATCTGACTGTGTGACTTTTGGTTTCCTCCTCTTCAAAGCTTTGAAAGAGTTTGAAAGAGTTGGACGTTTTGGGAGGCATTTTGTTGCCCTGTCTTCTGAAGTTTCTATTGTTTCTCTCCTGCCCCCTCTGTGTGTGTGTGTGTGTGTCTTGTGCGCGTGTGTGTGTGCGCTTAGGCATGCAGTTGCATACAGTGGACAGTGTTGCTAGCATGGAGATCTCTAATCTGATTTTCAGGCTAACTATAGTCCTTCATGTCTGTCTCAAGATCCAATTACCTCTCATATGGGGTGGGAGGTCAGTGTAATTGGCCTAGCACCTAGTTCTCCAGAAGTGGATCAAAGCATTATAATCTTAACAAAGATAATTCATGTATTGGCACACAGAGAGAACTTATTAATAGCAACAACTATGCAACCTTGGCAATATCAATAAATCAACAACGGTAATATTGGCCAAGACAAACTGGATATTGACATTCCACAAGAACCAGTAACATGCCACCTTTAACCTTAGAAAAGAAATCTACAATTACAGTATAAGCTCTAAGACAAATCAAATATTGACTGACATACAGAAAGTATCTACTAAATGCTGTAACTATACCTCCACTAATGACAGGAGATCAACCGTAGTAACACATATTTCATTATCTATCTAAAAATCAATATAACTTAACTATCATATTATTAAAGATACAGGGAATTGGGAACAGGACAATGATTAAAGAAAAATTTGCAAAATTAAACAATGGGACGTGAGGGAAGAGAGAAAAGTGACAAATGATCCTACTGTAGAGTGGAAGAACATTCACAGAGTTAGATTAAAATAACAGAGAAAATGAGAAATAAAAGATAACTGAAAAAGGGAAAGAGAAAAATTTAAAAATAATATAGACAATAAAAATTAAAAAGAAAAATGAAAGGAAAAATAAAAACAGAAAAAAGAGGAGTAAGAAAAAGAAAGGAGTCCAAAATAAAGAAAAATTTTTGAATGAATGGTTTAATTCTAAGAGTCACAGTTATGAACTCCAGCAAGTCACTTCCTAGTCTTACAGCCTATGGGTTTGTGAGGTGACCTCTTTGCAGAGCCCCTAATGATTACCTCAGGCTGTGGCAATGTCCATGCTGAGACCTGTCCTTGCTCACATTGGTAGACAGGGAAGGCAATCAGACCTTAGGTCTGTGCTGGATGTAGGCAGCAAAGCAAGGGCTCAAGTACTTAATGCCCACAGGCCCTTTCAGACCAGGCTATTTCTGAATGCAACTCAAGCCAGGCCTGGTTTCTCACCATGGAGAGTGAGGCTTGTGTCCTTCCCTGCCTGAGTTCAAACTTGAATCCAAGTATCTCTTTCTATGCTGATCCTTATCCACAGCTGTCTCCTATGGCTGTATCTCACCCAGATACTGTGGGAAGGTAACAATGGAGTCCTGAAGTGAACTTGTTTTTCCCTCATTCTGAGTCCCAGATTTAAATAATCAACTCCTTTCTGAAACACCACCTCATGAAGCACACTCAGGCGATATGGTGGGCACCCACTATGGAATCCCACTCTGGCTGTTGTCTGCTGTACAGAAGGAGTCAGACTCCTTGGAGGAAAGCCCCTGATTGTATCTGTAGTTCACAAAGGCTGTGAAGCTCCACCTCTGATTCTCTGTGGATCTCTTGGCTGTGGGCACTTACCTTGCTTCTGGGGAGCCCAGTTCCTCTCCCAGAAAGTCTCAAGAGTTAAAGAGAGAGAGTCCAAATTCTTTCATTTTCCCTGTGTTGTGGGCCATCTTTCCAACTTTCTGTAGCTTCTAATTTATGCTGTCAGTTCTTTTCCAATTCCCAACAATGTGCTTCACATTTTTTTCCTTGACAAGTCATTATTTTCCAGTGTCTGGATTCTTGACCTCAGAGAGGCTAAATGTTGCTATTACTCACCACTCTGCCATTTTATTTCTCAATTTTTGCTCTTGATTTTCAAAGTAGAGTTCGCTAAATGCTCCTAATAGTACCCATCCCTCCCTCCTCAATATTATACTGCCTTGAAATCTCCTCTGCCATATTAATTAGTCTGCCCCTCTTAATATTATTTCACAAAGTCTTGGGACAGGAGGAAAATGCAGACAAGTTTTCTACCAGAGAACACACACACACACATGGCCTGGAATCCACTGCCGATAGAGAGCTTGCTCCCATCTGAAGCCTCCTGATCCTGGTCTTGACCATCTTCTTTTCTGCCAGCCTTCTAGTCCCCTGAGCTCTGACTAGAATCTCCTAACAAATTTGGCTTACAGCATTCTAGAACTGCATCTGCAGCCAACCTTTGCCTCCGCTGCCTAACCTTTCCAAACTTCCATGAACCACTTCCAAAAGCTCCCAAATCACACGGTCAAGTACAATCACAGCAATGACCCCACTCCGGGACCAAAATCTGGCTCAGTTACCTTCCCATTGCTAAGACATAATACCCAACATCCACAACTGTAAGGAGAAAAGGTTTATTTTGGCTCGGTTTTAGAGATTTCAGCCCATAGCCCACTAGCACCATGGCAGGTGGGCACAGCAGAGGGGTGTGGTAGAGGAAAAAGAGCTCATGGCATGGTGGCGAGAAGAAGAAAGAGGTCAAGGGACGAAGCGGAGAAATGTAAACTCCAGACTACACCCCCAGGGACCAGGCTTCATCTCCCAACCTCAGATTCAGCTATAAAGTCATCAGTAGACTAATCCACTCATGAGAATCATGCCCCCGTGAACCAGTCACTTCTGAAGCCCTGCCCATGAGTGCATGTGACTTTGAAGGACTTCTAGATATAAACCACAACAGTGGCCAACTATGGCCCAAAAATACTAAGTGAAGAAGACCAGCAATAAACGATCATACAATGTAAACTGCAAATAGTCCTGAGTAGTGAGATGAGCTCTTACACGGTGCTGCTCCATCTTTCCCAGGACACGCAGCACCACTATGCACAGCCTTTCCACAGTGTACATGCCACCTGCTCAAGAGCTACATAGGTGCCACCTTAGAGTCAAGGGAAGAAGCGGAGAAACGTAAACTCCAGACTACACCCCCAGGGACCAGGCTTCATCTCCCAACCTCAGATTCAGCTATAAAGTCATCAGTAGACTAATCCACTCGTGAGAATCATGCCCCCGTGAACCAGTCACTTCTGAAGCCCTGCCCATGAGTGCATGTGACTTTGAAGGACTTCTAGATATAAACCACAACAGTGGCCAACTATGGCCCAAAAATACTAAGTGAAGAAGACCAGCAATAAACGATCATACAATGTAAACTGCAAATAGTCCTGAGTAGTGAGATGAGCTCTTACACGGTGCTGCTCCATCTTTCCCAGGACACGCAGCACCACTATGCACAGCCTTTCCACAGTGTACATGCCACCTGCTCAAGAGCTACATAGGTGCCACCTTAGTAACCAGGCCAACCGCCAAACATGCAACCCCTGTGTTTATGCAACTCGTAGTTCATGGAACAACTGGCCCTTCAGCACAAGAGCATGGATACTGGTAATGAGACTATACCAAACAGAAGCTGTGAAGTGTTTAAGTAAAAAATGAGTTCAACACTGATATGTATGTATAGGAAAAGCACAGGATTCAGTATAGTTCAGTTTTAGTGTGGGTCTTGGGATGTATTCCTCACATACGACAGGTTTATTATATAAAAGTTCTCCTTTCTCTCCTGATCTCTATCTCTATCTAGCACAGAAATTTTTTTACAGAAAGCCCTTGACTTACAAACGATTCACATGGGCCAACATTCATAAGTAAGATTCATTCTTAAATCAGACAAAGTGAGTCTTACACACCTTTGACACAAACATACAATGTGAAGCACAAAATAGCCAAATCTCCACATCAGCACTGCTTTTCCTCTTGCTTCTGGACATCCCGAGCTCTGACTGAGCACTGCACTGCTGAGCATTATCACACGGTACGGCAAGCACACAGCAGCACAACTGTGACCGTGGCAGACACGTGAGCTACTTCAGAGATTCTTTCGCATCTACTTAATGCAAGGCTTGTTCCATGACTTGGCAGTAGTGTGTGGCCCACCAGCTACTGGACTGACAGGGTCTAAGCCACACGTGTCTGCCCACAGTGGACAGGAAGCCCTAGGGATTACAGCCTCTGAGCTGGAACACAGTCTGCACCTGGATGAGGAGTGGGCGAGGGGCTCAGCACAGAGTTTCCTGTTGAAAGCAACATGGTGCCACCAATGAGGGAGGGGACGAATCACCATGATGCGCACACTGAGGCACCACAGGGTATGCATATCCAACTGTGACTCTCCCCACACACAGCCTCCCGCTAGAGATAGAGGGTGACAGTGGTTGCTCAAGAGTGTGGACAGACGGAGGCCAAGAGGAATAAGGGTATCAGCGGGCAGGGAAGCCAACTGCCAAGTGTCTATTCTGGGGAAGCCAGGAGTATCAGAAGGCAGAGTTCCATGCTCCTGATGCAAGTTTTATTCTCCCCCTGGACTTCACTTACATAATCACAAATCCACAGAGCAATGAACCCCAACTATAGAGCCCTTCTCAGTCTGGTACCCTGTGGGATCAACAGCCACGCACAGTTCTGGTTTCCTTGCTTTTTGTTTTTTTCTAAGAGTCACTGGAGTCACAGCCCCAATGTGCAAATACAGCCCAATTCTGCAAATGGCTACAACTCAATGGATTACTTCAAGAAAATTAAGGTGCCCCTTTAATGAACAACATTTTTAGCCCCATTTTTTTAAATGCTAAGCCATTTCCATAATTTATACTAATTTCATAATTAAACTTAAACAAAGCACTCTTACTTTCCTGTTCCAAAGCCTGACTGGGGCCTCCAACTACTAACAACCTAGACACCTGGCCACACAGCAGTCACCATGGACTCAAATATGCCACAGAATGCACTGTGTCTATTAATTTACTCAATGGATACTCCACAAATATACGTCCCTGGAAAAGTGCAAATGGAGGTGACAGACATGAAAGTGGACATGTTAGTTGTGTCATATGACCATTTGACAGGAGGCACAAAGGGAGCTCATCCAGCCACCTGCAGGGGTGTGGGACGGGCTCCCCAGGCCTTTTCCCTTACAAACTCAGGACACTTCCCCAAGAAAACTGATAGCAGCTTAGACTTACACACTCCTTTTCCTTTTCCTACAAACTTTCAGAATCTAGTACATGAGCTCACAGCATCACCTCTAAAGTAGGATGTCATGCCAGAAACTGCAAACCCAAACTTGTTCATGCCTCCAGTTCCAACTACCAATTTACAGAAAATACTGGGGATGAAGGATCACATTAGCCCCAGGGGACACAATCAGCCAAGTCTAGACTGTGAAATTCTGATGGGAAAAATAATTCAATGTCTTCAAAATTAAATCCTAAAAAAAAAAAAAAAAAAGATGGAGAACCACTTACTAAATCAAAAAAGACTGGCCAGGCATGGGGGCACACGCCTGTAATCCCATCACTCAGGAGGCTGAAGCAGGAGGATCACTGCAAGTTTGAGAGCAACCTGGGCTACACAGGGTGTTCAAGGCCAGCCTGAAGTACATGTCGAGACCCTGTCCCAAAAAATAAATTTAATTAATTAATCAAAAGAGACAATCTATTACAAAGTATGGGCCTTGTGCTTTTGACTCTGTCTAGGGTAAAATATACTTAGAGACCAAGACACAGTGCAATTAAGGAATCACTAATGTTTTAAATGTGATCAAAGCAATGCAGCTATGGTCCAGAGAGGCAAGGCAGCACAGTGCTTAGGAGGCCAGGCTTTGGGATCACCTTTCTTTTTGTTTTAAGTATCTCTTGAGGCCTGGCAACCAAGATTTGGCTAAGTCCCAATGGCTGCACGTTCTTGCTCTAAAATGGGAAATAATCACAGCGGCCACTTCCCTAAATTGCTGGAGGCTTGTGGGTGACCTGAAAAGTGCTGAATGCACCTCCTCTGGGGCCCACTCAGGGCAGGGCGAGGAAGGGCCGTGTGAAAGCCTTGCTACCGATCTCACTCAGCACAGCCACACTCCCCACGGACCCACACGCCACACCCTCGTGAAGTAAGGAGCCTGAGCTTTCCCTTGAGAATCTGCGAAACACAACCTGGACCGCGGCTTCTCACGTCGCTTACACCAGCCTTGTTCTGAGGTCGCCTCGAACACCCTAACCCTGCCGCCGGCCTCCTCCTCACGCCTTCCTCACGCTGTCGCCCTGTCCTGCTCTCTAGTCCCAGCTGCCACCTTCACGAACGCCTGCTCCCACCCCACCCAGCACGGCCTCCCAGCACTGCCCTTTAATGCATCCGGCTCTGCACAGTCCAGGCACTCCCCAACTCAGGGCGGGAAGCTCAAGCTCCTCCTTCCTCTCCGGGCTTCTGCCGCGTGTCCTGGGACGCAGCAAACAAAATTCCCGTCCACTCTGCTCATGGCCTGAGGGACACGGAAGCCCCGTCCACGTCTGGGCGCCTCACCCTTCACTACCATCCGGGACCCTCGCTGCGGGATTTTCATCAAGCTTAGGGACACCGAGTGTGTGGCCTGCAGAAAACAAAGTACCAAGAAGCGACTGGGGGAAACGGTACAGAAACGGTGAGGGCATTCTGAGACCTGTCCTCCTCACACGGGAGTCTAATCTCTGCTCTGCCTTGGAAGAGGCCTGGGTTGCTCATCTTCCTTCTGCTACTGTGTAGAATCTTAGCTAAATGACTTGGCCTCTCCAGGCCCCAACTTCCTACTGTGTAACGGGAGGAGGTGTGATTTCAAGTCTCTCAAGGCCCTTGCAGCCCTAACGGTGCACTTTAGACAAAACCAGCAGATGCCACACAGCACACTGTCTAAGGCAACAGGCCTCAGCTGCTGTCCCTCACATTCACCATTATTCAAAAATGCCTCGTGACTACTGAGCTGGGCACTCAGACTTCTAACACCACTCTAAACCGTGATATTACTATAACTCAAATGTGAGACGCCTCACAGGCATTTAAATCACATCTGTAAGAGCCATAGAGCACTGTGACCCAGTATCTAGTGAAACAGCAATAACAAAGTCAATATTAATACTTTATTAGCATGGTCCTGATGTCTACCTGTCCTGAACCCACGACAACATAATCACCACGGCACAGGAAGGCAGGTGCTGGTTAGGAGCCCCAGGAAAAATCTGACCGACTGCATAAAAGGCCAAAGGGCGACCTCAAAAGAAAATCAGCTTTGAACTATCATCATCTTCCTCACAAGCCTAGAAAGACCACACTAGAAATGGGGAAAGACACCAAGTGGGGTAGCAGCAGCCAGGTGACAGAGAACAACTCACAGTCTCAATTTTTCTTCAAGCTCTTGCTGTCATGAAACCGAAAGATGCAGTGGAAAGGAAATCTGGACAGGCAGGCTCAGGAGCCAGCTCTGCACTGAGGGAGCTTCAAACTCAGTCAGGCCATAGCCCTTCTCAGCCCTAACTTCTGATGGCTCAGACAAGGCTGGAGGGCCAGACCTCTAAAATCCTGTGTGATTCCATGAACCCGTGACACTCGGAGTTGCCACTTGATCCATTTAACCTTTGCTCTTTCGCCTCACGCCAACCTCTCTCATGTGGCTGGATTGATGAAAACCTGACTATTCTGGCCACTTCGCTCCCTCTCCAAAGCTCTCCTGCCAAGTGTGCCAAGCTCTTTTCATGCCTCCCTGTGTGGCCCACCAGTTTGCCACATGCACCTCCCAGATGCCCCAGCTTTATCCCATCACAGACAAGCTAATATATATGATTTTTTTCAAAACCAGAAAACCTTAGGAGTTAAGGTACTGTAAGCAAAGCACACCGAGGTCAGTCGGCAAAACCCACTTTCCCTGTAGGTCTGTCCACTCTCAGCTCAGCTCAGTTATCTCCTAGATGCCCATTTGTGTCAATCAAGCTTTGCTGAACCAAAGCCACATGTGCTTGTTTACGGATTACCTACCTACGGCTGCTCTCTCCCTACAACAACACAGGCATCATGGCCAGCAAAGCCTACCTAACCTGTTTACTAATCTACCCTTCACAGAAGCTGATAACAACCCTGCCCTGAATGAATGTGTGGCCAGCCTAGCACTCCTGCAGTCCTCGGGATGTCCCTGGATAACAGGAGCCGGGGAAAGGGGGTGACAGCATTTAGTGAGGACTCACCATGCCTGCTTTTCACACACTTTGTACCTAAGCAATGGTATCTACCCAAAACTACCACCCTGTGAAGTCCTCTGGGACAGGAAGCACACTTCCCTTACCATCGAGCTCCTACAACGCTTCCTGGCACCGAGCAGTGCTCACAAGAGACATTCCATATGTATTTGTTGAACTGAATTACTCAGCCTCACAATAACCTGCAAAGACACGGAAGTTTACGTAAATGGCAAGACAGTCAGAAGACCCTAAGGACTGGACTGTCTTCCTGGGAACCGAGTTACAGTCACACAGCCTGGAAACATGGACCTGGCTGCTGCTGCTCCCCCCACATTTCTCTTGCACATCCAGACTCCATGCTAAGGTGAGACATAGGCCGACGGCCCCGGGCACCCACATTCCTCTACCTGCTGCGTAGGGGTTGGCACCTTTCACCTTCACACCCCCACGAGCGCTAGCGATGACTTCTCCCATTTTGTAGATAGCGATACTGAAACACGGAAGGGTCACACGGGCCGCCGAGGGTGGTGTCGGGGTTTAAATCCAGAGTGCCCCGCACATCGGCCGTGCTCACACCCTCCACACAGACTCAAATGCGGGAGCAAACATCACATTTATTAAAATACTAAACATCAAGACATTTCATGGGCTTTCTTACATTTTTTTTAATGCCACACAATCCTTTGCAGTATAGGCTATTTTTAGAAGGTTTAAATCCAAGCATGTGAATAATAACAAACATTTATTCTCTTCATATCCTACAAAATTTAAAAAAGAAAAAAGCTGTGGTGGACCTGTCATTGGTTCAGACCTTTGGCATACTAAAGGACACCTTTGCGATCTACCCCTTTCTGCGGTTATCGGAAGAGGAGGGAGCCGCAGATTCATGGGCTGGTAGCTCTGTTTGCATAAGACATTTTAAAATACATTCATTTTAATGCAAAATAAATTTAGCATGCATGTTCTTATTTTCTCCAGTTTAAATTCCATCTTGAATTTTCTGGCGCTACTGATGTTAATTACAGTGCCCAGCGCTAACGGTAATGCAGTGATTACACACAGAGTTGCACTCGGGGATTAAATCTAGGAGCCTATGTCTTACCGATACATTATTATTTTTTTTTTTTTTTGGAAAGATAAAACCAGTGGAAAGACCATGGGCTAAAAAGTGAGGAAACGGAAGCTCAGACCCCATGTACCACAGCGGTCACTTCTCTCCATGAGCACTGATCTGCACATACAGCAACAACATTCACTTCTTCCTGAGGTCGGAAATTAATGTTCACAAACACACTTCGCACGTGGTGGTATGCTTTGCAATGGCGACATCTCTTTATAATACCTAAGCTGAAGACCTGACGAGCCGGTGAGAGAGATTAGTTAAAATCAGTTGATTAAGGGGAAGTCTGGATTACTGACTTTTAACACACTGGTAGAGCAAATATGTAAGCAGTTTATTTATATCAATGTCATCATTTTTATGACTCATGCTAAATATTTTCATTTTATTATGATGCCAAGTACAGCTGTGATTACAGAACATGAAAGATGATCTTATGAGCACTGAGCCCCTTTTCTTTTGTTTTAAAAATACTTGGCTATAGGTACAGCACTATTTCCTTACACATTCTTCATAAATCCCAAGCCGAGTAAGTTTATACCGTATCTTTAGAATGGTTATGCAACCTCCCCAATTGCATGAACCTTGTTTTGATCTTAACCTAAAAATATATTGATCCTCTGTGACAGTTTTAGGTGCCAACTTGACTGAGCTTAGAAAGCTGGGAAAATACTATTTCTGGAAGTGTCTGTGAGGGTTTTTCTGGAAGAGACTGGCATTTGATGTGGGTGGGCATCAGTCAGTCTGTTGAGGGCTCAGATAGGACAAAAATGGCGGAGGAAAGGCGAATAATCTGTCCCAGAGCTGGAGCTTCCTTCTCCTCCTCCCCTTAGACATTCCTGGTCCTCACCCAGTCCTGAGGCCTGAGACTCACCCTGAATCACATTACCAATTTTCCTGGCAGATGACTGGATCTAGGCCTCCATACTCTTGTGAGTGAACACCTTACAATAAATCTACTGCTATATATTTATATCTGTGTACCCTTTGTGCTGTACTGTGCTGGAGAACTCTGACCAAAACAGCACCTACAATGGTGTATCACTTCAAAACTATTTCAGGCAATGTGGCTGCCAAACAGAGTGGTCAAAAATCAGTTTACAAAGTGACTCACTTTTGTGACCCAAAAATATTCACACATGTCCTGAACATCTCCTTCACTTGTTTAAATACCCAGCAAGCAGCTATTCAACATGGCGGGCTTTGGCGGCCATGTTGAGGGCAATGGTAAATTCTAAGGGACCACCAGTCTCACCATCATGGAGCCTGCAGGTCTGCAATGGAGAAGACAGAGATAAAGGCCTAGCACACAGGTGCCTCAAGCACAGCAAAGGAGACCAAGTCTCCTTTCGAGACGAACTGGGGCAACACAATGAACTCCCAACCATGCATACAGCAATCAATCACACATCCCCCTAGCTTTTTCAGGAAACGAAGACAGATTTAAAAAAAAAAAAAACACAAATCAGGAGAACAAATCAATGTTTGTACAATATTAATTAAAAAGCCTATTTAAATGTAGTATGGGCGTATTTCACAGTTACCTTACAGTGCACTGAAAATCACTTAGGAGGCCTGCAAGGATAAATTTAACTCTCACTACATCTAAATTTAAGGGTTCTAAACTGAAGCCACTGATCTTAGGGAATATTTTTTCAGTGTATTTTTTCCCCAAGCTTTCAGTATTTTTTATTTTAATGTGTTGTAAGTAGGTATTAATAAAGAAAATGTTAAAACATATTCGTCTTATTTCTATGCAAAAAAAAAAAACAACATTTCACTGCAAAATAGAGAATAATAGTTCATATAGTGTGTAATGATCTTAAAATAATGGCCAAAATGTTACTTAGAGTACAAGTCATAGTCACTCCCTTACAAAGAAGAGACAAACAGATGACAGCACAAAACTTTCTTTTCAATGTACTAACAGAAATTAGAAGTGTAAATAAAACAAATTAATATGTATTTAAAATATTTTTTAAAACAATGGAATGGGTTATTTGGGGAATTATTTTAACTTCTCCCTACCTCCTATCTATTGACTGATGGATAGAGAAACCAGGCAATATCTAAATTTATGTGTCTGACTCATTTCACTGAACATTATGTTCTCGAGTAGCATCCATTTGCCTATGAATTCCTCAAGTTCATCTTTCTTTATGGTACAGTAGTAGATATAGTCCAAAAGAGGGCAACCAAAGTTAACAAACACTTCTCAGAAGTACAAATGGCCATAAATGCAGGAAAAAATGTTCAACATCTCTGGCCATTGGAGAAATAAAATTAAAACTACACTGGAAGACCTTCTTACTCCAGAAGAAATGGCCACCATCAAGAAATCAAATAATAACAAATGCTGATGAAGACATAGGGAAAAGAAACCCTTCTCCATGCTGCTCTGAATGCATACTAGAACAATCACTATGGAAATCCATGTGGCAATTCCTCAAAAGACTAAAACTACAACTCCCGCTGATGGGTACCTTCCATGAAGAGATAAAGTCAGCATGTTACAGGATCCGGGCACATCCATGTTTACAGCAGTACAATTCACAATGGAAACAATCTCGGAAACAGTCTATATGTCCATTAACAGATGAACGGGCAAAGAAAATGTGGTTTTTATACAGCAGGGAATTCTTAAAAGTTGGCTAGTAGCCAGAAGAAAGCCAAAGAGGGAAAGTAAGTACTAATGAATCCATGGGGCGCACATGGACTTGGGGGGTGAGGCATGAAGTTCAGCAGCCTGAGGCTCAGGTTCAGGACCTCCGTGAGACACAGCCCTCTTCCAATCCTTACAGGCAAGCTATTCACATCCTTTTGGAATAAGCAAGACAGCTGCCTCGCCGTATGGAAAATTTTATCGAAAAAAATGTCACAACCCAATTAGCTATTCAGCAAAAACATAATTTTTAAAGGCCAGGGAGATTCAGAAGATAATCTTTAACTCAACAAAGTCCATGCCATAGGTGCGCGCTTGCAAAGCACCACGGATCAGGTGGCTTGAACAACTTGTATTTGTCCCCATCCCGGAGGCTGACATCTGTCACCAGGGTGTGGGCAGGGCTGGCTGCTCCAAGGCCTCCCGCCCTGGCTGTCATCCTCCCTCTCTGTGTCTCCCTCAGAGCAGGGACACATGTTTCCTGGTGGTAGCTCCTAGCAGGACCCTGATTACCTTAGGGCCACCTTAGTGATGTCAGGGTGACTTCATCGTGCCTCAAAGGTCCTCTCTCCACACTCGGCCCATTCTGAGGCGCTGGGACTCAGGCCCTCAGCACAGGAATTCTGGGAGCACACAACTCAGCCTGAGCTCACACCACTCTGAAACAGCCCCAGGGAGGGTAGGCGTCCTGAGAAGGCAGACACCATCCTTCTTCCCCTTCTCCACCGCACTGAGCCCACCCGCATGGCTTTCACCTGTCAGTCACACAGACACAGCAAAAGAAGGAAAGAAAATCAACAGACATCAAGCTGATGAGCTGCTGGGCTTGGTAGTGCACCCCTCTAATTCCAGCACCCGGGAGGCTGAGGCAGGAGAATTGCTGCGAGTTCGGGGACAGCCTGGGCTACACAGTGAGTTCAAGGCCAGCCTTGGGCTACAGAGCAAGACCCTGTCTGAAAGAAAAAAAAAAAAAAAGTTGAATGAGGTGGCACAGTCCTGTTACCCCAGCATTCTGGGAGGCTGAAACAGGAAGACCAGGTCAATCCCAGCCTGGGCAATTTAATCACTTAGCAAGACCCTATCTCAAAACCTTAAAAAAGGAAAAAAAAAGAAGGGCTGGGCATGTCGCTCAGTGTAAAGGTCACTGGTTCAATCCCCAGGACTGGTTTTAAAAACCTAATGAGGCATGGATTCTTTCTGACAAATTCTGCAACTATTTCAAAGACAAACAGTAGGAGCCAGGGAAGAAATGGGAGGGGCAGGGAGGAAAGAGCAGCCCGGCTGGTGGCTGCCTGGCTTCACCCTGCACTACAAGCCCGGTGCTTCTCCCTGTCCCGGCTATGGCTCTCGCCTCCCCTCAAGAAACGCGCTGGTGTCAGGAGCGATGGGGCACGGGCGGCCCGGCAGAGGCGGCCTACACCAACCTGGGCCCCGCCCGGAGGAAGCGCGTTGTTCCCCACCCGGTTGGCAGTGAGGCGGTGTGGTAACCTGGGGCTCTTCAGGGAACGCCCCACTACACACCCCACTGTACGCACCTCCACAGCAGTGAAAACCTTACCATTCTATTTATTTCTGCTCCGCTTCCATCGTCTGACCCCGGGCGGCGCCCGGCCTTCCTCACCCAGCCCCTGGCATGGTGGGGAAAGCGCAGCCCTCGATGGCTCAACCCTAATCAGCAGCTGGGGCAACAGAGTTCGAGGGGAGAAAGGCGCATGCTCAGAAGTGTCAGCGCGCACCTGGAGGGGAGAAGGCAGCGCTGAATCCCAGCCCTGGCCTGGGCTGACGCTGTGTGCCGCTCACTGCTCGGAATGCCCCCGGGCAGAGTCGTACTGCGTTCTCTGCAGCCCCATGCTCGCAGACGCAGACGGACAGCTCTGTTTTACTGATGAGAAAACCGGGGCCTAACGAGGTTAAGCAATGGCTGAAAGTGCCGAGCTGATGCCCAGCAGAGCCAGGATAAGGATGTGGGCTTCTAGCACCAGGTCACAGGAGCAAAGCTTTCACTTATCTCGCGGCCGTTTGGATCTGTGAACATCGAGGAGACCGCAAAGGCTTATTCTTCTTCTCCTTTGAGTGATCACATGCAGGAAGAATCAATATGCGAGTGCACGTGCAAATATACAAATATAAACGTGCGAAGGGACACGTCTGTGCACGCACATGCACGTCACGTCACATCTCATCTGCAGAATGAAGCTCTCAGCACTAACTAGCTGTCGTCGGATCACGTGAGATCATGGGTGTGATGTGACTTCAAACACGGTGTGCCTGAAAGCATCCAATGTGCCAGCAAGCATGCAACACAAGTAGCGATTATTATTCATATCAATAATTACGTAAATCGTTCCTCGTAAAACAAACAGCAGAAACCAATGTCACTGGATCACTTGCAACAAAAAGTCTACACAGCTAGAGACAGATGCTGAGACGGGCAAAGGCTGTGAGAATTCCAGTTGTGACTGTTAAGCAAGTTCTCTCTCAGTACAAACCTGCACATACGCTGGACAAAGATACCCCAGGATCCCAGCAAGAAAGCCCAGCACAATGCAAACCTTATAATGGTATCTGGATTTGCATTTCCCCGACAGCCACTTTCAGTCACTAATCCACAAAGTCTGCGTGGTGAGAGCCCGGGACTTGCCGGGTTCTTCCGCAGGCTCAGTGTTTGAAACCCAGTGTGACACCTTCCTTCTGGCACGAACAAAGCTGGAGAACAGCGAGAGCCGCCCTCGGGCACGGGGCCTGGGTGTCCGCAGGGTCCCAAGTCCCCAGCTGGTGCTAATGCACAGTGCAGTGTGAGACTCAAAGGGAAACAGGAGAAGCAGACAACAGAATTCTTCAAGGAGCTGTCAGGCCAGTTCGGGGGAGGCTGCAGCTTGCTGAAGAAAGCAACACGGTTAGGCCAGCACAGCTAACTAATCAACACCACACACAACTGAGGCTGACAGAAATCCTATGTGGTGTCGGGTTTGGGAATGGCCGGACTCTAGCTCCAACGGCAGACCCCTAATGTGGAAAGCAGCCTTTGGCAGGTGGAAGGGCAGGGGGAGGCCAAGACCTCTGCCCACCGAGGTCACTTTCCCTTCTCCTGGTGTTGCCCTGGGTCATCCCTGGGTCACAGCTCTGGTGCAGGACAGAGGATAAAGGACAAAGATTTATTTCTAGGAGCATCAAAGCCACGCATACTTCACCACCAGGCAGGTGTAGACTGCGCAGGAAGGACGGCAGCGAACAGCACACTTTCGCAAAAGAGACCAGGTAGCCTGCCCAGCGAACAGAGTCAGGGAACAGCCGGCTGCCTTGGGGCAGAAGTGCAGGGCAGGGAGCATGAGGGTGTGCAAGGGTAAGCGGCAGCCAATGGCAATGCGCCTCTACCCCGGGCTTCAATCAAGTCTCAACTTCTGTTCCACCTTCGAAGTGGCCTCTACCCCCAGGCACCTACACACCCAGGCCCAGCTCCTCACCAGAGGCTCCTCCTCAGTTCCTAGTTCCCCTGGATCAGCACAGGGACGAGGGCACCAGGTACTGAGATCCTGCGAGGTGGGTGTTCTTAGATTTCAGGAAGGGACATGGATCTTTCTTTTTCCTTCCTTCTTTCTTCCTTTAATTCCTTCCTTTTTCTTTCTTTCTTTCTTTTTTTTTTTTTTTTTTTTTTTTTTTTTTTTTTT
>NW_022900938.1:3664692-3673922 GCF_012274545.1 Fukomys damarensis | reverse complement strand
TTTTTTTTGTTCTTTCTTTCTTATCTTTGGGTTTTGACATAAGTTGCCCAAGCTGGCCTCGAACTCATGATCCTCCTGACTCAGGCTCCCAAGTACTGGGATCACAGGTGCGCTGCACCACACCTGGCTTGGTCACACAGATCTTTCTTAGAGCATCTCTGGTCAATTATTACTCTGAATCTGGAGCACATCCCCTAAGACCACAGTTTTTATCATGATAAAAAACACATAACATGAAATATACCATCTTAACCATTGAGTCACTCTAAATACACAGCACATTAGTGTTAACTATATGTACACTGGGACACAACAGATCTCTAGAATTGTTTCATAATGCAAAACTGAAATTCTATACCCATAGAACGCCCCTTTTCCATTTGACCCCAGTCTCCAGCAACAGCTATTCTATCTTCTATTTCTAAGACTCTGATTAAATGTCTCATATAAGTGGAAACGTGGTGTATTTGTCTTTTGTGGCTTAATATACCATCATGTTCCCAAGGTCCATCCATGTCGTGGACTGTGACAGAATTCACTTCCGGAGGCTGTACGGGATTCACTGTAAGTACACGGAGCATCTTTATCTGTTTCTCCATGGACACAAAGGTTGCATCTACCTCCTGGCTGTTGAAAACAATGGTGGGTGGACACAGGTGCGTGGATACATCCTTCAGATCCTGTCTTCATGCTTCTGTATGTCTAGCCTGTACTGCTCAGCTTCTCCGTCACTAGGACAAAATATGTGACACCCACAAGTTAAGAGAGAAGAGGTTTATTTTGTCTCATGGCTTCAGAGATTTCAGTTCAGGTAAGAACAATATGGTGGAAAGGCAAAGGAAAGAAGCTGAACTCAGAGGCCAGGAAGTAGGGTAGGCTGAAGGTACCAGAGAGCGAGGAGACAGAAACCAGATATGGTTCCCGAAATCACCGTCCCCATGACCTGCTTCCTCTAACAAGGAACCACCTCCTAAAAGGCCACTCAGCAATGAACTCACGGGTTGGTTAACCCCCAGCCAGAGGTCAGAGCTCAACAATCCAGTTCCCTCTCCAGAGTCTCCTCATCCGGTCAAGCCAACCAGAAGGGCCAGCTCATAGCCTGAGCAGGACCAGTAGATCACCCGGTAATCTATTTTTCACATTTTAAGATATCTCCAGACTCTTTTCCTAAGCAGCAACACTGCACAAAGTTCCAGTCACTCCACATCCTTGCCAACACGTGCTGTCTGGGTTTGGAGCGGTTGCTTTGCTTTTGGCGGTGGCCATCCTGATGGGTCTAAGGTGACACCTCACGGGGGCTTTCCTTTGCTCTTTCCTGGTGGCCAGTGACCTTCAGCATCTTATTTTGTTTGTTTGCAATATATGTATATTCCTTGAAGATGTATATATGACCTCTGCCCACTTTTTAATTGAATTATTTGTTTTTTTGTTGTTGATTTGGAGAAGTTCTGGATATTAACCCTTTGTCAGAAATATGGTTCACAGATATTTGCTCATACTCCTTAGGGTGTCTTTCCACTGTGTTGCTTCCTTTGCTGCATGGAAGTTTTTTAACTCGATAGTCCTTTAATAGAGGAGTTTTTAAAGTTTTTACATCCATGTGTCTATTTTTGCATTTGTTCCAAACTTTGGTGTCCTATCCAAAAGACTGTTGTGGAAACCAATGTTGGGAAGCTTTTCCCATACATTTTATCTTAAGAATTTTATAGTTTCAGGTCTCACATTTAGGTCTTTAATCCGCCTTGTAATTTTTGTCTATAATTTAGGGTGGAAGTGTCCAGGTTTATTCTTTTGTATATGATAGTTTTCCCAAAGACAAGCTATATAATCTCTTCCCCAGGTGCTGAAAAGACCACCCTCCCCTAGTGCACAGCTTTGGCACTTGTGGCAAAGAAGCACCTGTCTACACCAGCAAGAGCAGGTTCTTTCTGAGGTCCTCTTTTCTGAAAACGCATAATGCAAAACTGTATTCCTCCTGCATACACTATTTTGTAATCTGCTTCTATCATTTAGAAATATATATTCAATAACCATCTTCCCTTGTATTCTTGCCTTTATCATTTTAAAGATTTTTGTCTAATTACGAAACTAGCATACACTTCATGTAAAGGAGAATGGTAATGAAAAAAGTATGAATAACCCATAATCTCACAAGCAAAGATAACTGCTGCTAACAGTCTGAGGCATTCATGAGGGATATTTTCATCTCTGTGGATGAACACCTTTCTGTAATCCGACAAACACACCCTGAAAGTCTATTTGCCAGTCGCTAGGCTTTGGGTGTTGAGCCTAAGATAGAAACGAAACAGCATCTAGAGCACTGCTTGGCTCATACTAGGTGCTCAAATGTCTGGAAGGAATGGAAATGTCTCCAGCCTCAGTAAATTTAGTTCAGGAGCAACCAAGAAGAAAGCTCACTCACTACGAGGCCAAATGACAAATGTCATGACAGGGCTGTGGCCACGGTGCTGGAAATGGACGCACAAAACAAGAGCCCTAACATTCAAAACACTCACTACGTTTCTCCCAGAAGAGACAGTGCCTCCTCCGGGAATTGAAGTGGACCACAGAGTATGGCCAGGTGGAGATGGAGAGGAAGAGCCATCGGGAGCGGCAACGTGCGGCCAAACCCAAGTCAACCAAGAGGAGCAAAGGAGTAAACGTCACACTCCGGGAGCTCTGCAGAGCTCATCCACAAGGGAAGGTGACAGAGCGAGAGTGTGCGTGTGTTCAAACATGTGCACATGTGTGCATCTGTGTGTGCACACGCGGGCATGTCCGGGGGCAAGGGGGAGCAAGTGGAACCCAGCAACCGAGGACACTAATGAGCCATAAAAAGCCTGAATGCGCATTCAGAGCTTCAGAGCTGACACCAGAGCTTGAGCAGCTGCAGGAGAACGGCAGGGACAATGCATCACAGAGCCAGCCAAAGACACTTTAAGGCTGAAAGCAAAGCAAAACCAGTTACCCCAATCTTAAGATACATAGTGAATGATGAAAATGTTAACAGAGGGAATAAAGCTTCTGTGAACACCCAGAAGGAACCTATGCACTACTCAAAAGGCCCCTCTTCTGACCTCCAAAGAAAGCCGATTCCTCAACAGCACCATGAAAATGAGCTGCTCAGTGTGGGCAAAACTCCAAGACTGACGGCTCAGTTGTAGCGCAGCAGTGATGAATCAAATTTCCCCAAAGGATCGATGCACTAAGTTTTGTGCAAAAAAAAAAAGGTTTCTGCTTCATCTTGAAGACTGGGCCCATTTGAGGGCTTCAAGAATGAAAGTTAAAGAGGCGATTCAGTGAACGATCTGGCTGTTTTGGGTGGTGGCAAGACTGGAAACTGTGAGGGGCTCCACTGCCAGATTCTAAGCCACAAGTGAGACAAGTGTGATTCCTCCGCCTGGGAGCTGGGGAGAGGGAGGAAGAAGAGCCACCAGTTATGAAAGAGGAAGAGCCACCAGGTCTGGGGAGCAGTAAGGCTGGGTCACTGAGAGAAGGAGGAGTCCAGAGCAGCTCCCACCTCCTGAAGGCAGGATCACAGGAGAAAGAGCAGGTGGACAAGAGAAAAAGAAGTGGTAAGTCCCACTTGGGGTATATCGAGCAGATCTGTGAAATATCAAAGTAGAAGTCTCCAGAAAGTGTGGGTTGGTTAAACAGAGATGGAAGTGGGATATAAGAGTCGAAAATAGGAAGAAGAAAGAATCAGGAAGGGCTGAGGATTTAGCTTGGTGGTTCCACCACCTGCTTCACAAAAGGTCCCAAGTTTGATCACCGGTACCAAAAAAAAAAAAGATCATGCCAAGAATAGAAGGGAAAACACTGTCTTAGTTCATTTGTTTGGCTAAGACAAAGTCCCTGAAAATAAATAGTTTATAAAGAGCAAAATGTATTTCCCACAGTTGTGGAGGATAAGAATCCAGGTTAAGGCATTGACACAACTGCTGTCTGCTGACAGCCCCATTTCCTGCTGCCAAGGTGGTACCTTACTGTGTGTCTTACACTGCAAAAGGGGAAATGTCTCTGTCACCTCTCTTGGTCTGAGACACAACACCTGACACCTGCAACTCGAAGGAGGACAGATTTATTTTGGGTCACGTTTTTAGTACATGATTGGCCAGTTCCAAGGCAGGAAGGCATGGTGGGCAGTTCTGTTGTGTCATGGTGGCCACCTTCCCTAAGCCTCTCCTGTGAGCACATGAGGCTCTTGGGGGACACCTCAGATCTAACACAACAGGAAGGCTGAGAGAGAAAGAGCCTGAGCCATTCTGGGCTCCCCCAGCCCTTTTTGTCAACAGCAATCTATCCATGAGGGCGCCACCTCCTAAGAGCCCCACCTCTTCTATCATTCCGGAGCTGTTTCAACATGAAGCTGGGGGGTCACACTCAGACCACAGCAAGCGCCAACACGTGAGGGGTGTGTGGACAAGTCATGGGCAGGAGTGGACAGAGGCGAACATACGAACATAGAGAGAGGACCTCTTACCAGAAGAGCCAGAATTACAAAACAAAACATGAATTTTAAGAAGAAAAAAGTGATCAAAAGTGTGAGAGAGAAAGATAACTAACAACTGAAAGACAAAGTCAAAAAAATCTGTAAGAGGAGTAAAAAGGAAAAAGATTCTCAAAACACACAGAGATAATTCTGGATCTATTCCGAAGTAGCTGCCTTGCATCACGCCACAGGATGCCACAGGATGCCTCTTTCTCACACCGCCCACGACGGCAGCTGCAATCCCCCACCAGGGTCACACGGTGTCCCCACCACGCCTTACCAGGGCTGGTGCTGGCGCAGGAAGCAGTTGTACCAACCCCGCAGTAGTTCATCTCCACGGGGGCAAATTCTGCCCGGCCCTCGGGGGTGAAGCCTTCTGCTCGGCTGGGACAGACGGGCACAGACGGCCCAAGCAGGGGCTGGTCCAAGGGCTCAGAGAAAACCGGGATTCTGGAAAACACTCCAGCCCCTGCGCTCTGCCAGCATCACACACGCATGAGTGCTCCTAACCGGAAACACTACACACGGCACCCATGAGCACCCTGAGGCCCACGGGCGGAGGGGGCAGCCTCCCGGGGCGCGGACAGAAATGGGGAGGGACTCTCGGGCTGAAGCACCCTTCCTCAGGACACTAAACTCAATCCCATTTTTAGAGCAGCTTTCATGAACAGGAGGATATTTTAACCTGGCACGAAGACTGGGACCTGGCACACCAGCGAACTGTTCAACAAGGATGGACAGACTCCATGCCCAGCTCTCGCCTGCGTGATTCCAAGTATGAGCACAGGGAAATCTGAGCAGCCTCGCTCACTACTATTAGGAAGGTAGGGCTAACGTTACACCCTCGAGCAAAATGCTCTTTTTGCTGAAATGATGCCATAAAAGATGGCAGTTCCTGCCACATCACCCATCTCGGGTGATCATGCCCAGGCCAGCTCATGAAGCAGGTCCCTGTTTACTTCCGGAAGAATTGAACTGTCCAGACCTTCCTCAGCAAGGTTCCCACACGCTGATGCCGAGACCCGAGCCCTGATGGCACCAGCGCCCCAGCCTCCAGGGAAGGAAGTCAGCCCACTGGCACAGCGCCACGCACTCTTGTCGCAGAATTTCACTTCAGCACACACGATCTCCCAAGACACAGGCCAAGGAGTGGACACACTCAGTCATCTCTTCTGTGACACCAGAGCACAGCTGGCGCACTCCGAAACTGTCGCTAGGAGTAGACGGCGAGCAATTGGACCCATGCACGTCAGGTGCAGGCAGTGCTCTCAGGGGTTCAGCAATGTCTGCCTTCGTGGGCATCATGGACTTTCGGGACATTTTTATTCTTCTTCAATCGGGCTAAGCAACGTGAACAAACCTTAGTTTAAAAAGTAATAACAAGGCGTGGCCCTACAGTACACATTAACAACTGAGATAGCTTCAAAGACCACGAGTTTTGAAACCCCGCCCACCAGGTTCCCTGTTAAAATGGGACACTGCGTGTGCACAGCAGGGAGGACTCGGGACAGCTGTCACCGTCACACCGAGCCACAGATCCTCCAGCACACACAACGGCTGCAGCACGCTCCCCACGGCGCCTCTCACAATCCTGCTCCTCCAGCACGTTACAGAACAGGAGATGAAACCCTTCTTTTATTTAAAACAGCAAAACCTCATCTCCTCTTTTACAATAAAAAACAGTCAAGAGTTAAAGCATGTTAGACTATAATCCTTACAAATATTTCCGCCCACAAAGAAATACTTCTTTTAAAGGAGATCAAGAATAGAAAACAAAAGTCTCAAAGCACAGACACAGAACAGTGATCTTATTTCCTCCTTATCTTTCTGAATTGACTAACTGAACGGTAATTAGTTCTCCTGACAGAAAGCAGGGGCTCTGTCAGTGATGTTACGGGAACATATGTACTAGCATGGAGAGCTGCTCCTTCCACCACGCTGGGCTAAAATAATACCAAGTACCTTTTAAAACAGCACATACAATATGATCTTGTCATAAAGAATTCCTCTGTCTCTCCCCTGCTCTCTTCTCAAACTCGCCTTCTTCCTCACCCTCCTCTTCCTCTCCTTCTCCCTCTCTCTCCTACATCCGTAAAACCACAGCAAGGACTAACCTCAAAATATTATCTCTAAATGGCTGTGTTCCTCATTTTTTCGCTCTTTATTTTTCCAGGTTGTCTATTTCTCTACCATGACCATGACTTTTAAGGCCAAAATAGCACCAAACCTTGGGGAGGAGAATATCGTAGGAACTGAATGAAATGATATTCTGGTACAGCACGAAACTCAGTGCCTTCACAAAGTAAACATTCAAAAAAAGTTTACTTAAAAATTCAGAAGTCAAACCATGAAGGGCAAAATATTACCTACCCAGACTACCTTGTATTAAAGCCTAAATATATCGACTAAAATAAAATTAGAAGATTTGGCTTACCTTTTACTCCTATAATCTGGAATTCCTTTTCTAGATACGGTATATCACACCTCTTCTTCCTGTAACCTTTTATCCCTGTAATCTTACATTCCTTTTTTTAAAACGTATACTTACACGAGGAGGCCACTGGCTTGCTTCCTCCATGGAGAGAGGCTCGAGGTGGTAAATGAGGGGCTCATGGAAGATTTCACTGAACATGGTTTTTTAAGTGGTGCTTTGCTTTATGTTATGCCGGACACTGTGAGAAGGTTTTTCAAGGACTGCCATTTTCCATAACAAAGTACTGCTTTTCTTCTGAAGTGCCCAGAGCTATTTCTTCTCAAAGACACTGTGATAATTCAGTGTTGTGTTGGAGGAACACAGCTAAATTCAACAGGGACAAATGCATGACCTGAAAAAAGATCAAAGAACCCACACCACGGATCCAGACCGAAATGACAGTTCCCCGGGGTTAACACATCCAGGTCCTTCTCTTCAGACCACTGAACTAAAAGGTTCCGGAGAGAGCCCAGGTGTGAAGTGGCAGACAGGGACGCCGTGCTCTGGAGGAGACAACCAGAGTCGCGGGGAGAGGCCCAGGGAAAGGTGCACCAAGGGACACATTGGCCCTACTTCCTGCTGCTTACTGGGCGACACTTCTACCGCTTTATTATACCTGAGAATCAGCCCCAGAGAAGACTTCAGAGGGAGAGCAGGACGGGAGAGCTCGGAGAGGAGAATCAGGAGCCCAAGGGACTTGAACAGTCTGTCTACAAGGCGCAAAGAAAATGTCAACACCAAAGCCACTGCACTGTCCAGACAGCCAGGCAAAGCCAGGCCTCGCTCCCTACACCATACCCAGACAGACCAAAGGCACACGCTCCTCCGCCTCCGGCTGGATCGGCCTAGGGAAAGACAGAAACTGACTACACAGACAGCTCCAGAGCACCTACAGCCAGACCCAAATTAACCTCAGTGCCTGCCTTTACAGTAAAGATAATCATGATAAATAAACACTAAAATTCCAGATCAACGCTACTACAATGTCATTAAGTGACCATAATACGAACAGAATGAAGACAGAAGCAGTTCTGCGAAGATTTTCCTCAAAGAGGTGGTTTATGTGTCTGCCTCTGAGTGAAAGTTTAACATTTTAAGCCTAAAATAAAAATCCTGATTTCAAAGTAGTCGACATCACCATCTAATGCTCAACACAAAAATAATCTCTTAAGAAAAGCTAACAGTCAAAAATGTCACAAAATGAAACAGAAAAGCAGACGGTTGCAGTTGAGAGGGATACACTGTAGCCCAGACCCGTAGCCCTTCACAGAACTTCTGGAGAGAAGAGTATGCTGGACTGTGGGCAGCAGGTGTGGGCGTCCCTGTCACCTGACAGGCATCGTGCAGGCTGGACCCCCTTCCCTCCTGGGACGCTGGGCTCCGGTCAGGGTTACGGTGACCTGTCCACCCTCAGGGAAAAGCCCAGGGAAAGCTACTCCCCACACACCGGGAATCACCCACTGCCAAGTGGAACGGCCCAGCCTGGAGCCACTTAGGGAAAACTAACAGGAAAACTAAAGGAAACAGCCACGAAGGGTCAGCCCACCTTATCATACGGGAACTCCCCAGTGTGTCTCCCTGGCGGGAGACAAAGGAGGCAGAGAAAGCCCATTTTTCTTTCTGAGGTGCTGGGCCAGACAGCCACGTTACTTTTTGGAAACTTGAGGTGTCAGATACACAGCCAAATCCACAAAATCCAAAAGCTTAAAACGGCAAAAGAATCACACTCAAAAGAGACGAACACCAGGAGCAGCGAGTGCTGTTAGTCCTCTCGCTGTTCCCTAACTTTAATACTGTGGTACACATCTTTGAAGCCAGAAAATAAACCGCTACTTCAACACAACACTGCATTAGAAAATTCAGTACACTGCTTATACTGACAAAACCAACACAGGCTTTTTAAGGCTAGAGAGGAGAGATGTAACTATAACGAGGATTTTGACTTAAATTTTGAAAAAGGACAAAACCTTGCTGTGAAATTACAGAGCAGAATACGGATGGCTGACTAAAGTGTGTACAATGAAGATGTTTCAGAGGAATCTGCCTGAAAGTTTCTAAGAAAATCAGAAGTACATGACGTACGACAAACAGAAATTCAGATACATCTTTCTGAGTAGACAATAACAGAAATCCTTTTTCAACAATCGAGTTTCTGGGTATTGAATTCTCAATCCCTTTGTGTTGCAAAGAGTAAAATGTAATGTGGGGTATTAGGTACTGTCTATTGCTCTTTCTTTAAAGCATGTGTTTCTGAAAAAAAAAAAA
>NW_022900938.1:3659496-3664473 GCF_012274545.1 Fukomys damarensis | reverse complement strand
GGTATTAGGTTGTCTATTGCTCTTTCTTTAAAGCATGTGTTTCTGAAAAAAAAAAAAACCATGATGTAATCTTCGCAGTACAATTGAAAGCTCAAAAACAGAATAAGTAGACTGAGTCATGAAAAAGTGAAAAACTTTAAAGAGTTATGAAAAAGATCACCTTTGTCTTGTCTGCCTGGTGTCTAACAGACCGTCATCTAAGCTAGAGAGAGGCATATCTGAGTTCTTCTCCACACACAGCTGGGGCTAGCGGTAAGGGAGGAGGAGGCAGATCTCCACAGTCTGAGGCTGTGGACGGAGGCAAGCAGAGGCAGCCCTGCTGCGAGCGGGCTCCTGGAGAAGCCCGGACAGGTGACTTCAGGGGCGAGCTGCCACGGTCTCAGGGAGGACACGGCGCCCTCAGCAGATCCCTGCCACTCAACCCAAAGTCTGCACAGAGCCCACAGCAGGACTTCCACAGGAAAGCAGTTCCGTGTGGCCGAAAGGGACAGTTGTGGAATCCAAGTCACATAGTGGCAAGTACAGGTGGCATGGGGTAGAAGGCACTAAAAAGGAGCGATCAGTTCTCCACATCGGAAAGAACGTGCCAGCTACAGCAGGCTGGAGGGAACCAAGACAAGAAAACACGACCGCAGCTCACAGGTGGTGCAGGACCAGCAGAGATCTCTAAGGGCGGAGCTTCCGGAAGTTTCAATTCGATGGGGTGGGCAGGCAGAGGGAGGTCACAACAGCTCGTAAAAGACTTTCCCAGGTCAGCACGGTAAAGAATACAGTTCTGCCATTACCAAAAACCAGCACAGGGAAGGGCCTGTCACGTGGGTGCTGGGCGTGGAGCTCTCCGGAGCTCAACAGGTCAGATAAACCCTGAATATACCAATTCAAAACGTTCACACCGTTCACACTGACTGCAACTTCCTCTTCCTTATCAGAACTGGGCTCCCTTTAAGTGACGGCTAAAATGACCCCGTTTCATGACTGTGATCCCAGCACTCTGGGAGGCTGAGGCAGGAGGACCACAACTTTAAGCCTAAGGTGGGTAACACTGTAACACAGTGACCTAGTGGGACCTTGTTTCAAAGTAAAACTTTAAAAAGAGCTGGGGATGTGACTCGGAGATAAAGCCTTGGATTCGATCCCCAGTGCAAAAAAAAGAAAAATTAACGATGATATACTGTGAGAGATGAAGAATGCTTCGAGAGTGTGGGAAGTCAGAGAGATAGAGAGAGAGAGACCACCTGTAGCAAAGATTCGGGGAAGAACATCCACACCGGCAGAACAGGTACGATCTGCTCGCTCGGCATGGGGAAGGGGGAAGCCCGGCACCCTGGGCTCCGGCCACAGACCCTGGATGTACTGAGGGTCCAGCCCTGGACACCGCGGTGAGCCCCGGTGAAAACGCCGCCAGCCGTCTCTGGTCCCCGCACCACTTCACAGGACAGCACGCAGAGGAGCCCTGGCACAGTGCATGGCAGCGGGCACCCAGCCGCACCGACCCAGAGTCCAGACGGCGTGGTGCACGAGGAAACTGAGGCCGACCTGCAGGGGTTAAGCGCAAGTCTGGACTTCACCCTGCAGGCCCTAGACACTGCGGAGGGGTTAGGGCAGGAAAGGCTCCCTCCTCTCTCCAGCACCAGGCAGAACTGACAGTGCAAGGAGCTCCGCTTACCCTATGCTGCTTCCCACCCAGAGCCTGAAATCACCGATACTAAAGCCCTGCTCTGAAACCCTGGCCAAGAATCCCACGGCACACGCTTGCGTATGTGTGTGTGTGCATGTGTGCGCGCTGCATCACTAAAATGTATTGAACCTTGGGTGGTGGTGGCCCACAGTACAGTCAGTGTGTGAAATTTAAGAACTGCAGAATATTCGTGGATGTTTTTGTCATCATTTTATTTTCTAGAGTTTTTTTGTTTGTTTTTTGGTACCGGGATCAAACTTGGGACCTTGCGCTTGGGAAGCAGGTGATAGACGCACTGAGCTAAATTCCCGACCCTAGGGATCTTTTGAGACAGGGTCTCCTATGTTGCTCAGGCTTATACTAACCTCACGACCCTCCTGCCTCAGCCTCCTGAGTTCCCAGAGTGACGACAGTGCACGACGCTGTGCGCAGCTGTACTGCTGTTTTTTATGACATTTTCATCGATCATAACTGCAGAACACTGGCTCTGAAATGAGAGTCACTGATAAACTCTGTCCATGAATACAGGTGACCCTCATGTCCACTACCTCCAAAGCCACAGATTCAACCAACGGTTGATAGAAAATAGCTCTTTAAATTGCACCTGTACTGAACACGACAGATTTCTTCTTCTCCCCATTATTTTCTAAACAATAGCTACTGACACCGCATTTACACTGACTGGACAGTATAAGTTACAGGAAAAGGATGTAAAGTACACTGGAAAATGTGCACAGGCACCATGCAAATAATACCCCATTTCACATCACGACTTGAGCAACTGCAGACCGGTACCTGAGGGTGTCCCGGAACCACTCCGCTGGATGCCCTGCACCACCATGTACAAGTACGCCTGTGTACATATAAGTACACATACACCTGTGTACATAATGCCAGTGTTTACATACGCACACTTGCATATATAGTAATTCTTGTATTTATATTCTATCAGGATGACTAATTTCAAGCTTTTTTTTATAATCACCACATATATAGCTCATACTCTTTTTACAGCATGTTTTCACCCAAATCTTAAGCCCTTTTTCACTCTTCATTTGCCGTTGAACTCCCATAAAGTTAAAAATAACTGTATTTCCAATTCAGATATGCACAGCACTTTCCTTCCAAGGAACTTATGTTGCTTTATAATGAGTCTCAAATCTTCAAGTCCTTGTGAGGTAGTAGGTAAGAAATACTATTAACCTCATTGGCTTGTGAAAAGGAGTAAATGTGCTTCTAAAATGTCACCTCCAGAAGAATGACAGCATTGGGAAGACCATGACTTTTTTCAGGTGTCTTTTTTCCTATCCAGCCATGCAATACTCTAGCAGTTCACTGAAAATGTACCATTAATTCATTCTTCCAAACACTTACAGAGTACCTACCACTTGCCAGACACTATTAAAAGCCAGAGGAAGAGGAGTAAAGACAGTTCGGTTGCCACCTGGCTCTCAGGTTAGTGGGGCCAACAGACCCATTTCTGGCAAACAGCAAAGATTAGGACAAACCACCCTTGGTCTTCAGGAGCCCAAAGGAGGGAGAGATGTGGATAAAAGATTTGAAAGTATTTCAAATTTGACTCCCAAATCCCAGTTCTAAAATCTCCAGCTTTCCCTAAAGTATGCGTGCTGAAACTGTTCAGACCAAGCGATCCACTTACAATGTCCTGAGGTAATTTTATTTCCTGGCTTCTTTTCTGCTGAACTTTGGTTTGCACCACCTTGATTCCTAAAGCAAACACAGCCTTTCAGACAGGAAGGAAATCCAGGCTGTGATATTTGACAAGAGCACTACAGCTTATTTGTAAACACTTATGAGTAAATATCAAAGTTATAGTCAAACTCCACAGTTCTTAGGCTATTCGTCTTTGTATCTCAGGACTCAGCTATGTCCTTGGTCCCGCATATGGGAGAGGAAGGAGTGCTGACTGACATGGATTATAAAGCCGCTGCTGGAAGATGAAAATGCAACAATTCACCAGGAAGGTAAAAGCAACATGGAACTCCTAAAGCTACTGCCACTGCTAATAACTGAAAGTTTTCTAGATTTTGGTTTTTGCTATTTGCTTAACATCTGAACATGTTTTTTTGATTTAATTAAAAATTTTCAGCATGTGTCATTTTTAAAAGCTATGCAAATGTTTCATTGCATGACAGTATTATAATTTAACCATTCCCATATATTAGAAATAGCCCAAAGATTCTTTTTAAAATTTTTATGAATATTATGATGAACATTTTGTAAATAAATAGTTGTATAGATATCTGACCATTCCTCAGAAAAATAAGTATAAATTATAAGGGCATATGCATTTAAAATATTTATGGTATACTGACAAATTGCTTTAAAAGAAAAACTAAATTCATTCCAACTGCAGAATACAAATGTTATTAGTCTGCTAGACCTTTGGCAGCAGTGAGCTTCCTTAAAGTTTTGCAATCAATGCAAGTTTGCCCATTTAAATACATCTTGATGATGTGAATAATTGTCTAAGGTCTCTGAGAAAGAGGGCCCAGTAAATACTTGAGAGACCCAAGACACGAGCTATGGGGACAGAGCGGGGCTTACCTCGAAAAGTAATGCGAGTTTTGTCAGAATCTACAGTCAGCTTCAGACACAACCCACCAGCACTGCTAGTCTTCTCCAAGATGGACTTAGAATCCTTCACTCCGTAAACTTTCACATTAAACCAAATACTAGAGATCGCTTCTCAATCTTGTACCCTACAGCACACTAAAACCCATGGATTTTTTCAGAGGGAGGAAAATGAATGGAAAAAGTACTTAAAATACACTACATTAATGTTAACCAAAACTCCAATCCCTCTCTAAGGAACTCAAGTTCTTCCACAAAGCTCTTTTCCTTTCATATTTATTCATTTTAACTTCATTTTTTCTCCTCAGTGTGACCGGAGGGCTGTGCGGGGGACCTCTCCTAAAGCATGGCTTTGTTACAGGAAGACCCTGTGCACCTCTCACGTTCTACTCTTTTCTCTAAGCACACGGAATAAAGCAAGTGGAATAATGACTCTTGGGTTTCATTTTGCATTGAATTCTAACACACATTTTTTCCAAAGAATTTCCAAAAATGGCCTTCTTTGGGGAAAATTTTTTAAAAAAAGATAAAAGATAAGATGTAAACCCTTTGGTCATCATTAGAAATCCTGAAGAAGGAGACCTGGGATACCACGCTGAGATAGCTTCTCCCTCTGGCCTGCTTGGGCCCAGCCGGAGGGGCTAGGTAGCTGCACCCTCCCCTGCCTGAGCCGCCATCAGATCCAGCAAGAAACACCCCCATCT
>NW_022900938.1:3632710-3659475 GCF_012274545.1 Fukomys damarensis | reverse complement strand
CCCCCACGCTCAGACCTCCTGATTGTGCCAGTCCTTGGATCCGCTCTGCAGAGGCATAGGTGGTCATAACGGGTATTTTTCTGAGCTCCCAACTTTGAACATCTTTAAAGAAAGGGCAGAGGGAACCGGTGGTAGAAATGTGTGAAGTTCAACCCTGTAGGAGGTCAGGGAACTCAATTTGGGCCTTGCAGCCCTAAATCAGTCTGTATTTCAGGGGTCTGCCATCAGCTAGCTGAGATCAAAGGACTTAGTTCTGCACAAGGCTGTGCATGTGGTACATTATGACAGCAGAGATGTGGTCTGAAAGAGGCCATTCAAAAACATTTTTTTCTTTCTTTTCCTCATTACACTCTGCAAATTCTTTCTTTTTTCTGTCCTCTTTCTCCAACACAGTCTCATGCTCCACCATATTATCCCTCATCTCCCTTTCTGTTCCTGCTCCTGCCCTAACTCAAATTTCTTCCTTTATCATTTTTTTCTTTTTTATGTTCTTTTCTTCTGTCATTTTATTTCACTCAAGGGTCGATGGCTTCAGAGGAAAGTGAGGCCCTATTACTGTTAAGTGGCTATATTCTTGTCCTTATTCTTGCACTCTGTCTTTGCCTTTTGAATTTCACAGTTTCCTAAAGATTATATGCTCATTCTATGTCCTCTGGCTTCACTCGAAACCTTCTCCAATCCTTTTTCTTATCTACTTCTCTCATCCTAACTCTGTCTAAGCCCCCATCCTAAATGGTAAAGATGTTATATTGAAAAGTTTATTAAGTGCAAACATATTTTGGGCTGCTTCTTGATTTTAATTTAATTCACATGGTCTAAAGGTGATAGACTAATGACTATCACAAATGGTCAATTTGTAGGTTGTGCTTGACCCTATTGTGTTGCTGATTGTATCAAATGGGCTAAAGGACTGTGATTGATTTAAAGAGTTGTCTTCTCTGATATTAAGAATATGAGGATGTCTATGAGTCATTAGAGACTCAAAAGATAAAGCACAACTACATCAGGAAGATATAAGAAGTAATGCAGAAATTAAACCAAGGAAAACCCAACAACAAAAATAAAAATGAGGAAACACTGAAATAAGATGCAAAAACAGACTTCCAGTTAACCAATGGCAAACAGTAGGGCAAATGAGGATATAAAGTCTGATAGTGAACCACCAGGACATCCTGAACTCAAAGCACAGGAAGTAACAAAACAGATCAATCAGGCTCTAGAAAAATTCAAAACAGAAATAATTTCCCAGATAACCATAGAAATGGTGAGCAAAATGAGTCATGATTAGAGGCTCTAGAACAGAAAATGACAAAACAATAGATGAGCTCAGGACCATGATAGAAGCCATGAAGGCCCAGCGTAAGAAAGAAATGGAAAAAATAAATGCCCAACAGAGGAAAGAAATGGAATCCATAAAACAGATTCAAACAGATGTCCAGGAGATTAAAAACACTATTAAAAGTGTTCACAGCAGAATAAAAGATTGCAAAGATAGAATCTCAGATATAGAAGATAAGATTGCAGTCAGTGACCATGAAAAGAGAGATCTCTTAAAAACAGTAGGGGATCACGAGAAATCGATCCAACAACTCCTAGATGATGCAAAGAAGAATAACATAAGACTGATAGGAATCCACGAAGTAGCAGGAAAAATACAAATGACTTTAAAAAGCTGTTCACAGAATTAATGACAGAAAACTTCCCAAACAGAGGGGAAGAATTTGACATACAAATAAGTGAGGCATAAAGGACTCCAACTAGCCACGATCAAAAAAAATCTACACCTAGACATATAATAATCAAGATCCCAGAAACCCAACAGAAGAACAAAATACTACAAGCAGTAAGAGAAAAGAAACAAATTACATGCAAAGGAAAGCCCATCAGAATCACAGCAGACTTTTCAACACAAACCCTCAGGCCAAGGAGAGCCTGGAGTGAGGTATTTCAAGTCCTAAAAGAAAACAACCTCCAACCTAGATTGATGCATCCTGCAAAACTCTCTTTCAAAATGGATGGGGAAATACGATACTTCCATGACAAAGAACACCTGAGAAACTTCATGACTACCAAACCAGCACTACAAGGAATTCTAAAAAATATCCTAGAAAAAGACAAGGCAGGTAACAACACCATGAGACCCAACAGAGCAAATCAAATAGGCAAGGCAAGAAATTAAAAGGAGAAGGCAAAAAAGTAAAAAGAGTCAACAAAATGACAATAACATGACAATAATTAATCAGTTCATATCAGTTATAACCATCCATGTCAATGGCCTCAACTCACCAATCAAGAGAAATAAGACTGGCAGAATGGATTAAGAAGCAAAATCCAACAATATGTTGTATACAAGAAGCACACCTAGTGCAAAAAGAAGCCCATAGACTGAAAATGAAAGGATGGAAAACAGTTCTCCACCTGACAGGAGCCCAGAAAAAAGCAGGGGTACCAATTTTATTTGCAAAGTAAATTTCAAACCAAAACTGATTAAAGGAGGCAAAGAAGGCCATTACATCCTTCTAAAGGGTACAATTCAAGAGGAAAAGGTGACAATCATAAACATATATGCACCAAATATAAATGCCCCCAACTATATAAAACAAATATTAAGTAACATGAAAAACCAAATAAGCACTAATACAATTGTAGTGGGGGATCTAAATACCCCACAATCACAAATAGACAGATCGTCTAGGCAAAAAATCAACAACAAAATACTAGAACTGAACCAAGCTTTTGAACATATGGACTTAACAGACATCTATAGAGTGTTCTACCCCACAAAATCAGAATATACATTCTTTTCAGCTGCACATGGCTCATTCTCCAAGATAGACCATGTATTAGCTCAAAGAACAGGATTGAATAAATGCAAAGGAATTGAAGTTATCCCCTGTATATTATCAGATCATAGTGCGATCAAGCTGGAGATCAATAGCATAAGAAACCATAGGAACTTCACATACACATGGAAATTGAACAATACACTCCTGAACAATCAATGGTTCACAGAGGAAATTAAAGAAGAAATCACACATTTTTACAAATAAATGATAATGCCAATACAACATACAGGAATCTATGGGACACAATGAAGGTAGTTCTACATGGAAAATTCATAGAATTGAATGCCTACATTAGGAAAACAGAGCGAGCTCAAATAAATAACCTAATGATGAATCTTAGACTCCTAGAAAACCAAGAACAAGAAAAACCCAAAGCTCATACAAGAGAGGAAATTATAAAGATTAGAGCAGAAATCAATGCAATGGAAACTAAGAAAACAATACAAAAAATAAATGAATCGAAGAGTTGGTTTTTTGAAAGAATAAATAAAATTGATATACCCTTAGCTAAACTTATCAAAAAAAGGAAAGAAAAGGCTCAGATCCATGCAATTAGGAATGAAAAAGGTGAAGTCGCAACACATCCAACAGAAATCCAGAGGACAGTCAATACCTACTTTGAGAAACTGTAGTCTAATAAAATGGAAAACACAGAAGAAATGGGCAGATTTCTAGATACTTATTAATTACCAATATTGAATGAAGAAGATAAAAACATTTTAAATACCCCAATTACAATCAGTGAAATTGAAAATGTAATTTAAAGTTTACCAACAAAGAAAAGCCCAGGTCCTGATGGATTCACTGCTGAATTTTACAAGACATATAGAGAAGAAATACTGCCACTACTCTTTAAACTTTTCAATGAATTTGAAAGGGAAGCAATACTTCCAAATTCATTCCTGGAAGCAAGGATCACTTTGATTCCCAAACCAGGGAAAGACCCAACTAAAAAAGAGAGCTACAAGCCAATCTCCGTAATGAATATAGATGCAAAAATCCTGAATAAGATACTAGCAAACAGAGTACACAGGGTCACCAAGAAGATCATGCATCCTGACCAAGTCAGGTTTACACCAGGGATGCAAGGATGGTTCAACATACGTAAGTCAATAAATGTAATACACTATATTAACAGAGTCAAGAACAAAAACCATATGATCCTCTCGATAGATGCAGAAAAAGCATTTGACAAAATTCAACACCCATTCATGATAAAAAAAAACCCTGCAAAAAATTGGAATAGATGGTCTATATCTCAACTTAATAAAGGCTATCTAGGAAAAACCAACAGCCAACATCAACCAACATCATTAAATGGCCAAAAACTGAAAACCTTCATGTTAAAATCAGGAATAAGACAAGGATGCCCACTATCACCACTCCTCATCAATATAGTTCTGGAAACATTAGCCATAGCAATTAGACAAGATAAAGAAATTAAAGCAATAAAGACAGGAAAGGAAGAAGTCTACATTGAAGACCCAAAATATTACACCAAAAGACTCCTAGACGTAATTGACACTTTTAGCAGAGTAGCTGGATACAAGGTCAACACTCAAAAATCAATAGCCTTCTTGTACACAAATAACAGACTCACTGAGAGAGAAGTTAGGAAAACAGTTCCTTTCACAAAAGCACCCAAAAAAATGAAGTATCTAGGAATCAATCTAACAAAAGAAGCAAAAGACCTCTACACTGAAAACTACAGCACTCAGAAAAAAAGAGATCAAAGAGGATATAAAAAAATGGAAAGATATCCCCTGCTCCTGGGTAGGAAGAATCAATATAGTGAAACTGGCCATACTACCAAAACTGCTATACAGATTCAATATAATGCCGAAATTGAAATTCCAACACTATATTTCACAGAACTAGAAAAAATAATCCAAAAATTCAGAAGAGACCTACAATAGCAAAAGCCATCCTAGGCAAGAGAGACATGGCAGTGGGTATAACAATCCCCAATTTGAAACTATACTACAAAGCCACTATGATAAAAGCAGCATGGTACTGGCAAAGAAACAGACCTGAGAAGGAACAGATTGAAAGATACAAAAACAACTCCAGATGTACTCAACTACCTCATCTTTGACAAAGGAGCCAACCATCCTCACTGGAAGCAAGATAGTCTCTTTAATAAATGGTGTTGGAAAAACTGAATTTCAACCTGCCAAAGATTAAAACTAGAACCTTATCTTTCACCATGCACTAAACTAAAATTGAAGTGGATTAAAGATCTAAATATTAAAACAGAAACACTAAACTTTCTGGAAGATAAGTTAGGCAGAACTCTTGAAGACATTGGCATAGGAAAAGACTTTATGAACAAATCCTCAGTACCACGGGAACTAGCAGAAAGAATCAACAACTGGGATCTCATCTTATTAAAAAGCTTCTGCACTGCAAAAGAAACCATCAACAGAACTAAGAGATAACCTACAATGGAGGAAAAAAATTTTACCAGCTGCTCCTCAGACAAAGGACTATTATCTAGAATATACAAAGAACTCAAAATAATCCCTCCCCCAAATATAAAGACCTGATTCAAAAATGGGCATCTGAAATGAACAGACATTTCTCAGGCAAAGAAGTAAAAGCAGCAAGTAAATATATGAAAAAATGTTCCACATCACTGGTCATTTGAGAGATGCAGATGAAAACAACACTGAGATTCCACCTCACCCCACAAAGAATGGCTGCTATCAAGAAATAAACCAACAACAAATGTTGGCAAGGTTGTGGGGAGAAAGGAACCCTTCTCCTTTGTTGGTGGGAGTGCAGACTGGTGCAACCACTATGGAAATTAATATGGAGATACCTCAAAGAGCTGGGACTAGAGGTTCCATGTGACCCAGCCATAGCTCTGCTGGGTATCTTTCCAAAAGAATTAAAAGAGTCATATCACAGTGGTATATGCGCACCTATGTTTATAGCAGCACAGTTTGTAATAGCTAAAACTTGGAAACAGCCCAATTGCCCATCAGTTGGAGACTTGCAGTTTTTCTATAAAATGGAGTACTACTCAGCCATAAAGAATGAGAAACTAGTCATTCATAGGAAAATGCATGCATATTGAGGTCATACTCTTAAGTGAAATAAATAGGACACACATGTGTAAATACCGAATAATTTCTCTGGTGTGAAAATCTATAATAGCACATAAGATCCTGATGATATAATTGACCATGTGAAATAGGAAGAAAAGGGCTCAAGCTGTAGGGAAAGTGGGAAGGGTAGGGGAAAGGGAATAAGGGAAAAGAAAAAAATAGGAGAAAATGGAAATAAAATGTTTGTAAATGGGGAGGGGAGGAGGGGTTGAAGGGAGCACAGGGACAAGGGGAAAAAATGAGAACCAAGATCTGTCATGTAAAGGTACAAGATCCCAGTAATGAATGTAACTATACTGTATACTTAAAATGTACCAATAAACTCAATAAAAATAAATAAAAATCCTTAAAGAGTCATGTTACCCCGGGGACTCCAAGTCGAAAGAATCAAATGAAGTAATACACATAAAAATTTCTCTACTCAACTCCAGTACTTTGTCAAGTTTTTTGTTTTGTTTTGTTTGTTTGTTTTACTAAAATCCAACTTTCAACATTAACTTTCAAGAAAAAAAAAACAAAACAGCTCAGCTCCATGCCCTGACTCGAGAAAACATAGGCAGTCAGCTGGTGTCCAACACTTACATCTGTCTGCACAAAACCTACCCCTTGAATGGGAGGGACACAGAAGCAAGTCCCACTGCAGGAAGAAAGGCCAAGTGCCCGCCAAGTGGCTGCTGCTCCCACTACAAAAGTAAAGAGTAGAACTCTGGGTTTCACCAAACAGTGATCTTCCATGGGCCGGGGATTTAGCTCATCAGTTTCACCGCCTGCCTCGGAAGCACAAGGCCCCAAGTGCCTTCCCCATACCAAAAAAAAAAAAAAAAAAAAAAAAAACAAAGCATGCTCTCCAGACTACCCTCAAGTAACTGACTTCTGCCTTTGTTTAAAAAAAAAGCACAATTGATCTCATCTTTGCTTTTATTTCCTTGAGCTGGATAAACTAAGCTTGAATAAAATGCAGCCCATTGCCCGTGCTTCTCTAAACCCATAACGCACGATCTCAGAACAGCGAGCCCGGCCGAGTCGATTTAAGGACGGCCATGCTCCCCCGCGTCTCCTTGCTTATCCCCATGCCCTGCACCGTCTTCTCTTTTGTCCTCTGCCCCAGCCTCTGCCCCCAAAGCCACGGAAAACTCGGGCTTAGGTGAAGGGACACAGAGGAAGGGCAAGGTCCAGCGAGGGCGCGCTTGTCTTCCTGCCCTGCCTGGTGGGGCTAAGTCACTTCCAAAACAGATCCTCTCGGCGAAACACGAAAGGTGCAGGAAGACGGCGACCAGGAGCGGAATCAATGCAAATAACAATAAAATCAAGCCTCCTCCCGCACCCTTGTTCAGAGGATTGCTCTTCTCAGAAATCAAAGTCAACCACACAGGACTTCCATGTAATGAAAGTAACCTGGCCAGAAAGACAGCAACACATGTCTCATCTGTCTCTTTTATGACAACCCAAAAATACAGTAACTTTTCAAAAGTACAAAAGGCGACCGATTTTTTAAAAACTACTTTCTTTGCTGTGAAACTCTCAAATGCTGCTCAGTATTTAAGAAACCGCTGGACGCGGTGGTACAATTGCAGAAACTGACAAAAAAGAGAACTCTAAGGAATAAACTACCAATTCTCAAGTCAGCGCTGCAAGCCTAAGGTTTTCACGTGTTCCGCATTAGGAGGGCACATCTGTTACCAATTATTTTAACATATTCTTTTAAAATGTAAAAATTCTCCAAACCTAAGCCCCTGATACTACCACAGACCCAGACATGAAGCGACACGGCCGACAGTGTCCTCTGCTGTGGAACTGTTTTTCCCACTGAGTTTACTGGTACATTTCAGGTGTACAACAGTCACCTTCATCATCGGGATCTTGCACCTTTACATGATGCCTCCTGGTTCTTATTTTCTCCCCATTCCCCTGCCCTCCCTTCACCCCCTCCACCTCTTCCCCATTTACAAAGACTTTGTTTCTGTTTTTCTTTTTCTCGTATTTTTTTTCTCTTCCTACCATTCCCCTTCCCCTCACTTCCCCTACTCCTTTAGACCTTTTCTTCCTATTACATGATATCAACTATACATTTTGACCCTTATTTACAATTTTAGTTTTTTCACACCAGAGAAACTATCTGGTATTTACACATGCATGTTCTATTTATTTCACTTAAGAGTATGGCCTTACTGTGCATCCATTTAGCTATAAATGTGTCTAGTTTCTCATTCTTTATGGCTGAGTTGTACTCCATTTTATTTAAACACACACACACACACACACACACACACACACACTCTTTATCCAGTCTCCAACTGATGGGCAAATGGGCTGTTTACAAGTTTTAGCAATTACAAACTGTGCTGCTATAAACATGGGTGCACATATATCACTATGGTATGATTATTTTAATTTTGGGAAAACACCCAGCAGAGGAATAGTTGGGTCAAATGGGACCTCTAATCTTAGTTCTTTGAGATATCTCCATATTGATTTCCACAGTGGTTACACCAGTCTGCATGCCCACCAACAAAGGAGAAGGGTTCCTTTCTCCCCACAACCCCGCCAACATTTGTTATTGGTTTATTTCTTGATAGCAGCCATTCTTTGTGGGGTGAGGTGGAATCTCAGTGTTGTTTTCATCGCAACTCTCTAATGATCAGTGATTTTGAACATTTTTTCATGGGTTTATTTGCTGCTTTTACTTGTCAGAAACGTCTGTTCATTTCAGATGCCCATTTTTGAATTGGGTCTTTATATTTGGGGGGGTGATTTTTTTGAGTCATTTATATATTCTAGATAGTAGACCTTTGTCTGAGGAACGGCTGGTAAAACTTTTTTCCTACATTGTAGGTTGTCCCTTGTCTCTGTTGGAGATTTCTCTTGACGTGCAGAAACTTTTTCAAAAGATGAGATCCCTCTCCAGAATTAAGGATTATTTTAATGTTACATCATTGCCTTTTCTCTTTTACTTTCCTTTTTAGTTTTATTTTAGGATTCCCTATTTTTAATGTTCATACAGAGATTTCTTTAACTGAAATACCAAATAGTTTCTTTGGTGTAAAAAACTATAATAGTACACAGGATCCTAAGGAGATAATTAATAATGTGAAATAGGAAGTAAAGGGCTAAAGGTGTAGGGCAAGTGGGAAGGGTGGGGGAAAGGTAATAAGGCAGAGGAAAAAAATATGAGAAACTGAAAAAATGGAAATAAAGTGTTTGTAAATGGGGAGGGGAGGAGGGGGTGAAGGGAGAGCAGGGACAAGGGGAAAAAATGAGAATCAAGACCTATTATGTAAAGGTACAGAATCCCAATGATGAATGTAACTGTAGTGTATACCTAGATTGTACCAATAAACTCAATAAAAAGAAAAAAAAAGATGAGATCCCAGTTGTTAATTCTTTGTGCTAGTTCCCATGCTACTGAGGATTTGTTCATAAAATCTTTTCCTACGCCGTCTTCAAGAGTTCTGCCTAACTCGTCTCCCAGCAGGTTTAATGCTTCTGTTTTAATATTTACATCTTTAATCCACTTGGATTTTAGTTTGGTGCATGGTGAAAGATGGGTCTAATTTTAATCTCTGGCAAGTTGAAATCCAGTTGTTCCGACATTTTTTTGGCAATGTGTTTCTTATTTGTCTTCCTTTAACCAATTTCTGGCAGTTTGTAATTTGGTTTGTTCACATGTTTGCTTGCCTCTTCCGAACTGACTGAACTCCTCTCTCATTGTGTGGTGGGTATTTCTGGTGAAACTATGAACTAGGAAATTATGGCGTTCCTTTCCCTCAAAGAGGACACAGGCTACAGATAGAAAGTCAGTCAGGAGTGCGTTCTCAAATTCACAGGACTGAGCGTCCCTAAATACCACAGAGGACCTGGGACTTCCCAGATGGGGGAGGAGACCGCAGGCGCATCCTGAGCCCCTAAGGTGATTCCCTTCTCCCACTGCCGCTGCTGCAGGGGTTCCCTGACTCCTCTGCCTTCTTCAACAATTTCGTGACAAGCACTGTTCTCCAGAAGACTGGGGAGGTCAGAAGGCAGCAGGCAGGAGGCGTCCAGAGGGCCTGCGCGGTTCCCTGCTGCACAGGGAGCTCACAGATAGGCTCTGTGCTGCCACCTAGACCTTCACACCCCGGAGAGTCCAAGCTGGGCGAAGACTTCCAGCCGTGGGGCCCAGGGCCTTCCTTCACCCAGCCCTACAGGGCTCTCCCCGCCCAGCTCGGTGAGCTGCTCACATCCGTAAGAGTGGGGCCGGGGCAGCCCTGATGTGTCCAGAGAGCATCCCAGAAGACTCCGTGTCCTCATCCCCTCGCAGCACTACGAGGAAGGGGAAGAAGAACCAGGAGCAAGGAGGAGACACCCTATCAGAGACCACCCTGGGGTCCCACCCAGACGCTGGCACAAGAAAGGGGAGGAAAGGGAGAGCAGAGCAGCCCAGGAACAGGCTGGCCCAGAAGAATCAGGCGGAGAGGACGGAAGGGAAGCCAGGCGTGGCTCACACCTGTAGCCCCAGCTACTGTACTCAGGAGGCTGAGGCAGAAGGATTGCAGGTTCAGCAGCCAGCCTGAGCAACTTTTGTCTCAAAGTAAAACACTCTTTAAAAGGCTGGGGTGGCAGCTCAGGGGCAAGCACTTGCCTGGATCGCACATGCTGGGCTCCACCCCCAGCACCAGAGAGAGACTGGCCGGCTGAGGAGAGGACCAACGGAGGACGGCAGAAAGGAAGGGATCCCAGTAAGTCTCTGCCCAGGGACAGTTCCTAACATCTCGCAGGAACAGAAACACAAACTGAAAGCTCCAAGCATAAGCAGAACCTCTGAAAGGATCTTTATTAAATTTCACCAAAAGCTAAGTCCTTTTCCCACCCAGTCCCCCTGCCCTCCCCATGGCTCCGCGGGCACAGAGGCTTCCCCCCCCCCCGGCGCATCTCTGGCGGCGCAGTGACCCCTGCCTGGGCACACACGGGTCGGGAGCTCAAGGCCGAGGACTGGATCCTTCTGGGCCGCGGACGCCCTTCCTCCTCCTCCCGCTCCAGGCTCACGTAGGCTGGGGCTGCGTCACACCATGTCCTGGGTCGCTTTGCCCTTCCACTTGTGTGCTGTGCCTCTCTCCTCCCTCCTCGCCTCGACCCCTACCTGCCACGCTCCCGCACCAAGGACGGGCGGGACAAGCTTGCCACGTTCAGGAACCAAGTCGCTTACATTCGTCCCATTTAACTCTTCACGAAACCTTACCGCCCGCTATTACCATCCTTATTTTCCGAACGAAAGAAGTGAGCTCAGAAAGATTAAGCAATTCATTCGAGACCGCGATGCTGGAGAGCTCTGGACATACCAGTCTCCTGGCACCCGGAAACTGCAGTCACCTCCTTCCCTGCACCACCTTCCCGCCCGGGTGAGCGGCCGAGCAATCCCAGCGGCCCGTGGACCCACCAGCCGGACAGACTCCGCACCACGGGCTCTTTCGTGCCCAGTGGTGACCCAATATTCCACCGATAACCACGCTTTACGGTTTTAAAAGACATTTAAAAATGATGTTTAAAATCAAAGACAGCAGAAGGAGTTAGGCAGAAATGGATGAGCGAGAAGACAAAGTGGGGTTCACCAGTAAACCAAAGGATGATGCTGACAAGATAAAGAAAGCAGACCAATCACAGGTTGGTCAGATTCGTTCAGAAGAGGAAAAATACAAATGAACAGCATTGTAAATGAGAAAAGAAACATAACTGCTAGTCCAGGATTAAGAGACTAGTACAGATTTATACCAAGAGGAATTCAGAACTCAAACGCAATGGATAAATTCTAGCTAAATATATACAGTACCGCGCAATGCTTCACTGGACGAGTGTTTACCGGAGACCTTCTACAGCCGATCCCTGGGGCTGTCACAGCAGTAGGGCCGATGAAGTCCTTCTGCTGTGGGGCTTTCCTGGGACGTGCAGGTGTTGTGACAAATAAAAATCTGTACAGCGCGTCATCTGGTGATAAAGTCTGCGAAAGGAAATGGAGACAGCTAAGGGGAGCAACAAGGGAAAGGGACTGTGTCTTCCCACAGAGAGCTTGGGAAGAACCGAGGGCCACACAGGGAGAAGAGCCGAGTGCAGGGGGGCACAGCGGGACACAGGGACAGCCCTTTGTGTGACCGCAGGAGCCTGGAAAGGAGCGCCCCTCAGAGGGTGAGGAGCCTGCCCAGACCAGGAACTCCAGGAGAAATTAGAAAGTTCGTCTCTAAACAAGAAAACCTAAAAAGAAAACCCAGAAGCCTTTGCAGATGAATCCCAGCCAGCCTTTGAAGAGCTGATGACCCTGTGAGGAGAGTTTCCGGACCTCAGTGAGGGGGACGGGACCGAGCACAGCCGCGGCTCTCCTTCCAACTCTTTCCCTAGCACATGTGCACGCTCATGTACACGTACACACGCACACACACACCTGTACAGACCAGTGTCCCCAGGCTTCATCCAGCGCCACCTTCGTGGCCTCCGAATGCTCTGGATACCTCGTGTATATATATATATATTACCCATAAACATCACTTCATGTTCATTTCAATCAACTGGGTATTCTACAAGCAAATTTCTCTCACTCTTACAAGTGGAACACCAGCATCGCTTGTCAAAAGTTCATTACTCTAACTGCGTAACTGACACACATTTCAAACGTGTGGCAGCAAAGCACCGGGAGCAGCGTGCCTTCTGCCACAGATTCACACTGCCGCATGGACTCTATTTTGAGAAACACTGCTACAGGCCAAGCTCACTTAGGGGCCTGGGTATAAAAATAAATTTTTAACATGGTATTAGAAAATCTAATAAGAAAATATTTTAAATACCATGACTGACTTGGCTGTAGTCCAGAAATAAATGGAATACTGGAGGAACTCCAGAAATAAACAGAATATTGGAATGGCATTCGGCATTTGTATTCCATAAATAAACCAAATATTAGAAGAATGGCTCTGTTTTCATTAACTATATGCACATATATACCCATATGAAGTACAGGCACAGGTAGATGAACTACAAACACATTACTGCCTTGAGGTAAGTAGCGCCCAACTAGCAGAGAGAGAGGTGAGCCAGGAGGTAATGCACAGTGCCACCAAGGTCTAGAAATGCACACATTTCCAGCACTAGTTCTCAGCCAGGGGTTACAGTGTCCCCCAAGGGACATCTGGCAATGCCTGGGGACACTTCTGATGGCCATGCTGGGGTGGCCGACGTCGTACAGCAGCGATTAGCCGAGGATGCTGTTAAACATCGTACAATGAATGCACAGGACAGCTCCCCATGGTGAATCACATCGGGTCCCCGATGTCCACGGAGCCAAGGCTGAGACATGCTAACCTAGAGGAAATGCAGGATATCTAACTGAATCTGATTCCAGACAGGTCCTCGTGACCCTTAATGCATCTCTGCTGCTAAATCAAAACATTTCTATGTGGAAAAAAAGCATGTGACACCCGAACATGATAGCTAACGGGACAGTCATGATTAGGGGAGAGGAGAGCTCTCTCGGTGAGGACTGCTCCTCCCCTGGTGCAAGGACTTTCACACAGGTAAGGAAAGTTATCGTGCTCCTTCCACCACCAGCCAGTTCTCTCTGGAGATACCAGCATTGCTCTTTGACCTCACTAAGCCCTGGAACCCTGCTTTGTTGTTTTAAACTTTCCTGCTTATAATAGGCCAGTGGGTTTTTAATGTGTTAGCTTTTGTCATCTGTACAACTTATGTATAGGTGGGGGAAGCTGGACTACTTTATAGAGCAGATTATTTTTATCCCTCTGCAACTCTGTCTAAAAGAGTACTGCTTTCTGAAAAAAGGAAGAGAGAAGTGTGCTACTTTACTTCTCTGTAGTTAACTCTCTTGGCCTACTTTTTCTAACCTGTTTTCTACCCCCACCCCTTCCTCCAGCTGCAGAGAGGAGAAAAAGAACAGTGAATAAGCCATCCTGGGTCACATACAGAAGCCCGCACCCTCCATCCTGGAAGGCTCAAGGCAAACGGGCTACAGATTCCCGACGGCTCTGTGGCGTGGCTCAGAGATGACACACCTGGCACCGTCCTCAGGATCATGACTGAAGAGCTGGCAAGAGAAAGCTACTGTTCCCACTGCAAAGGATGGGCAGGCGGGCTTGACTTGCAAAGTTCTTAGACTAAAGAAAGCTTCAGGGCACACGGAGCTCTGTGTAGGATGAGTAGGCAGGGGTATAACAGGAAAGTGCAGTATTTTGGTTCCTCAGCAGACTGAATTCTCTCATCCCAGCCTCCCACAGTTTGCAAGGACGCGCTTTCTCCCCGCCCCCTCTCCAGTCCTCCCCACGGGCTGGGGACGTGCGGTAAACACTGCAAGGAAGAGGCTTCTGCTTCTTTCTTTGCTCATCTCCCCGTTTCTGAAGAAAGCTCCACTATTTCCTACAGGATTTCTTTTTATGAATGTTTTCACCTTGGGCTTTCAAAGAACCTCAATCATTACTCTGTAAAAACAGTTTTACTAAATTTAAGACAAACATAAATCATCAAATGTTTAAATATGCTTCCACCTCAAAGGCAGGAAAATAAAAATGGTCTCATAGGATTGTAGAATTTTCTTTCAAAAGATGCCCCTAAATTGTTACATTTCATAACTTACAAAAATAAAATCCTTTCCCTTCAACACTAAAAATACTGCTTTTACTTTAAAAAGTAGAGTTTAATAGTTATTTTTCACCAACATGGAATTATTATATTATTCTTTTACTTAATCATTTTTTTAATGATGTGATCAAAAACCAAGAACAGCTCATAGACGAGCAATTCTAATTATCTGCAGCACTGCAGTTTTAATTAGTAGTATGAAACAGATTTAATGCTGGCTTATTTTTCCCTTCAGAACTTTTGTAAACCCGCAATTTTATAGTACTGTGAGGCATTCTCAACTCTCTTGAAAAATCTCTGAAAAAATTACACTTCGTAATCTGACTGATGGTGATACCCAGTTAATAAGTTATCGGGGAGAAACATAAAATATTAAATTATTAAACATAAAAATCACAGACAGTGAAAGTGTGACTGAATAAACCCAAGAAGAGCTCAGAGTTGGAGGCCAGAGGGTCAGCCTGTGCTCAGCTTGTGAGGAAAGGGAAGAGGAAACATCACCAGCATTTCCATTCGTTTGCAGGATCGCTGGAGTACACGTGACTTTTAAATTAAGATCGAAGGCTGCCTTGCTCGCTGCAGAGGCGCAGATGAGCCACAGCTTCTCCTCCAGCCTGCCGCGCCAGCACTCGGATCTCACTGACCCAGCAAGCACGTCACGCTTCTGTGTGCCAGGCGCAAACTCGATTTGCGCGGTAACAGACCATTAAAATATGTCAAACCAAGAGAGACACAACAACCAAGGGTGATCCATACCATAGTTCTTGTCCTTTATTCTTTAAGCACAAAAACTTCCTGTGTATTTTAGACCTGAATAAAACAAGATATGACAGTATGTCGCACACCGGCCTGAATTCCGTACGTTCTTTCCCATCTTCATGGCGAAACCTCCCGCAGCATACGGCGGTGGTGACGGAGCCCCTTCACATGAGCCCCCAAGAGCGACCCCTGAGCGTTTACCGCACGTCCAGCGCGCCACTCACCCTGGCGTTCAGGGAGTTCACAGCCTTGTCGCTGGGTCGAGTCTCATGCAGGACTAGAGGACGACGCAAAGCCCGGAATGAACAACTGTGAAGGATTTGCACAGGCACAGGAGGGTTTCTTTTTCAGTACAGGTGAAGCAAAAGAGTGGAAAGGAGTCGTCCACGTGAACACAACTCCAACCCGGTCTGCGGACCAGGGAAGCAGGACAGCACGCAGAGCGGGCGGCTGGGATCCTCTGCAGCCTTCTGACGTGGCCCTGACACACACGGCTGGCGCCCTGAACACGGCACTGACCAGCGAGGACCCGGCACGCTCCATGCCAACGAGTGCCAAGGACGTGCAGGACGACCAGGGTCAGCAGAGGGTGCTCTCAGGGCGGCTGCCAGCCACGGCCGCAAGAATGCATGTATTTCTGCAAGAGACAAGTTCTTTACCATAAAACTGTTGAAAATGATTACTGAGAAAAAGTGGAAGATTAATTTAAGAAATAATGGCTTCACTTTGGATAAAAGTTAAAATGAATGTCCTGAGCTTGCTGAAATTGCTTTAAAAATCTCTCCTATTCCTTTCAGAAACTCTATGCAAGATGGGTTCTCTACTGTGCGTGTGAAAGCAAACACTGCCCTGGGAAAATTAGCATCTGCCAACCTAGATGACGGTAATAAGCGGGAAGGTGGCTGGTAGCACTGGTAGCATTGAAAACTTGACACAGGGCCAGGGATTTAGCTCAGTGGTGCTGCCTGCCTCACAAGCACAAGGTCCCGAGTTTGATCCCCAGTTAAAAAAAAAAAAATGACATAATAGCAGAGAGTAGGTATTAAAAGTGTGTGTATAAATTCATAATACATGCTATTTCATTTAAAAAACTATTTCTTTAACTGTAGGTCAACAGTTTTGCATATAATAACAATTCTCTATACTAATTGCTTATACAAGGAATATGCATACATTTTTAAATTATGATTTTGTAATTTTTATTTTTTCTTGTTATGTTTATTCTTAGTACTGAACTCAACTGTCTGTTGAATGCAATAACAAAATGACTGGGCCTATACTTTGCAAATGTGGTTCATATTTTCTTGGTCTATTAATATTTTCTCAGTATCACTCCACAATAGATTGGAAATTAAAATTGTAAAATACCAAAGCTGGTCTTCCTCCACAAATTACTGAGAAATTTTCTTCTACCCTAGAATGCTAGAAAACCAACCAGTCCGGCAGTCACACCCTTCCTTAGGGCCATACCTTCCAAAACCCCCCGATGTGTTGCTCAGAAATTACTAACACTAAATTATCCTGAGTTGGACAGGAAGAAGTCGCTGTAATCCAACCTGTTCCGAGAGATCTGGTCTTCTAGTGAGCACGGGGAAGCCAGGGACAGACCACACCACCCAGTCCTCACAAGCCTGCAGCTGTGACCACAAAAGCAAGTCATGGACTAAAATGACCAAAAGCACAGGTACTGTCCAGGGGCACCAAACCTGTTTACAGATCAAGGAAGTCCCACTTTCCTCTTCTGTTACGTCTCAATGCCACCCAACACAAAAGGCTCACTCCTGGGGAGACTCCCGGGTCCTGGGGACCCTCCTGGTCTTCCCACAGCTCACACACAGCAACACTAGTTCTGTACATGAAAACTGACTTCCAATGTCTCTTAAATTAATTAAATCCTCTAACACCAATTTCTACAATGATACCTAAATTCTAAATATTCAAAGCTGATATTCAAAATTAAATATTAATTCATTTTCATGATTCCTGGAGTAACTAACCACCTAAGAGGAAAAGAAAAACTGGGCAGGGCTCACATCACTTACACAAAATCATTTTCAAACTAAATCACCACACACACAATATAAGAATTGTATTGCAAATCTTCCTGAAATAAACTCTGCATAATAACAGGATGCCTTTAATAAATGTTTGTCACTTGCTAAGCTTCCATTTCCACAAACACGCAGAGATTTGGTGGAGGGCTCTGACAAGTATTAGTATGACACGAAAGTTAATGACACTACTTGCTTTTCACTGGAATGACTGTCACAGCTGCCTTCTCTAAATCATGAAATGCTACAGTTCACTTGTGAAAGTCTCCTAGAGTTAAATAAAAGGCGAGCAGCTAGAAAACATCAGGGAGGCCGTAACACAGGCAGCACTCACATGAGGGAGAGATAAGAAAACAGTTCTGTGCTGAGTATGGACCCCGAAGCACCCCACCCTCACGCCCTCCCTGAAGTTTCAGGGCACAGATGCCACCGGGCCATGGAAGGAGCTCCTGCAAACAAGCATTCAGCTCCCACCTCTGCATTCCTGTCTCTCAGGTACACCTGTCATGCACATAAGCCCTCGGAGAAGCCTCCTCATGGAAACCCTGAGCCTTGGACATCGCTTCGAAAGCAAGGTCCACGCCTGAGACAATGTCCAATGATCATGCTAATCCACTTTTAGCAATATGAAAGAGGAGGAGAGGAGGAAAGTTTTAGTGCACATCTAAGAAAGGATGAAATGCTGAAATCACTGCACAGCCTTGGATCGGTGGATGTTCTTCTTTTTCTCTTTCTTTTCTTGTGCAATATTGCTCCACCTGTTTTGTAATTCAAAAATGTGTGAAGATCAGTGATATATGTGCACCCATGTTTATAGCAGCACAGTCTGTAATGGCTGAAACTTGGAAAAGCCCAATTGCCCATCAACTGGGGCTGGACAAAGATGTGTTTTATTTTGTTTGTGTGTGTGCGTGTGTGTGTGTGTGTGTGTGTGTGTGTGTGTGTACTACTCAGCCATAAAGAACAAGAAACCAGAGACATTTATAGCTAAATGGATGCACACTGAGGCCATACTTTTAAGTGAAATAAATAGGATACACATGTGTAAATACCGAAGTGTTTCGCTGGTATGAGAAACTGAAAGTGTAAATAAGGATTAAAATGAACAACTGATATGAAATAAGAAGAAAAGGTCCAAAGGGGTAGGGGGAAGGAAAAAAATATGAGAAAAGGAAGAACATGGAAACAGAGTGTTTGTAAATAGGGAAGAGTGGAGGGGGAGAAGGGAGGGCAGGGGAATGGGGAAAAAAATAAGAACCAAGATACGTCATGCAAAGATCCCAATCAAGATCCCAATGATGAAGGCGACTGTGTTGTTTACCTAAAATGTACCAATAAACTTAATGGAAAAAAAGAAAAACAAATGCGTGAAGAAAACACAAGAGAGAAAGTTTTAAACCTCACACAGAGGCCTCTGAGTCTGAAGTGCTGGGGGGGGGTCTGAGGCCCAGCAGCTGCACCCTGAGCCTGCACCCCTGTCCCTCCGCTGGGCCCCTGGGCTCAGCTGCATCCACGCAGGGCTCTGGTGACCCAAGGACAGGGCTTTCTAGGAGGCGACCGCGGGGAGGGAGCAGCTGGGGAGGCGAAGGGCCCGACCCGGCACCCTCCTTACCAACACCAGCCAGACAGCACCCAGCAGGCAGACAGACAGACAGGGCCCAGGGCATTCGCGCCTCCCACACAGCTGCCCCTCCTGATTCAGAGTCCCCACTGTCCTGCCTCCTGGGTGCGCACCAGCGTGGAATTCCCTTACAAACCACTCGACTAAGACACTTTCCGCTGGGAAACAGCTCATCTGCTTGTCTCTCCAGCCTCAACAGCCAGGCAAAGGCCTCACTGAAACCGGGTGAGGGAGGCCACTGCCTGAGGAGGTCCCAGGAGGGGGGAGGTTCAGGAGGAAAATCTGCTTCCAGCCAGAAAACAAGAGTGGCAGGATTTGTGAGAACTAAGCATGTGTACTTTTTTATGCCCTTATTTATATAGTTTCCATGAACAAAGGTATTACATTTTATATGTTGGGAAATATTATAATTTATTTCTTATAAAACTAAACATTTCTTTTCATCAATAATCTGTAACCTAAATGGAACTTGCACATAGTCAAGTACCAATGTTGATTTCTTTCTTTGTTTTGATAAATACACCATAGTAATGTAAGAAAGTTAACAATGGGGAATAGCGTGAGGGGACAAGGAAAATTCCCTACCATTTTTGGAATTTCCTTCTAAATTTACCTCCAATCAAATACAGAGAATATGGCAAACTGTGACATTAGACTGGCACTTTAGATAGGCTTTTTTTTTTCTTTCCTTGAAAGAGAATCTTGCTATGTTGATGTCCAGCTTGTCTTGAACTCCTATCCTCCAGTGATCCTCCTGCCTCAGCCTCCTAAATAACTGGGACTACAGACACTCCTTGTCTAACTAACTGAGGTTTGATTCTTAAAGGCTCTATGTACAGTCTCTGTTTCAGTTGGTTCCTGTCTACCTGGCCCTAAGCAGTTACCAAAACCTTCCAGTCAGACCACCACCACATTTACCTAGAGGGAGACAAAGACAGAGCTGGGAATCTCCAGGCTCAGAACACTGTTGTGTCTGAACGCCAATGAACATCTCTGTATGCAACGGCAAGAACTTGGAAATCTGCTTCTGTTATACCCTGGTAGGAGGCTCACTGGAGGCTAGAGATGTTCACCCAAAAGAAGAACTGAATCGTTACCCATACCACAAAGCTGGGGTCGGCCGACCGGCTGTGGCTCCGAGGCACTGGGCCCAGGACAGGCGGGTCAGGGGAGTGCGAGCTGGTGAGGGGCCGTGTTCAGTCCACCGGGAGGAAGCCCAACCACCTGCCGTGGGTAAGGCACAGGTCTAGAATCAAGTCAGAGGGCGCTGAGGAGCGGAGGCGCGGAGATCGCGGTTACCACAGTACGGTTTAGGATTGACGGCAGCAACGCGGAGCTGCGAACCAGTCTCTCCTCCATCGCTCGGCCTGGGGGCTCCCAAGCACACTGGGGAGGGCCCAGTCTGGGAGGAAAGGGCTCCCGCGCAACCCCTCCACAGCAGTGCGGAGCGGGCAACCCACTCCAGTCCCTCCGGAGGAGCCGATGCTGTTTTGCAGGTGAAGTGTTAACCACGGGACCCGCCCCAGGCCTGAGGCCGCCAACCGTCCCTTCACTGAGCTTCCTCTGTCCTGTCGCCCCCTCCACCCCACGCTAGGCAAGCGGAGGCCAAAAGGAAGAGCATCACTGGTTGCTGATGCACAACTGATTTTATAAAGAAAACAGCTGAGACCAGTCCTAAAACATTTTCCTCCCAATAATGCTTTAGACACTTATTTAGGAAAATTACTAAGTCACTTTCACGGTAACCAGAGAGTCCCCAAGCAGCGAAAACTAGAAATTCCATTTGACACAGCCATCCCCTCCTGGACATCTTTCCCAGTGAGTTAAAGACATCGTATTGCAGCAGGCTGTGCACACCCGTGTCTGCAGCCCAAAGCTCATCAGAGCTGAACCTCGGGAGCGGCCTGTGCGTCCCTCAGCAGGTGAGGACACAGAATGCAGTTTACACACCGTGGGGCAGCGCTCTGCCAGAGAGAAAGATAAACTTGGCTCATCTGTAAAAAAACGGATGCAAATGGAGATGATAACACTAAGTGAAATAAACCGAAGCTTATATATCACATGGTTTCTCTTACATGAGAAACCCAAATTGTAAATAAAGAGCAAAATAAAAGAAAGACAATAGGAAGTAGGCAGATGGGTCTTTCTCAAATGAGAAGGGAATCAGAGATGGAGCCAGGAGAAAGGAGGAAGGGAGGAAAAAGAACATGAGATGTGCCACGTACGTGTGCCAATGCCCCCAGGAATGGAGCACCAGGCACCGCACACGTGTGCTAATTTAGGAAGCACTGGATGGTGAGGACGACCGGTTTCCCCTTCCCCGACTGGTCCTCCTCGCGGCAAGCCGGGACCTGCCGCCCCTTGGCTTCAGCGACGTCGGCATCGCCTCCACAGCCACAACCCTCCTGCCCGCCACACGGCCAGGCCCAGCCAAGAGTGGCCGCCAGCAAGGCCGGGGACCAAGCAAATCCAGGGAAAGGTCTTAAGCAACATATTAAGAGACGCAATGCCCTGGTTAAAACTGTGCAAATTAAAGCTTAGAGAGAGCCTGCGGGCAGGGCAACCATGAGATCTCCATTTTGGAGAATTTCAACATTTTAAAAATACAATGATAAGCCTTGTTCATAGAGACCATGAACGGTCACTGTGTCCTCAGGCCTTATTTTCTCATCTAGAAATTGAGTCGCACAGCAAGTTCCCATAGGACAGTGATGGTGGTGTCTTCTCTGATTAAGGCTTCTGTCTTTACCAGGAGATCATTCCCGGCCCTGCTTACTATGCCATATCTTCCCTTGATACTTTCACGTGTATCTTTAGATGACTCAAATACATAACCTGGTTGCAAAGTGACTAACAGGAAACAGAGTCGCTGTATTATTTTTTAATTTTGTTCATTTAAATTGCATAAAAGCAATGTTGCCCCCCCCCAAAAGAGGTGGCGCATACTCAGCCTCTCCACTTAAAAATGATTTCTTGTGTGAAACAACCAAAAGCTAACAGATTTTCCAAATCGGGGCTGGGGGTGGCAGCAGAAGCTTGGGGCTAGAACCCTGGCACCCTGGCACCCCGATCCCACCACCAGAACACGATGCTCCTTCGAAGTGAGAAACAAAACAAAGCAAAAAGAGGCCTTTTCTACTGTGCACATCCGCGCATTGTCCGCACATCACTGCCCCATTGTTCTGCCCGCTCTTCCCCACAGCCGTCCCAGTTGTGTGATCATTCTGGTTCCCTTCCTAACGCTAACAAAAGCAAGAAAGGACAGGAGCTCCACCTCCTCTGACTCCTCACCCTCCAGACCTCGGGGTCCACTGGGCAGGCATTTCATTGGAAGCTTGAGTAAAAACCAGCAACAGCAGTCGGGTACTTGAAGACTACACGGCTACAATGCCCCCAAAGTGTCAAAGGAGGGCGCACCGATCTGTGCAGGGACTGGAGGTCACCCTGAACCAGGAGAGGGATTTTACTAATGACAGCAATTCTGGCTGTGCGAGCAGCTAATCGTGTTCTCAGAAACAGGATGGAGGTGAGGGTTACAGCCGCATGCAGACATCCCGTGCCCATGTTCCTCCGCGGGCCTGAGACCAGGTGTTTCGGCCGGCCTGACACGACTGTCCTACTCAGCACTGTCTGGAGCCCCGTGCAAAGCCGGCAGTGACCAAGAATGAACTTTGTAAGGGGAATGGGACAATATTTCCAAGAGGAAAAAATACACAGTGCCATCTCCCTCCACACTTTCGTAGATGACTAAATTTTGTTTCATAACACTATTAGAAATACACTGAAAAGGCATTGTTATTATTAAAAGAGTCAGTGTGGATTCCGCTCTTTCAGTCCCTAATTCCCCTTGATCTTGAATCAGTCACAGCCTACCTACCTTACCCTTATTTCTTTCTTCACCTGTGGAATAGGAACAATACCCATCACACAGGCTATAGACATTAAGAGATGAATAAAGAAGTGGGCTCAGAAAAATACACATAAATAAAAGCATCTCGTCATTACTTCAAAAGATTTCACACTCCGAAGCTGCTCAGTAGTCTCCTCCTCGCCCTCCCCTCTCCCCGCCCTTACTCTTCCCCTCCTCTGCCGCCTCCAAAACGCTGTCGTCTCCCGGAGGGAGAGGGCCCCATCTCCCCGGTGTGCTGCGGCACTGGCATGCCTAGTGCTGTGTCCACTCCCTTAGTCACCTTCTTGCTGGGACACAATACCCAACACCCACACCTTAGAGGAGGAGAGGTTTACTTCTGCTCACGGTTACGGCCCTGGTTGGACGGTTCCCGAGCAGAAACTGCATGGTGAAATGGTTTGGCGGCAGACCCTGCTCACATCATGGTGTACAGGAAGAGAGAGAAGGGGGAGCCAGAGACCCTCCCAGGTCACACGTCCAGCAACCACCTCCAGCCAGGTCCTGCCTCCTAACAGCAAGTCATTACAGCAGCACCCCACGATCCAACCACCTTCCAAAAGCCCCACCTCTGAACACAGGAGACTCTGGAGGGTGCATCCTGGACCTAAACTACAACTGCACACGACTGCACCCACGTGAGGAGTAGCCAGAGCCCCTTCCTCCTCCTTGACCACAGTGACATCTGCAGGGACTGCATTAATTACTTCACAAACTCTAGATGTCTCTCCACATTTTACTTTATTTTGCTTATATTGAAATTAATAACGAGAAGAGGAGAACAAAGGGACGGAAAAGAGAAAGGGAAAAGGACAGATCACTTCGGCATAACGTGGTGGGCTTGGTGAATCGTCTGTCTAGGCTGTTCCTCAAAATGTCTTACTAAGAAAATACAATTAGGGCTGGAAGTAGCTCACGGTACTGCGCTCAGCATGCTGAGACCCTGGGATCCCAGGACCAGAAAGAGACCAAGGATGTCGGTGAAGTCTCAGACATGTTGTTTTAAGCAAAGACAAATGCTTAGCAACTATGTTTTAATTCTTCCTAGCAACCAGGTATTGGCCGGCTGAGTTTTTGGTGAACTAATAATACAATGCTATGAAAATGTTCAAACTGAGATCACCATATCCCCTGGAGAGAAACTGTACGAAAGATCCTTGCGCTGGTTTAGAATTAGCAACCACTGCCCTCCCTGTGCATCCCACACAGGGTCGAGTACAGTAACACCTACTGCTGACGTGGGACCAGGCAGAGCCCCTGCCGTAACAGGAAGCAACCCCAAAACCACCAGGAAATTATTTGGGCTCTCAGGAAACAAGAGGCTACTCATCTAGTTTCCTTTTCTCTTTGCACTTTGCATCCCACTCCCCTTCCACCTATCTGCAGGGTGAAGAAAGGAAGGTTCTGATTCTTCAGTCTCAGCAAAATCACTGGCATTGTTGTCTGAGGCACTGGGAAGGAATGCACAGATGTAATTTCACTCTTGATCTTCCCTCAGCAAAGTGTTTAATTAGACAAGTAGCTCTGTTACTGTCACCCCAAACCAGGCTGACTTTTTCTGGCTCAACTTACGTGATTGGAAGACAGTTACATAAGGTCAACGACAGATTCTAGAAGTTCATAAGATACATAAGATGAATCCTTCATGATCACTTCTATTTTACTTTGCATCAATAAGAACAAAACAAATTTTGCTTGAGACTAAAATATATTAGCCTTGTGGAAAAAGATTATTGCACATAATTTATATCCTCATTGCAAAGAACTATCCAGCCCAAAACGTCTGCTATTTTTGTTTTGTTTACATTTGGTTTTTTGAGGCAGGGTCTCACTATTCCCTATGTAGCCCAGGCTGGCCTTGAACCCACAGCGATCCTCCTGCCTCAGCCTCCCAAGTGCTGGGATTACAGCTGTGCGCCACCACACCCGGCTTACACCTGTCACGTTAGAGCTGTTTGTGAACTATCAGCTGGCTGAGGGTTCAATTTGTTTTTCTATTCCTGCTCCCTAATTTACTACTATGCTATGGTTTCACAGGCTTTTACTGATAGGATGTGTCCACTAAGAGTCCTGACTGTGTATTCTGCACTGAATGGGATCACACAATTTGAAATTCGTCCATATAAACTCTAACATCTGTCATAATCCATTACTTACCATGCTATGTGTGGGCTTCAGTCTGGCTATAAATGTGTCAGGGCTCCCTGTCCGTGTGGCAAAAAAACTTTTCACTCTGCTATGTCCTTAAATCATACAGCTCTTCTATGCCACACGCAGAACTTGCCCATATGTCAGCGCTGATAAACAGGCATAAATGATTAGCAGGAGCACACTGTGAGACCTCAACTTGGGGCGTGTGAAACATGGGGGGAGAGTTTGTTACTTTCTTCCTCTGTGAATAATGCGTACCTGAGGACTGTGGAGGAATCTTTTCAGCCTTGGGAAAGAGAACAGAGGTTGAAGTAAGAGCTAAATCACTTCCTATTCTTCCGTCTTGCTCCATGTCCCATAAATATCAGAAGGGAGTTTGCATATTCTGGGGAATGTAGGGCAGCTGCTGTGATGCAAGAGGGAGACGTAGGGCTTTGGGATATAAATTTTTCAAAGAGCTAAAAGTAGCTGGCAAGAGCCTGCTTAACACAACTGCCGCTCTGCCTCAGACAGCATTTCCACCGCCCAGCTCTGCCATGAAACACACATGTGGTCATTCGTCCGGCCCCAGAACGGCTACAGTGGGCAAGGGAGTCACAGACCATTCCCAAGAGAAGCCGGGGACACAGACACCAGGCCCATTCGGCTGCCGCAGTGCTCCTTGTGTCTAGATGGGGACATTTGACACGGCAGATGTCACATTAGCAAACCACGCAGCTCCTCACTCCTGGAGGTCGCCCTTCCTGTACCAACTTACACCCAAAAGTGGTAGGGAGAAAATAACCATCGATATAATTTAAAAACCACTCTCCTCCACGTGCTAGAACAGTCGCCCCTAAAAAGCCACACGGAAGGTGTCCTCAGCCGCACTCCTCACGGCACTGCTGCAGGAGAGAAGACCGATGTCCCAGTCCGTGGGCCTCAGTGCTGTGTTCAGAAGACTGGAAGTCGGGGGAGCACTGCGCTCCACGGGCGGGGGCTGCTCACCCTGCCCACTGAGCTATTCTAACGTGTTTCCCTCACGGCCACAGGGAAAGGCACGGTCCCAAACACGTCGGCGTTATGATTTAACACCGTAACGACGACATTTTACATGCCACGGTGAGAGTCTGGGTGAGCTGTAATTCTCACAGGGCAGTGCTGACAGAGAAAGAAACTGGCTACAGGCAAAGGCTAAGGCAATTTCACTAGAAGCATCAAGTCCACGGCGCGCTTGCAGCCTGCACGTCAGCAGGACGCACGGAAGTCCCTGTCCACTCACAGCGCACATTTCTAGGACTGCGGTATGCGGCTCAGTGGGGCCTCACTGTTCACGTAACAGTCCCTCTCCTCCTCTCCCCACAAGCACTGGCCCTTCTGAAAATGCAGGAATACTGTGATTACACAAGTAAAACAAAAAAAGTTGGAAAAAGCAGAACCCGTGAAGAAGGATCAACAGGCCAGGAAGAAAATAACCACACTATGTTCCGTTCTAACACATCAGAGAACAACTACAGCTGAGCATGGTGGAGCACTCCTGTGATCCCAGAATTCGGGAGGCTGAGGCAGAAGGATTCCAAGTTTGAGGTCAGCCTGGGCTATATGTATAGTGAGCTATAGAGTGAACTACATATTGAGACCCTGCCTCAAAAAAACAGCAAAGTAATAAAAATAACAACAAAAAAAAAAAAAAAAGGTGCTGCTGAAGGGGGAAAAAAAATGGATAATTGA
>NW_022900938.1:3624349-3632597 GCF_012274545.1 Fukomys damarensis | reverse complement strand
GCTGCTGAAGGAGGAAAAAAAATGGATAGTTGAGGTCTGACAATTTGGGAGCAGTTAGGACAACCTGGAAAGGTAATGTGGGCCCTTAAGATCTACGGCATCCTAGATATGGTTTTCCCAAACGGTCGAGGGGACGATGGAAGTCACACCAGATAAACTGATGATCGATCGACTATGCGCACCAGAGCCTGGATCTGAGAACTCTCTGACGCCTCTGCACAATGCGTGGGACTCTGGCTCTCGTGCTCTTTATACTACACAAGGAGCACGGTGCCACGGTACTGTGACAGCCGGGCCAGTGTCCTGCAGGAGGAACCACAGCAGAGCCCACTAAACCATCCACCCGTGGATCTTTACCCCCACCGACTTTCAAAAATTCTACTGATAGGCAAGAGGTACAAGAGAAACATTTTTTTCCTTGGTACTCATCAGAGTCTACCGTTTTGTCCCTAGAGCGTCTTCCCGCAATTCACCACCAGTTTGAAGGGGGGAAAGGAGATTTTACATCTCCAAAAGTCACATGCAGATGACCTTCAGGAGACATGAAACACAACCTGCTCGACTTGGGGCTGAGAGCAGCTGGGTCAGTTACCTCCATCTTGCATTTCTCAAACGGACACTTCGCTACTTGAGTAAACTGACCGTCCACCCCGCCTGCCACTCAGCTGCCACAGAACAAGTCCAGAGCCCCTCAAACTTACCAGGGGCACCCACCACCTTCATCAACTCATCTGATCACAGAGGCTGGGAAAGGGGGACAGGAAGGCGCAAAAACCAATCCCTTTTTGTTCAATCTGCCGAAAGTCATTCCTATCCGAGTACAAGGAAGACAGTTCTTCCTCCTCCTTCCCTATCCCAGACCCACTGCTTCCAGAAAGCGACAGCTCAGTTTGGAACTGCAGAATGTGCTGGGCGTGTATGGGGCCGGGGTAGGAAGTGGGAGGTGTAAAGGCTATGGACAGAGGCAACAGTCAGAAGGAATCGGAACAGCCAACCTAGAGAGCAGCAAACCAGATCCGAAGGTTGGCAGTCCAGCTGAAGCTGGAACCTGGAGCTGGCTGCTCCCGACCTGACAAGCAGACCAGGCAATGCAGTTACAACGCACAGACGACTGCAATTACGAAAAGGCATCTCGGAAAACCAGGAGAGTGAGAGCCAGTGCAAACCAAATGTAGGCGGAGAACAGCCAGGCAGAGACAGGGCAGGGACGACACAATCTGGCAGCGATGGTCAAGAACCTCGACTGTCTCTATGCCTCATGGGGACCATTCCCTAATCATCCCACCCTCTTCCACCATCTCTGCACTAAAAACAAGCAAGGGAGGTGATAAAGGAGCCCATGGCTGTCAAACCTTGGCACATCCATGAACATTTGAAGAGTTGGTTTAAAAACCAGGAGTCCCAGGTCTTACCTCAAGAGATTCTGATCCTTTGACAAACACTGAATGATGTAAGGGCAATAATTGCACAATTCTCCAGCCATCAGCAGACCCAGATTCACCTAGCTAGAGGGAAACGCACTTCGTGTGCCCAGCAGTCCTCAGAGAAGCATCATCAGAGTCCCTTCCTCAGAACGCACCCATGTCCCAGGGAGACGCGGCTCTGACTCGGGTCACTCCCGGAACAAGGCTGCCGTGGAGTTTGCTCAGTCACACACATGACCAGAGCCCCTCCACTGCACCCTTGAGTACTGGGGGAAACAGTATTTATTAATAACCTGCTTTATTTAAAACTATACAGCCATCTCGTGAGCCAACACATGCTGACACTTTCTCTTTTGCTAGTGCAGTTTTTCTCCAGGAACCACCTTCGTTTTTCTATGAAGGACAACTATGGAGACCAGAGAGATCAGCAGTCAGCTTGCAGGACGCTCATCAAAGTGAACTGACACAAGACTGTTCCTCGGGGAGGAGCCATCTCTACCCCAAATCAACCCATCTCCGTGGCAGCTCCCTGAAGGCAGGAAAAATGAAAAGTTTTCTAAATATTTGTGAACAAGGAAACCAAGAGAGAGGTGGCAGCCTGAAAGGAGAGACTTTTAAATCTTTTTAGTCCTAAAGGTAAGCAACAGATGCCCACATGACATGAATAATGGTTAAGGTCCAGAAGTACCCCACAGTCCTTTTTCTCCTGAAGCCAAACATTTATTGGTACATTTTAAATACACATAATAATACCACTCCTCCTAGGGAGTTTATACCTCTGTGATACACCTTGCTTTTTGTTTTCCCATTCCCCGCCCCTCCCTCTGACACTTCTTTCCTTATTTACAGAAGCTGTTTCCATCGTTTCCTTCTCTTCTTTTTTCTTGTCCCCTTTCTTTCCCCCCTCCCCTCCCTCATCCCCTTTCTCATTTGAACGTTTTCTTCCCATTTCTCATCATCTATTATACATTTTGGTCCTTATTTCCCTTTTCGGTTGCTCACACCAGAGAAACAACGTGGTATTTAAACACGTGTGTCCAATGTATCTCACTTAGCAGTATGGTCTCAGGGTGCGTCCATTTAGCTAGAAATGTCTCCAGCTTATCTTTCTTTCTGGCACAGCGATACTCCATTGTATGAAGAAAACGCACCTCTGCTTTATCTATTCAGCAGCTGATAGGCATGTGGGCTGTTTCTAGGACTTAGCTATGACTCACCGTGCTGCCGTACACATGGATGAGCATATACCGCTGTGGCGTGATGCTTTTAACTCTTTCAGGAAGACACCAGGAAGGAGAACAGCTGGGTCAAATGGAACCTCTCTCTTCAGTTTTTTGAGGAATCTTCACACCAATTTCCACAGTGGTTGCACCGGTCTGCACTCCCACCAGCAGTGGAGCAGGGTTCCTTCTCCCCACGGCCCAGCCAGCATTAGTTATCGGTTGATTTCTTGATAGCAGCTTTTCTTTCTGGAGATAGAATCCCAGTGTTGTTCTAATTTGCATCTCTCAAACGATCAGTGATGTTGAACATTCTTCATATATTTACTCGCCTTTCTACTTCTTCATGTAAGAAATGTCCATTCATTTCAGATGCCCATTTTTGGATTAGGTCTTCAAATCAGGGGGCAGGGGTCTGATGTTTTTGAGTTCTTTATGTATTCTAGGTAGTGGTCTTTTGTGAAGGAACAGGGGCAAAAGTCTCTCCCCACACTGTGGGGTGTCTCTTCACTCCGCTAGTGGTTTCTTTTGCTGTGCTAAAGCTCTTTAGTAAGATGAGAACAGCTGTTGATTCTTTGTGGTATTTCCTGTGCAATCAGTGTTTTGTTCATAGTCTCTTCCTACACCTACGTCTTAAGAGATTTTCTTCCAGCAGATTTAATGTTTCCATTTTAATATTGAGATCTTTGATCCATTTCAATTTTAGTTTGGTGAACAATGAAAGACAGGGGCCTAGTTTTAATCTTTGGCAGGTAAAAAGCCAGTTTTTTTCCACCTACAGCTTTAAACTGAGACTAAAGATGGATTAGTAGAGAAACTCTAGAAGCTCCAAAGATCCTCCCCAGAGCTCAGCCAGCGCAGGACCGTGGCTGACACTTCACCTCCACAGCTCATTTTACAGAAGCGGATCCTATGTGCTCCCACCCTCCAAACAGGAGTAACAGAAACCATGAGAAAGCATTTCATAAAATGTTTTCAATAAACAAATATTTTGGACACCATGACTGTTATTCCTTTAGGACTTTAAAAATCAAAAGAGCAACTGTTGCTCTGCCATTAATCTCTATCAATTAATCTCTACTTATTAACCTTTATATTTCTCCCTACAGAAGTCTATTGATGCCAATGAAATTGATCAGAATTTAGTAATCAAAGATAAGAGAGGCGGGGAGCCTGGGATTTGGCTCAGTGGTTCCACTGCATTCTTCACAAGTGCAAGGACCCAAGTTCGATCCCCCGTACCAAAAGAAAATATAAGAGAGGAGGCGCATTTGTGCAGGGAGAATCTAAACTGCAAACATCATCTGCTTTTATCACACATCTGCAACAAAGAATGCAAATCACCACGAGGAAGTACAGTATGTTTAACCACTGAACAAGCCCAGGAAGAAATGACTGGTCATCCTATTTACACAACAGAGAATGTGGGTATCAGAAAAAAGAAAGAAAACAAGAACTCGGACACTTAGGGTTGTGGCAAGAGAATGAACAGAAAGTCAGCCTCAGTGTACCTGCGCCCTTGCATCTAGCCGTATATTTGTACTTCCATATCTCTCTGTCCTTCTCTAACCTGCCCTTTACTCACCCAAATGCCCCACGCATAAGACGCTCTTCATTTCTGCCAAGAAACACACTGGTGACCTGGGAATCCCCTCTGAGAACCGCAGCCCACTGCCTGTGCACCGCTGTGCTACCCGCTGAGCTGTTTGCCCCCCAAAAACCAACTGTGTTCCCAAACATGCTTAGGTCACATCTGCATGTCACTGCAATTACAGTAATTAACTATGTAATGTAACTAATTAACACTGTCATTTAATTACATGATTCAGTATTAGGCAAACCACAAAAATATGAAAACAAAAGAAGTAACTACAACTCAGAAACCAAGTTAGATGCATTACAAAGGTTTGGCAAAGGCCAATAAATAAAATATTTCTCATAAATTAAAAATGGCCAAAGGATTGAAGGAAACTGTAAAATCCCACGAGAAATCTTATCTCTGATGGCTTTGCAGGTGTCTTTAAGTCTGTCTGATTTTCTGTAATGAAGAAACAAGATGGAGACTCAGGGAGGAAGTGTAGGTGTGGTCCAGTGGAAAACATGAAGGAATCAGCAGATGAAAGCTCAGGGCCAGCCTTGGTCCTACCTCAGGAGGCTGGGGAGTGGACACACGGAATACTTTCATCACCCTTTACGATGCTGCTCTACCTAACAGCTTACAGAGAGCCGAAATAAGCACTGATCCTTCCCCTCTGGCACTGCTCCCCTGCTCTGCGAGGAACTGACGGGTTTGCTCTACCACACTCTTCTGCCAGGCTGTTTCTGCCTTACAGCCAGACGACCACAGACTGGATCCCTTCAAACATGAACCAAGTTAAACCTCTCCTCCTCTACACTGTAAGTGTCGGACATTGCATCAACAATGGGAATAGGGAAGCTGACCAGTACGATCCATTGAAACCTGAACCTTTTCCGAAAACTGTTCAGCATCTTCAACATGCAAGAACTGCATAAAAAAAACAACAGCAGAAAAAAGGAAAAACTGAAGTATTTTGCCTCTATTTTTGTAAACATGAAAATAACAGACTCAATTGAAAAGGAACATCAAGAAAAAGAAAGGCGCAAATTAAAGGGAATCGCAAACGAGAAAGAACAAGGGAAATGCACAGAATGCAAACCACACTGGGCATGGAGAAACCCAGCTCTCTGGAGAGGCAGAATCAGCGGCCTGAAAGCAGACGCAGGGAGAGGAGGCAGAAGTTAAAACCCGTGTCTTGAAAATGTACCTGGGAAACTGTTCATAACAGGGTTTTTGGACAGTTTATATGTTTCATATCTTTAGTAAGAAGTAATGCGTGCATATAATGTAACATTCAAAGGCAGCAAGGGGGGAAATATGGAAAGTAAGCCTCCCCTCAGCACATTTTCTTCCAGCAGCTGCCCTCCCTCGCACCGGAAGCGGTCACCATCGACGGGTTCTTCCGTTTCTCCCAAGGACAATCACATGTTGTGTATGGAGATAATACGACCTTAAACTGTAGGGAACAAATAGATGACAGGGGAGAAGGGGGACGCAGAACTACATAACAGAAAGTCAAGACTCAGAGTTACGATACAGAGAAAACTGATGACAGGAACTTTGCCAAATATTAGTTTTGCTAACACCAAGCAATGGGATTTCTGTCATAATCAAATATTGTTATAATCAAAAAAATTTTACACATCAATGTTATAGTTAAATACAAACGTACAAATGCAGACTGTTGCCTATTTACCTGTATATAACTCCTTAGAATTTACATACACCCAGAACATTCAAGATATATCCTAAGCACCTACCCAGAGAAAGATAAATCTGGAAACGTTATATTGTATTTTAATAGAGGTCAAACACCTAACACAAAATGCCCTGCACCAGTGTAAACTACCGATATCGTCGCTGGCTCGCAGTCACTGACCCAACTCAGGCTGGCCTCCCTCACGCTCCTGCCCAGAGCCCAGAGCGCCATGGTGCCACCCCGGGCCAGCCAGCGGGGCTGGTGCAGCGCAGCGCCATCTGTTCCTGATCTGAGACCCCCAAGTTCTCCTGGGAAACAGCAGGAAGCGAAGGGGAGAATGAGCCACTCCCCGCTTCTCACCACTCACCCCGCAGCTCCCACTGCGGCGCCGCCCACCCCTCTCAAGTCTCGGTCCACAGCTGCCAATTACTCCACAACTGCACAGGCACAGATTCCGGGGAACGAACAGCCGCACAGCACAACATCGGAACAGGAAAGACCGCGACGCTACTCCTCAAAGACCCAGTCAAATCGGAGACCCCTGGCCAGTGTCTACGTGGAACACAGCGCTGGCTGGAGGGCAGGTCACGCCTGCTGTGGTCACTCCCTTCTTCCCGTTGCCGGGCTCTTTATAAAAGCTGGCATGGGACCCAGTGTGGCATCTGCGCGGGCATTTGAAAGCAGAGCCAGGAGGATCAGCACAGTGCCTCACACCACGCCCTTTCTCCATCTCAGCCTGGAAGTCGCTGGAACCTGGAGAGTTGCCACACTCAGAATAAGGAGACTCTTCTCCTGGGGACAAATGCACTACAGCGCGTAAGATCTACGAGTGGGTAGATGTAGGTATAATCACACACACGTGCACGCACAGTGTATCAACTTACTACTTCCTGTAGGCACATCACAAGGAAGTCAAACAACAGGAAACCTGTCATTGCTGCTAGTTCGACTCCACGGCCTACTGCTCTGATTACACATGTTCCTGTTCCTTCTGGGAACCACGCCCTCCTCCATCATGAAATGTCTAGTCAGGATGGCTGGGCAGCACACTTCGCAGGACCGGCCAGTCCCAGGGCTGAAATTCCCCAGGCTAATGAGAGGGAGCAGTTACTGGAAATGAAGCCCAACTCTGAGAACAAAGAATATGAGAGGCGGTCCCTGATGGCATCTGTAAGCATCAAGCGCCGGAGGCCCCGGGACCCTGGGAACCTGCTTGTGGGAAGCAGTAAACTCCTTCTGCCCGAGCCACATTTCTCCCTCTTGCAAACAAAGGAAGTCCTGATGAATACGTGAGAGTTTTGACAGGGAGAAGGCAATTCCCCAGGCACAACTGACACCCTGTTCTGGACAGGAACACAGGGTCGGTCGAAAGTAGCTCAGGGCATCTGTCCTGTCTGGGACACCAGATGCATCCTGAGGCCCCTACTGTGCTGACACCACCCCACCCCCTGGGTGACACCGCACTCCTCCGTGCCCTTGGTCTGCCCCGCCTGTCGCCACCCTGCCCGGCCCCGCTACACCGCAACCCTAAAAGCGGACTTGAGGAGCCCATTGGGTCTCTCTTGTTCCCACGCTCCTGAGGAGACATGCCACTGGATCCCCAGTACTCAGAATAATCCAAAACCACTTAATAGATTATTAAATGTATAATACCCAAGAGAACTCATAAACCCACCAAATTAAATGTAACGACTTCCTTCCAGTATACCCCAGCATCATATGATCTACTACACTCGGCAGTTTCCAAGTATACGGAAGTATCTGTCCATCGCCTTCAATGCCGAGGAACACAGCTCTCACACTCCAGTGGCAGTGGCTTCTTTAAACCCACATTTTTTCAGGTACAAGCAACTGTTTATGCCACTGCTATAAGAAATTCACGGGACAAGACAAGAGTAAGGCATTTTGCAATTTTTACCTCCTAATATAGCTACTGATTATGCAGATAAAGGCCGTAGTATATTCCTCCTCTTCTTCCGTTTAAAGACAAATCCTATCTGTGGTTAGACTTTCTGAGGCTCTCCCTTTGTGCCACTTCCTAGGTCACTGTCCTAATTAACCCAGGCCACCAAGAGAAGCAAACAGTTGTTTTCTCCTCTTCTCTCCCCAGCAGACTCTGAACTGCTGTCTAGTCTAGCACAGTGTTTGCCAGACACTCTGTAAACACTAGTGTGGATTTAACTAACTACACTTGTCGGATTTTTACTAGACTATCCGACTTGGAGCCTTTATGTCCCCAAGTGATTTGAAGCAAGAGGAAAGCATGGGATACAGGGTTTTTGTTTTTTGGTTTTGGGTTGTTTTTTTTTTTTTTTTTTTTTTTTTT
>NW_022900938.1:3601184-3624198 GCF_012274545.1 Fukomys damarensis | reverse complement strand
TTGGTACCAGGGATTGAACTCGGGTCCTTGCCTTTGCAAGGCAGGCGGCAGAACCTCTGAGCTAAATCCCTAGCCCTAGAGGGAAGCACTGGAAAGGGGTGTCTGCTTTCCCCTCAGGAACCAAGGGTCCAGAGCAGTTTCTGTGCATGGATCTGCAGAGCTCATGACATGCACCCTTCTGATCAGCCCTGACCACCTTGAAGGCCAGGGGTCTTTCTCATGTCCAGCAAGGACGAAGTGAAATGAATAGTGACCAGGCAACGCAGTGAGACTCTTCCTCCAGACCCACCAAGGCAGACTGGAGACAGCACTCAGGAGCTCTGAGATGTCTGCCGAGGCCAGAACACACATGGCTGCACCACAGACTGCAACCACCACTAGGTCCAGTTAGAAGCAGGCATGAGACGGAGGTGGCTGGAGGAAGAAGTGAGCCACAGCCGGTTCCATCACTGCTTGCAGTGCAGGGCAACAGAGCACATCCCGTGTGCAAGGACAGAGTCCTCAGGAGGCACAGCCCACAGGGAAGGCGGCTGCCACAGCATCAACACCAGCAGGCCAAGCTCCCCCTTGGGACAGGGGGCGGGGCTCTGAGACCTTCACCCCGGAGAGCCTGCCAGGACTGGGCCCCAGGGGCAGACCCCCAAGGGGTCCTAGATGGGGGTGGCGGTGGAGCTAGGAACCCAAGCACTGGGCGGGGCAGGTGCACATCAGAGACAGGGTTAGAGAGGCTCAAGTGCCAGAGCAGAGCAAACTGAAGGAGACGCCCAGCCCTGAGCACAGTGGACACCCAGCCCCTAGGAACTTGCAGGGACTGGCAGCCTGGGATCGCAGGCAGAGAGAGGACAGGGTAGAGCCCACAGCAGAGACAGAGGCAGGAGAACGTCTGGGGAGACTGAGGCTGAGACCAGCGGGGTAGGGACTGCATCAGCACTGACCCCAACAGTCCGCAGCAAACTAGAGGCTCTGAACACACTGGGCAAAGACAGCATTGTCCCGGGCCCCAGGATGCGTCCTAAGCAACACAGCAGGATCTGTATGTAATTACTCTTCTCTTTTTCTTTTTTTTTGCTTCTCTGGCAGTGTTCTGGTTCACCTCATCAGGACCGGTCTTCTTACGTATGTATGTGTGAAGGTAACATGTGAAACGGTATTCTCCTCTTGTTTCTACAACAGTCTACATCATACCGTCCATCACGTGATCCTGTATCAGCAGTTGCTTCACAGAAATCATCTGTCATCAACTGGGCACAGCTCCTGGCTCCTCTCTCATCCCCCACTTGCATTCTCTTCCTTCCTCCCCTTGGCTTACTTCCCCCACACCACCTCGCTCGTGCACTCTCTCCTTTGCTCTCTCTCTTTTCTTTTGCTTTGTATCTTTTTTTTCTCTTTCCTACATACTATCAGGATCAATCTAAATATCGTTAAGGTTCAATTTTTCTATGTTATTAAATTTTATTACTCTCCCATCTTTTCCTGGGATAGCAAACTAGTAGAGATCCCTTAAAACAAGTTTCCCAATTAAGTAGTTTTATGCATGGTTAGAGTCTCGATTGTTGATGTTACCAGTAGAGACTCTCTCCTCTCAAAACAGTGTTAGGGTCTGAACCTGGCATTTGTAACAGACTAGGAGGAACTCTCAAGAAGAGAGACATACCCACAACTCCGGGCACATTACGAAAAGAAAATCACTCACCAAGAAGACCCACACCACAGAGACAGCATTCCCATCTAGGCTGCAAATCTCAACACTTGATCACAATATAATGAGAAGTCAAAACAACAAGATGTTTCCAACAACTCTTAACAACTTCCACTGATACTGAAGTGGATAAAGTTCCAAAGAATTCAAAACGTTCATACTTAAAATGATTGAGAACAAAGAACAAATAATCACCTGAATCAATCCATTAATAAGATGATCAGTGAGATTTTAAAAGATACAAATAAGCAGCTGAATGAAGTAAGGAAAACAAAGCAAGATTTAAAAGTCTACTTGAGTAAAGACAGAGGTCATGAAAAAATATTCAAGCAGAAGCCCTAGAAATAAAAACCTCAATAAGTCAAGTTTTAAAAAACCAACTGAAAGTCTTGGCAGTGGGCAAGACGAATGAAAAGAAAGAATATCCAGACAAAGTGGACATACTGGAATATTTAGTCGGTAAGAAAATAAGAAACAGTGAAGACACTATCCAAGAGCTCCTAGACAACTACCAAAGAGCACACTTCAGAATCATCACCTTTAAGAAGGGTGTCAAAATGAGGCAAATGGCATAACAAATCTAATCCCTGAAAGTATTCCGAAAATGTCCCAAATCCCCAGACTGATGAGATCAATACCCAAGAAAAGGAGGCACACCAAGAAAAGAACACCTCTCGATGACAAGTCACAGTCAAAATTCAAGAACTCAGAACAAAGAGACTATCAGAGGAAAGTGCCAGATCACTTACAGAGGCAAACTCATGGGAATAACAGCAGATTTCTCAACACAAAACTCAAGGGCAAGGAGGAATTGGAAGGAAGTTTTCAACTCCTCGAAGAAAACAACTGCCCACCTAGATTACTATATCCAGCAAAAATATCTTTCCAGGAAACAAAGACCTTGCACAATAAAGAAGAACTAACGAAAATCAGGACCACCAAGATTGCAGAAAATACTTAAAAGAATCCAAAAAAAGATAAGGAGGACAACAACCACCACAACAGGCCACAGGAAAGAATAAATCACTGGGAGATTCTCTAAACAAACAATAAATAAATGAATCAAACAATGGAGAGCTAAAAGATGACAGGAATTAATGTATACCATTCAAAAATAACACTTTCCGTAAATTATCTTAATTTTCCAGTTAAAAGACAGATTGGCAGATTGGATCAAAAATCAAAACTCATCTATAAGTTACTGGCAAAAGATATACATCTGCAAAGACACACAAACACAGTGAAAGAATGGAAAATGACTCTCCAAGAAGGTAGGGCTGCAAAAAAAGCAGGAATTGCTGTACTTACATCTAACAAAGGTGACTTCAAACCAAAGCTAGTGAGAACAAAGAAGATCACTACATACTGTTAAAAAGAATGATTCGCCAAGAAGACATAACAATTGTAAACACATGCACCAAACATTGACGCACCCAATTTCATAAAACAAAGAACTACTTGACATAAAACAACAGACAGATACTAATACCGTCACAGAGGGGACTTTGATACCTGACTCTCGCCAGCAGGTCAACTACACCAAAAGCTCAGCAACATCAGAGTTGAATCACACTATTAAATGGATTTAATAGATACCTACAGAGTGTTTCATCCAACAACAGCTGAATATACATTCTTTTCAAAAGCCCTACAATTTTCTCCAAAACAGACCACATTTTAGACCATAAAGCCCATCTCAATAAATAAAAAAAGAACTGACCTCATGCATCTTATCACAATGGAATGAAACTAAAAATTAAAGGAAAAAATACAGAAACTACACAAACTCATGGCAACTGAATAGTATACTCTTGAACAATCAATTGGTCACAGATTCTAGTTGTTCAATGCCAACTGTAAGTTTAACTGAATCCTGCACCTACAGAAAAGTTATATTTGCCCCAGCAAAGTCATTTAAACAAAGCAAGGAACATCTAAAAGATCAGAGACAGATATTCTAGCCAAGTTATAAAACAAGTTGTAGCACATCTTTGTGCCATCTTACAAGAAACCTTTATTTTAATGGCAGGGTGAGGGCATTTGTGGGAGACCAATAGAACTCACCTCCCACTAACTACTGAGGTGCACTGGTTAGGTCGTCACTTGAGCAAGAATATTTCTGTTTTATATTCAGTGCTCCAGAGGTAAGCAACGCAGGCTGGAAGGGCTTCCACATCTAGCTCCAGAGGGCTGTGTCAAGCCCTACCATATCCCACTCAGCGGGAAGGAGGAAAGAGAAATGGAGGGTGCACCGTCTCCCACTGGACTGCACCTCGTGTCAAAGGCAGCGAGGAAAAGGAAACTCTCTGCCCCAGCAGAGGTGCCGCTGAGCGAACTGTGCTGTAATGCATTCTCTGAAGATCTTTCCTGTGCAGTTCTCAACACCTGGGGAAACCTGAATGAGGTCATCACAGCATGAATGATTTTAATTTAGGAACACAGCCCATTCCTTAAATAACACCAGTAAGAAATACTCTGTGAAGTCTCACACAGAACAGAGGTTCACAAAAGAAGAAATGAAAAGAAAGCTAAGCTCTGAGAGACAACCGGACAACTGCTACATTAAACAAAAGCTGGGAGGTCTGAGGATAGGCCACACCCTTGCGCCCAGCCTTCTTCGGTCACCTGAATTATGATTCCTAAATCACACGGGAAAGTAGCTGTCTCTTCTCTAGTTTAAAAACCCCCAAAACAGGTCATCCTAAGCAGTAAAGACACGGATCAGATGAAGCAGAATCTTCAGGCATCTTCCAATCGGTGCAACTTTGTTAGGACCACACAGCTCAACAACAGAAGTGTACAGTTTCACACGAAACTCTAGACTGCAAGTTCACAGCGGGGTGCTGGGGGCTGCTCCTCGTCCCAGGCCCGTCCACGTGTCTCTTCACCTCGTGTCTCTGCACCTCCACCTCCCCGTACGTATCTCTCTGGCCAAATTTCCCCTTCTAAGAAGACTGTCAGTCACACCGGCCCAGGGCCCACCTCAGTAAAGGCCCTAACTCCACAAAAGGCCACATCTGCAGCACAGGGTGAGGCCTCCCGCTTCAGTCCCTGCTCGGCAGCCCTCACGGAGCTCACGAGCCCTGGCCCTCGGAGCTGAGCGCTCCCTGTGGCTGTGACGGTGCCCTTCTGCAGCACCTCAGTGGGGATGCGTCCCACGGAGGGAGTGCGCGGTGTGAAGACGCAGTGTAACCAGGAGCCCTGGAGACAGCAGCCAAGGACGGCCGCCAGTGACGGCCGCCGGCCAGCGCTGCCCACAGCTGCAGCCCCAGTGTCGCTCCCAGGAGGGGCACCTCGTGGCTTTCAAGGAAATGGCCTCCTTCCCTTCCTCCTTAGCCTTACCACTCTTAAATGCAGCCCAGACAGTGAGCTTGCCTTTTGCCGATTTTTCAAGTGCATGTGAGCTAAATTGCACTGCAACATTATTTAGGTTTCTTTCCATGGAGACGAGTGTCATGCGTTCCCGCAGGGCTTTTCATCCACAAACCTAAACTAACCTAAATCCAACTCAAATGGTCAAACGACATTTTCTCTGATATTTCTCTCTCTCTCTCTCTCTCTCTCTCTCTCTCTCTCTCTCTCTCTTCCTGAACCCCACATCCTTCAATATCTATATCAAAGTCACATCTACAGAAACCTCTGGTGAAAACAGAGATTTCAGACTTGATAAACACACGTTTTATTTAAAGTTTCTACGTAGACAGATTACGATACAAGCAACTTCCCTCAGCACTGCCTCCAAAGACATTTTTTCCCAAAGAAACTGAAAAAGAAATGATACTCAAGCAAAGCGCGTTTGCCAGATAACTTGAGCTTAAGGCCAAGCTAAGGTACTGAACTGAACTGGGTCCTGGGCCGGGCTACGGGGTGAAGTGAAAGAGACGTGACCCTGTGACGGAGGGAACAGACACTCACTCCTCCATGTCTGCCTGACGAGCTGCACTAATGAGCACGACCCTCAGGGACCACCGCGTCGCCTGCCGAGCTCCGGGACCACGGACCCTCGCCCAGCTCTTGTTGGCTCTGCAGCGACTACAGATTTGCTCTTCACCAGCGCTGCTGACTGAGGTCTGCTGGAGCCTCTGGCCTTGCCAACCCGTCGTGCTGAACTGGGCAGCAGCAGTCTGCGACCCCAGCCGGAGTAGACACGACTCCGGGTAGCACGGCACGGTCACTGCGGCGGGGGACGGCCGGACTCCTAACCTCACACCGAAACCTAAGCAAAGATCACAACTTCTCCACCCAGACCTCACTCCCCGTCCTGATGATCACTTGATTTCTGACCCCAACTTAAAGCCGAGTCTAGACAGTGACGGGACCTCCCCCAAAAGGACTGGCAGTTGCAGAGCCCTCTGCTCCGCCCTCCAGATGTTTCTCTTCTGTCAAAAAGGAATCGAGACGTCACAACAGACTGGAAATTTTCATTAAAGTTCTTTAATAAGAAATCAGACTTTTCTTTCAAAATTACTATTAATGTTCAGACTATAAATCTTAACAGTAAAGACCCTCTTCTTTCTTGCTTGCTTGCTTTCTTTTTTTGGTACCAGAGATCAAACTCAGGACCTTGTACTTGCAAAGCAGGCGTGGTGCCACAGAGCTAAATCCAGGTGCTGCCCCTCTTATTTCTAATGCTCAGAGATAACCTGTTAACATTTTGACATGTATTTTTAGATTTTTTCTTTTTTGCTCATAAATAAGCCAATAAAGGGGTATGCAACCAAAAATAAAAATGAAATCACGATATAAACACTACAGTATGACTACCTTCACTACCTTTAAACTACACTGCAGGAGACGGACATAGCTCAGCGAGAGCAAGTGATCAGCACAAAGTCCTGGGTTCGAGCCTCAGAACCACAAATATGTATTGCAGAGACAGTTCGTGCCAGTATGTTTTTCTTTACAACCTAACTTTTAATGGCAAAATAGAAGCCCATTGTGAGAATGTACAGGAATTTATTTGACATCTATTTTATTTTATTTTAAATGCTGTGTGTTAATGCATAGCATTTAATGTTTCTAGACCCCCGCCTTTTTTTGGAGGTACTGGGGATTGAACTCAGGACCTTGTGTTTGCCAGGCAGGCGCAGCACCACTGAACTATGTTCCCAGCCCTTGATATCTATTTTAAAACTCTCTTTGGGGAGACTGACCCCCAAGAACCAGCAACACATATCTTCTGCATTGACCATCTGTTGTACCTTAAGACCAAATACAGTCAGCCAATCACATGCTTAGTTACAAGCAAGAAGATTAACAACTAAAAAGAATTTCTAATAAGATCAATGAAGATTTTAAATCTTCCATGCCTTATTGTTAGCATGTACATAAATAATACCAAACATTCAAACTTCTAATTGGGATGAAATTTAAGTGTCCCCCCCCAGCAAATATTCCACTGGCTCCAGGGCAACTAGGAAATTAAATAAAATCAAAATGGTCTTACAGTTGCCAGCAGAACCAACCAGGTAAACAGCTCTGCAGGTAAGTTAAGAAGGAGCCAAAGAAATGCAACACCTCCGGGACCAAAGAAATAAAACAAGAGGAAAACAACTGAGAGACACACCTACCTCGTGTTATTAGGAAGAAACACAATAACCTGCAGCCAAGGATGGGGGCAAAGGAAAGGTAGGTTAAAAAAAATAGTATAATTAGACACTATTTTTCAGGAACATTTGTATGAGACCTTAAAAATACCAAAAAAGAAAGAACCTGTCAAGCTGACAAAAAGTGACAGACTATAGAAAACACAAAAATTTCTGAATCACTGTACTCTAGGAGTGGAAAGATTAGTACCTGTTAGACATGACTCGGCGAAGTGGGCTTGTTTGCTGCTGAAACTATTCCAGATGATAATTCAAAGCACACAGATGCCTGGGTCTAATATGCTTCCGTACAGACCTGCATCTCTACAATTCAAGTCATCCAAATATCATAGCTGATAACTTTGCTTAAGCAGTAAACATTTTCCTTGGAAACTTAGGTGTAGGATGAATGTTCCCTAATTCCAAAGAGTCAGTATGCGTTGAAAACTGCTCTGCGTTTTGAGGGAGAAGCACAATGTTTAGTCAAGCACTACTTTTTTGCTTTTTATGAAGTCCTTGTGTGCAGTACACGACGGTTCCACTCACTGGGTGGCTCGGTGCAGGTACGACACAGCCTAACATTTTCATCCTCGTCCCCTCCCCTGCCTCCGGGGCTCTGCAATCTGACTTCAGGATCCAAACCTCGCCTGAAACTCCACCCACCCAAGTGGGTCTAATGTGCTAAGTGACTTCTTAGACGTGCAACACTTCTCATTCTGGATGTCCTTTCCCCAGCCCTCCGTACTGCTGCCTGTCATACTCCCTGACATTCCTGCCCTGGCCTGCGTGACAACACGCTCTCCTGAGCCTCTTCCCACCCCTGTCTTCTCTCACACAATTCACACACTGCCCAGAGGCTTACAGGAGAAGGCAGTGCCCTGGCTCCTACAGACAAAGCGAGAATGAGCACGTTCTGTTCTTGAGATCACAAGACATAAGATGCTGATGTTTCAACCCAAAACGATAATAAGAATTATTAGGCATGGTGCAGTTGACATGAAAGTAACAGGGACATCATGTTTACAGCAGCACAGTTTGTAACAGCTAAATCTTGGAAGCAGCCCCAATGCCCATCAGGCGGTGACTGGATAAGGAAAATGTGGCATTTTTTAATAAAACGGAGTACTACTCAGCCATAAAGAATGAAAAACTGGAAACATCTATAGGTAAATGGACGCACATTGAGGCCATACTCTTAAGTGAAATAAAAGGGACACAGGCATGAAAATACCAAATTGCTTCTCTGGTGTGAGAAACTGAAAGGATACGTGGGGATCAAAATGTATAATAGGGCCAGGGATTTAGCTCAGTGGTTCCACAGCCTGCCTCTCAAGCACAAAGTCCTGAGTTCGATCCCAAGTACCGAAAAAAAAAATTATAATAGATGATGTGAAATAGGAAGAAAAGTTCAATGAGGAAAGGGAAGTAGGGAGGAGGATGGGGGAAAGGAAAGAAGGGAAAGAAAAAATATGAGGTATGAAAACAAAGCTTTTATAAATAGGGAGGGTGGTGGGATTGAAGAGGGGGAAGGGGACTGGGAAAAAACAAGAACCAAGACGCATCATGTACAGGCAAAAATTCCCAAAGATGAATGTGACCATAATGTATCCCTAAAAGGTAGCAATAAATTTAATGAATAGAAAAAAGGAATGGGGCCACATTTACGATGTAAACTGAACCTAAGAATTTATGGTCAAACAAGGCTTCTTGCTGGATTCCACGAAGACCAGCATTAGGTCTGTTCAGGACACATTTACATTCTCCACACAAAGTGACCCTCGGGGCCTTGGCTGCGGAAATCCTTCTAGACTTCTCTAGGCAGCTTTCTGGTTTGCTTTCATGGCAACTATTTCTTAACTTTTCTATTCTAAAATTCCCCGACAGGGGGCCGGGGATTTAGCTCAGTGGTTCCGCCACCTGCCTCGAAAGCACAAGTACCAAGTTAGAGTCCCCGCACCAAAAAAAAAAAAAAAAAAAAAAAATCCCAGACAACCTCTATCTGTCCCTAGCCTCCAACTTCAGAGAAACAGAGTCCATTAGCAGAGCAGCCCTACTACTAAATAATGAGGTGCAGGGCAGTGTTACATTCCCTAGATCACCAGCCCAGCTCCTGAAAGGATCACACTGAGCGCAGAGGAAACCCCACACCCCTCCCTGCTTCCCAGGTGTCTGCCTCCTTCACCTGGGCCCAGGATGGGCTCACCTTCCTCTGTGGCTGACCGAGGGCCTCCAACACTGGCTTCATCCTACAGAGTGGAGAGAGGAGAGGCCAGAATGGAGTGGATCCGTCCTCTTTGCAGGTCAGGAGAAAAGAACTTTCAGATCCAAGCTCAAAACAAAGAATCTAGGATTCTATCTGCAACCTAGAACCAAAAAAGTTCTGAATCCCTATCTCACTTTACCAAAGTGTTTCATAATCTAGCCAGGTTCAGGCCCAGAGCGAAGCTAGTCAGGCCCCAGACCCCAGAAGAGCTAGGGAGTCAGGACCAAAGAGAGGAAAATGCTGCCCTTTCTGTCTTTTGTGCTTCCCACTTGCTACTTTCTAGGAATCAAATTCAGATAAATTAGAAGCTAGTAACCGCTCCTGCCAATCATGAGAAAATGATACATACAAGCATTCTTTTCCAGAACACCACTGTGTTCAGATTCTGCCCAGTGGTGTGGATTGTATCCAATAATTTGCTGTAGGCTTTAGATCCTACTTAATCAAAGTTGCAGGATCACAAAGGCCAAAAACCATAAGGTCTGGGGTGGTTTCAAGTTCATTTATTCATTCAACAAATATGCACGAAACCCTAGTTCTGCCCTAGACTCTGGGCACTCAGTGAAGCACAAGACACAAAGGCCACTGCTTACAAACTCCTGAGAAGGCAGAGAGAAAATAAGCAACCCAGTAAATAGAGCATCGCAAATGGTAATAGGTGTTTGCATTTCACCCTTCAACAAAATTATACTTCTAGGCACTGCTCAGCTGACACCAGGATCTTTAGCAGGCTGAAGCAGACCAAGAACACAGGGTAGGGGACTGCAGCAAATTGTTGGTGTGGGAACATCTGCATTTAAACTCTGCTCTGCAAACAACTCTCTGGAGAAGTCTTCAGGCTGATAGCTCGATAGTCCAAGAGGTGCTTTTTTAGGGCTTTATCGTCAACCAATATGATGCCCCCAAAGTGCATGCATCTGAGTACCAACAGCCACTCCACACAAGCTTCATAACGTATTTCAGTGATAGCATCACTCCAGGCAACCGGTGGCCACGCTGACACCCAACTCCAACAAAATGATCCGGCACCAAGAAGCACAGAAGCCAAGCAGCTGTGTACTAGGGATGGCGTCTCCAAGCCCCTCAGATGGGGGCAGAAAGATGCTTACAAAGGAAAAAACAAGTAACTCTGATCTGTGCGCACTGGCACAGTATCTCATCGACACTCACTGTCCTGGACAGTGGCCCATCTGCAGACTGAAGAAATTCCTGCCAAGTAAAGCCCATCTGAACCCTGAGACTTAAGCCAAACACAAGGAGGGCAGCGAAATGGGAGGATCGGCTCCAACACTGCACAGCATAGGCCCCACTGCCTGGAGTCTGCTTTGTCTTGCACATCACAGGAGGCGAACCACTTGTCCAATGCGTCACCTGGGAACTTCCCCTCGCCTCAAAACTCCTCTTCAGGTACCACTGCTACTTCACTTTTTCCCAGCTTCACTCCCCAGTAAGCAATGGGATCGGGGACACATTGATCCACAAATATTAAGTTGATATTGCAGAAGTTGAACCAAGAGAAACAATGAGGAGCAGGCTCTCTTGTGGACAAAATTGTTGGTTTAGAAATTACTTGCAGTGTTTTCCCAGCCTCACAGAAAACTAACCACGACGAAGGACCAGAGACTCTCTGCTGAGGACAACAGACCATGACCAGTGAGGACCTCGGGCCCAGGGCTGGTCAGGCTGTGCACAGTGCTCTGCCCTCTTGTACAAAAGGCCAAAAGGGGCTGTGAGGTCACCCAGAATCAGGACACTAAGAATAAGGACAAGTACGGCCTACATTAAAAAGGAACAGATTTTCTTCACACAAGACTAAGGAAAGCCAACCAGTATTGGAACAGCGATTACAAAATACAACAAACTGAGTAGTTAGTAAACAAAAGAAATGTATTTCTCAGCGTTGTGGATGGTGGGAAGACCAGGAGGGGGCAGAGGCAGATCTGCCTCTGGTGAGCACTTTCTCGCTGCCTCTGGGAGCAGAAGGGACAGTGGCTCTCAGGGCCTCTTTTCTATGATCAAATAAACTTCAAAAGAATTTAAAAGTTAAATATTTAATCATGTCATCTATTTTGAATATGCCACTGAAACAACATTAGCAAGATCAAAATCTACAGAGGACCTACCTACAAGTCCTTCACAGTCTGTCTTCAAACTTCCCCTCCAGCCATAACCCTGCTTCCTCTTCCGCCATCACAGCTTCTGAGGGGGCCTGAAATGCTCTCCATGCGCATCCTCACGGTCTTCCTCAGCTTTTAGTTCAAGGTCACTTCCTGGACCTGCCCAAACAGGTCAGTTACTCTAGAAGGTATTTTTAGGTCACCCTTTCCCACTCCTTCAGAACACTTAGCACAGTTTCAATTTTATGTATGAATTTAAAACAAATTAGAGTCTGTTTTTTTTTTTTCCCAGCATTACTGAGATGTAACTGACGAGTGAAACTGTACATATTTAAGGTATGTGATGGTTTGACAGATGTACACAATGTGAAATGATTACCACAATCAAGCTGACATGTCCCTCTCCTCACACAATCCACTGCCGTCACACGCATTGCTGTATGGTAAATCTCCAGGACTTACTCATCTTCTAACCGAAAGCTCCTACTTACCCTATGACCAACTCCGCCGACCCCTGCTAAGCATCCTTCTGCTCTGTTTCTGAGTATAACATTTTCAGATTCCATTTTATCAGTGCAATCACAAAGTACTGATTTTCTATGCCAGACTTCTTTCACTTAGCACAAAGACCTCACTCATTAAGGTCTATTTTCTACTAGACTAAAGACCCAAAGGGGTAAGGATAACTTCTATTGTCTAGTACTGCCACATAACAGGAACCCAGTCAATATCTGAGGAATTAGAGTAAATGGCTGAAAAAAATGAACTAAAAATAAGATGATCACACAATCCTGGAGTGGAAATAGCCTCACTAGGCAGAAACTGTAAGCTTAAAACTATAAATTTGACAATTAAAAAACAAAAATCTCTATCCATCTCTAATACGCAGAAATTTAAAAGAAATTAAAAACTGAAAAAATATGTTTGCAATATCCTGATTAAGAGTTGACAACCTAGCCGGGCCTGGTGGTGCATGTCTGTAATCCCAGCACTCGGGAGGCTGAGGCAGGAGGATCGCTGTGAGTTCAAAACCGGCCTGGGCTGCACAGTGAGTTCCAGGTCAGTCTCAACTACATAATGAGACCCTGTCTCAAAAAAAAAGAGTTGACAACCTTAAAAAGTAGAACATTTTGCAAATCAAAAACCCTCCAAAACCACAGAAAGGACAGAGACAAGCAGTCTTGGAAGAATATAGTTTTCAAGTACAGAAAGTAAAACTTTAATATTTTTACTTATGAAACTGATAAATGTAGAAAATTATCATGGCCAGTGTTATAAAGTGAGTATCAACATGAATTCTATAGAAATATAAACCTGTAGAATTTTTCTGGAAGGCAGTTTTGCAATATATACAAAAGTCTATCTATCTAGCCTTTGAACCAGCAATTTCTCTTCCAGGGACTTAGCCCAAGGAGAAAATAATTCACTACAAAGTTACTTATAGAAAAATAAATATAAATAAAGGCTGAAAACAGCACAAATATCCAACAATAAAGGAGACAGGAGGTGGAAAGTTCATGATGATTTTTATGGTGGTTGTTTTATTTTACATTTTCCACAATGAATATTTGTTTTATAATCCAAGACTAATAACGAAAAAATTAATAATACCTAACACATTTATAAAATGTGCTTATGGTGGGGTGTGGTGGTGCACATCTGTATTCCTAGCATTGGGGAGGCTGCAGCAAGAGGATCGCCACCAGTTCAAGGCCAGCCCGGGCTACAGAGTGAGCTCCAGGTCAGCCTGCACTATAAAGAGAGAGACCCTGTCTCCAAAAATATTAATTAATTAATCAATGAAAAAAATGCCTATCTTGTGCAAAGCCAATACTAAACATTTTACAAATATTACTTCATTAATCCTGAGGTGGGTACTGATCCTGTGAAGTAGGTACTATCATTATTCCTGTTTTAAAGATGAATAGATGTGATTCAATCACACCTAGTAATTTTCTTACATCTAAAGTTATTTTTGTAACCCTTTCCCAAACAGCAAACAGGCAAAGATAAAAATAAGCAGGCACAGTATTCAGACCTAAAACAGTTTCAAAGTCCAGATGTGGGCTCTGGGGTCAGATTCAGGGAAGACAGGGAGAGATGGGAAACAGCTGTGACTAAAGATTCTGGAGCAACTCTGATGAGCGGGTAGGCCTGTGCCTCGCCGTGTAGTCTGCCACACAAGCGGGATCCTGAGTTTGGGATGCCCACACCCTTCCAGCAGCCTCAGCGCCCCTCCCCGAGCCCAGGCCGCAGCCCACAGCCTTCTGCGAGGAGCCAAATCCCACACACCGTGGCATTCCGCACGCCACAGGCCCCTCCCTCGCCCCGCGCATCCCATCCCGGACACACGCACGCCCTGCCCTGGCACAACTGAGCGTGGCAAAGCCTCTGTGCAGGTGGAAGCCTCAGCTCTCAGGACCTGGACGGTGCCACTCTGGCTACCAGGAGTCACCAAGAGGACGCTCAGCCGGCCAGAGTCACTAGGGAACAGATGGGGCAGGACCAGCGTGGCTGGGCCGGCAGGAGGCCCTGGCGAGGAAGGACTCGTGCCCCGTGGGCTCGGCGATGGGTGCCCCTACTCCGCGGCCACCGCTCTGTGCCGGGCTCCGGGCTGGGCTCTCAACACGGCTCCTGGCTGGTAGAAACGGCACCATTTTCACAACTATGGGGCGCAAAGACTCAGGAATTGCTGCAAGATCACAAGACTGACAAGCAGGAAGTTGACACCAAATGTGAGTTCAAGTCCAGGGCCCTCTTTCACCACACCACAGATGCACACAGACCACACCTGAGATTCCCTGCGTCAGGCACACCTGCCTGGCTCCTCCCCACAGGAGAGGTGCGACAAAGCTGCACAGGGAGGGGAGACCTCATCCCCTCAGCATTACCCCAGACCTAAGCTCAGTCTCCAGAGAGCGGGGAACCCCGGTTCTCCCAGACGCCAGGAACGTCCCTGAAGCCGGGCCGGGGGAGGGCCAAGTGCAGTTCTGCTCCAGCCCCATCCCTAAGTATCAAGGGACCCAAGAGGCTGCCCCACCGCGTCCAGGGCACACACGGTCACCATGCCGACAGCAGAGGCACGGCCGCAGCCAGCTTGCACACTGACGCCTGACTCCAAGGACGGGGCCAGCTCGTGTCCGGAAAGGGAGGGACAGCTCCCAGCTCTCCAGCCAAGGCTGGCAAAATGACCCAAACATCTTTCCGAACGTGGCACCCATCTTGGGGTTTGAAAACATCTTCCATCTTCTCAGAAGTTAGAAGGAAGAGTGTGGGAATCTCAATAGCTGACAGCTGCAGGGAGCCAGCTGTTCCCAAGACAGAGCTGGAGTCCTTTCACTGGGAAAGGATTTTCTTAAGTGCGCTGTTTAGTATCTGGTGCTGCCCCATAAAATGCAGCTGTGTCTCCGCGGCGGACCTGCAGAGGCAACACTCGGCTGAAAATGCTTTCCAGTGCTTCTGAACCTAATCTGCATGAGAGCCTCTCAGAGAAGGTGTCACTGTCACTGTCACCAACACCGTGAAGGCTCTGATTCTCCGGGTTGGGAGCGGACCTGAGTCTGCATTCTTGGGTGAAGCACCACAAAGTCCTCGCCGCGATTCCTGAGATTTTCACGTACCGCCATCCCCCGGATCTCGCAGAAATTCCCTACTGTGTTAATTTCTTCTTGACGTGTGGCTCCACAAGACCTCTCTTTTATAGAAACAAATGACAGAAAAGTAGCTTCTTAAACCAGCTATTCCCGAAATGGACTGCGCAGACCCCTTCCAACCTCCCCACACAGGAGGCCGCAGGATGAGAGCCTTCCCTACCCCACAGCACAGCAACATCCAGCCGCAAGAAAGGGGTACAGATTCCAGCAAGGTACCCAGTCACGAAAACACTCACGGCCAAGACAGAAAGTGCACACCCAAAATAACGACGTCAGAACAGACTCCCGGGTGCTAACTGGAAGAGCCAGACACCTGGCTGATTGGAAAACCGTGGGCCTCAGCCGAGGTCCCGTCCCTTCCCTTCTTCCTAAGCCTCCCAACCTCCAATCAAAGTAGAAGCACCACCAGAAGTCACGGGTGCTAAGACCGACACTCTTCATGTATTTTAAAGGCAGAAAGAAGCACAGCTGCGTGTGTCTGAACTTTAATAGAGGGCCTCCACTCAGTACGCATCACAGCGCCGACTCCTGAGGAGCCTTAGTGCTGAAAATTAGTGACAGTCTTCTTCCTCTTCTGAGTTACTGACTTAAACTGTTCTCAACGGCAATTCCGAGAGAGATGAGAAATACAGAAAGTAGGTCAACTGGATGCAGAGAAGCAGAGGGTTTTTTTTTTATTGAGTTTATGGTACAATCTAGGTATACATTATCGGGAGCCGGGTGTGGTGGCGTACTCCTTTAATCCCAGCACTTGGGAGGCTGAGGCAGGAGGATCACTGTGAGTTCGAGACCAGCCTGGGCTACATAGTGAGTTCCAGGTCAGCCTCAACTACATAGTGAGACCCTGTCTCAAAAAACCAAATAAAAAAAGTTCTGTCCTGTTGGGTTTTGGACCGAGGATTTAGCTCAGTGGTTCCGCCGCTTGCATTGCAAGCGCAAAGACTCGAGTTCGATCCCCGTACCAAAACAAAACAAAACAACAACAAAAAATGATATGCAGAGGGTTTGTTTAATTGAAATCTGGGCAAGGTAATGGACAAAAAGCACCAGTGAATGCAGGCTTCACAGCTGTATTTCCCGAGTGCACGAAAAGAGGGGGACAGAGCAAGAGTGCCCCAAGGACAGCTGTGGCCAGGCTCTCTCCACCCCAGGTGTCCATGCCATTCCGCATTTCTGGGCCCTCCGAGGGTACCGGGGGCAGCTCCTAGTTTTACTCTGACTCACAACCCAGAAAAGGTCCCACCAACTTTGAGAAACACACCAAACAAAAGCCAGACCCTTGATGTGCTGAAAACCTTCAATAAGTCAGTCACACACACACCACCGAAACTACAGGAAAAGAGGGCGGCCCAGCAACTGATGGCCGAAGGAAAATAATTTGATAGTGTGAAGTGTCTGTGCTATCTTTATTTACTTTATTACAAAATAATTCTAACTTTCAGTCACAGAGAAATGTATTCCTGAAAACAAGGAAGTGCGTGAAGACTACAGGGGTTTGGTGCAGCAAACAGAGGAACTGGCTGGACAGGGACCTGCGGGCTGGACTTGGGCATCGGCATCAGTGTGCATAATGCTGGTGACAACCGGCTGGACACATTTAGTCTGAAAAATCCAAGAATCCAGATTAATATGGAGGGAGGACATGGGGGAAACTTCTTGCAGAATGCCATTAGATGAATAGGGGATGACAGGGTTAGAAAATCACCCCTTTGCACCCCAAAGTAAAGAATTCAGGTAAGAGTCACTCGTGAAGGCTAACAGTGCCTTGGACAAGGCTTTCGGGAAACAGGGTATGGTGTGGTGTGAAGCCCCAGCCTGAAGACTACCTAGGAGTCCCATGGGCAGGGGTCTGTGGGAGGCAACAGTGGTCCCCACAGTCACCAACAGCAGGGCCACGTGGCCTCCAGAGCCCTGCATGGGAGTGGTAACCACCCAGATGTCTTCTCACCAAAATGCCAAACCCAAGTCTAAAACTCTGGCCAAGGCAGATCGATATCCAGAATGTGGGTCATCCTGCCACTGGTATAACTCTCCAGCCATCAGAAAGCAGAGCAAAATAAAGGGCAGAGAGAGTCTTCTAGATTAAAAAGAGACTACAAGACAATCAAATGCAAGGCATGAATTTTTACTGCATGGTGAATCAAAAAAGTTGGGGGATAACTTCTAATATAAAATGTATATCCGGGCCGGGGACAGAGCTCAGTGGCACCACGCCTGCCCGGCAAGAACAAGGTCCTGAGTTCGATTCTCAATAATGGAAAAAATGTATATGAGATGATATTACTGGATTCTGGTGAATCAGGAAAAGATTCAACAACAATAACAATGGTGTTAAGGGTGGGAGAACAACTTTGTTCATAAGCATTGATGAGGGGTGCTCAATAACAACTACAACATATTTTTTAAAGGTTCAGGAAATATGTACATAAAGAGAAAATAAAAGTAACAGGATGCTAACAATGGATCTAAAAAAGTATTATGAGTGCTTCCTTTTCAAAGTGAAAGGCTGGTGAGAAGAAAACTAAACATTCATTAATGTTTTTGCTTACTGACAATTTATTTGTTCTATAAAAGTTTATGTTCCTCCACTGAGCACTGTGACACACACCTGTAATTTCAGCATTCTGGGAGGCTGAGGCAGGAGGATTGCAAATTCTAGTCCAGCCTAGGCAATTTAGCAAGACACTATCTCAAAAAAAAATTTTTTTTTTTAATTAAAAAGGGCTGGGAAGTAGCTCAGTGCAAAAGCCCTGTACTACATATAAACACTGAAGTTTTTATATTCCTCATCCTCTTGCCTCCTACCATAGATCTTCCCATTATTAACTGAACCTTGGCGTTAGTAACAGTTCCAGGCACCTCTAAACTATGCTCTCAACATTCCAAACTTCTACAGATCATAATAAAATACAATTACACATAAAACAGAGTATCGGGTTTAATAAGCAAGACAGTCCACAACACACAGCAATAAGATGTGGGTGGCAATTTCTGTTTCTGGGCTTTGATGTTGTTTCCCCGAATCCAAAGCCGTCTCAGTCCAAGATCACATCGCAGTCCAACTGAACAGACTCGACGCCTGGTGGGTGCAGTGACCCACGAAAGAAGCTTGCACTTATTCCAGAACTGTGTATCTTAAAAAGTATCCAAAGCTGCAGGTTAAATTAGTGAGGACTCGATCTAAATTTGGGGATTTGATCTAAAATTGATCACGACAAAGCAGATGGCACACAATCTCTTTCAACATTTTGTCCAAAAAAAAGCAAAACAAGAAGAGATTCTTCTGCAACAAATGAACATGCTTTCAATTTAGGGGGATGCAGCATGCTCTTACTTCCTTCCCATGTCCTTGTCAGCAAAGGAAGTGAGAACAAACGGATTCAGAGGTCAGCATCCTTATCTCCAAAGCACTTTTTCAGCAGATGTAGATTCCCTCTTGTCCAGACTAACATAGTTTCAAAAATGAGTGAAAATCCTTTTGTAACTTCCTAGTCACTTATCCTTATTTCTTGACCAAACACTGGGTCCTGATAAAGACAGCTGTCCTAACCTGTAACAAGTGACCGTTAGTAAGGAAACTAAAACTCAAAAGAAAGTTATCTTTCTTATGAAAATAGATTAAACCCCCCACCGGGTGGCTTGTATCACTGGTGGTACAGACAGACTGAATCACTTTTATCGGTCTTTTTTTACTAGTCAAATTAATAAAGATCCACAGGTAGCACCACTTATAAAGCTGCCTGGCAGGGAGACACCAGTTACAGCCCCATCTTGCACACGTTCCATGTTCCATTGTCGCTACCAAAGTAAAGTGCACGATACTAGATCACCGTCCCTCCTTTCAAACCAGACAGTAACATCAGCAAATCCTCTCTACCTTGGTATATCTTTAGGCTTTTCTTTCTCTTGGAGTTAGTAGAAGGTTTTGCAATTCACGGTCTCCCCAAAGAGCAGCAAACAACTTTTAAAATTACACAGGCATTTTAGAATTCTCCCTGCTGCACAGATCCACATGCTAGGTTTATCCTGCCAAATAAATGGATTGTTTCTAATGATGACCCATTTTAAGTGAAAAAAGACATCTAACTAAAATTTTTGCAAGTGAAATCAAATTACTCCAATGGACGACTCACCTCAAAACCTACTTACGTTTTATCCACATTAAAACCATTTTAAGAAATAATATGAAAGGTTATTCCATCAACAATACTCGTTAAAAAAACAAGCCCAGGCCAGGGATTTAGCTCAGTGTTTCTGCCACCTGCTCTGCGAGCTCAAGGACCTGAGTTCGATCCCCAGTACAAAAAAAAAGCTTAATTTTTTTTGAAAACTACATGTGTTAGTAATGGGAAGAAAGGGGCTAAAGGTGTAGGGAAGGTGGGATGGGTAGGGGAAGGGTAATAAGGGAAAAGAGAAAAATGTGAGATAATGAAAAGATGGAAATAAAGTGTTTGTAGATGGGGAGGGGAGGAGGGGTGAAGGAAGGGCAGGGACAAGGGGAAAAATGAGAACCGAGACCTGTCATGTAGAGGTACAAGAGACAAAAAGAAAAGATGGTAATAAAGAGTTTGTAGATGGGGAGGGGAGGAGGGGTGAAGGAAGGGCAGGGACAAGGGGAAAAAATGAGATCAAAGACCTGTCATGTAAAGGTACAAGATCCCGATAACGAATGTAACTGTACTGTATACCTAAATGTACCAATAAACTCAATTAAAGCTGAAAAAATAAATAAATTACAAAAAAAAAAAACTACATGTGTTGATTATATACCATCGATAGTCTCAGTACCTTTTAACTGCTTAAAATAGTCCTGAAGTAAAATGAACACTGCTTACAAGTTCTTTAAGCACTAAAACAATCAAGCAACAGTTGACTCTGGTCCTTGGAACATCTTCATAGCTAGAAGCTAACACTTATTATGCATATTTTATATGCCAGAAAATATAAATAATTTCAATGTTTTACTTAACCCCCAAGACGATCACTGAGGCAGATACAGCCATTATGACCTTTGAGAAAGGAGGAGATAAACTCTGGACACTTGGTAACTGGCGGATCGCAGGTCTTGCGCCATGGGTGACAAGGCAGGCGCGACCCTCGGACCCATGACCTCACCAAGGGAACCCAGGCACGAGGGATGCACACAGCCCAGCGTCTGCCACTTCCTGGCCTCCTTCTCCTCCGGGGCTGCAACATGGGGACCAGAAGCCTCCTCCGCCACACAGCGGGGGACAGCATGTGTCCCGGACAGCCTGACCAGCTTGGTAGCAGTGAGAGAACCCGAGGGAGGAGGTCAGGCAAAAGGACACTTGGATCCTGGTCCAGCCACTGTGTCCGGAGAAGCATCTCAGGCACACGTAGCTCACACCTGCATAGCCATGGGGTCACGGAACACTGACATGGGTCACTGTCACCAAGAAATCTCAGAACCATGACGCTCCTGCCTCACACGGTAACAACGCAATAGTAGGAAGCCTTGACAAACCTGATCCTAGATTAATGCCATTCCTCCCTAAATGGAATTAAACAGGAAGCGCTAAAGTCTTCTTACATTTTGGAAATATAAAAAAATGGAATATTTTATGTCTTCAAGATTTGAAGAAAAAATATTTTCAGTGTTGGCAATTGCACTCAGCTTGGGCCCTGGGCCCAGGCTTATTAATGTTATTGTTGCTGTTGTTTTTTGTTTGTTTGTTTTTGGTACCAGTGATTGAACTCTGGACCTTGTGCTTGTGAGACAGGGAGTAGAACCACTGAGCTAAATCCTCAGCCCTGCTGTTGTTATTTTATGTTGAGACAAGGTCTTGCTGAATTGCTCAAACTGTGCAATTCTCCTGCCTCAGCCTCTCAAGTAGCTGAAATTACAGGTATGTGCTATTTAACTGACAAACGATAATTTTTTAATTCTATCTATCACAGCCATCCTGGAAACTATAGTGTCATTTTCTTTTTCTTTTTTCTTTTCTTTTCGTACCAAGGATTGAACCTGGAACCTTGCATTTGCAAGGCAGAAGCGGAACCACTGAGCTAAATCCTGGCCCAATGTCATTTTAATATAATACTAAAAATAAAACAATAAAAAACATTTCAAACCCATACCCTTTAGATTCACTGAATTAGTCTAATGGGAGATTTTGCATATTTTGCTACACTCATTCTCTCGTGTTGTCTTTTCATTTTCAAATTTAGCTAAGGACCCCTTAGAATTTCATTCACACAAAGTCACCTATGTGTCTTTAAAAACTGGGGGAAAGGCCTCAAGACACTCATATCTCAATGAAAATGCCCTACGATGCGGCAGTTATTTTCCTAGTCTCATTACATAAAGCTACAGTCCCTAGAAGCATTTTGGTGCTGCCAATTTAAAAACTCATAGGTACTGAGTTTCACCCTCTCCTGCCTCCTACAAAAAGCAGACTATAGGTATGAGTGAAATTAAATGAAGAAATGAAGAGCCTACCAAAGCACTAAACAAAAAACTAAGAAATCACACAGAAACAAAAACTATCTCCAGTATCAACTTCTCCTTGATACATCCACACCAAAACTCAAGGGAAACGCCTTCTGTGTGCTTCTTCCAAACGACACATTTTCCCCTGAAGAAACTTTCACTTTGTCACATTATTTTTCTTACAAAGAATTAACTACACGGTAAAATTTTAAGAAAATTACTAGAGTTAACTAGCCGACGAAAAAAACTACCAAGTGACACATATCCGTACATGCTTCCATTCGAAGCAAAAAGAAACCAAGCGCATGCTCAAAAAGATTGCAAGCACGGGCTCAAAGAGAGGCTTATAAATCGTGTTCGCAGGGGAGCACTCACGACAGCTAAAAGGTGGGAGCATCCGAATGGGCACCAAGGAACTGGCGGAAGTCATATGCGCCGCCCATGTACGGTGGAATCATTTCCGGTCTTAAAAGGAAACACGTCACGGTGTGGGTGACCCGTGAGACCATCACGGAAATAAGCAAGTCACGAAACAAGAACGCCATACAACACTTAGGAGCACGTATTCAAATTCACAGAGAACTTTTGGTGGGCGCTGCGGAGGCTGGAGGGAGAGGAAACTGCAGTGTTTTGTTGAATGGATGTAGAATTCGAGTCCTGAGAGACAAAAGAAATTCTGGAGATAGGTTGTATCATAACATGAATGGACTTAACATTATCGGATTGCACATCAAAAAAATAGTTAAGATGGAAAATTTTACATGTTGTAAAAAACCAAATGTGCCTCCCCAACATTCCTATATCAAAACTCCACTCCAGCTGTGATGCTACAACATCTGGGTATTTGGCCTATGTTCAGTAATGTGGTCAGGTGGATGGAACCCTCCAAGTGGGAATGGCACCCTTGTAAGAAGAGGCCAGAGGCTTAGCCACTCCCTTCCTGCCCATCCAGGACACAGCAAAAAATCAGCTGTCTGTAGCCTCACCAAGAATCCAAACCCAAGAACCCTGTTTTTAGACTTTCAACTTTTTAAGCACTCCACTTACGATGTTTTTGTTTTGCTAGAACAGCTAGAGCTAACTAAGATATACGTATTTCACTGTAATTTTTTTTTTCCTGAGCACGGTGGCACATGCCTGTTGTGTGGCTACTTGGAAAGCTAAGGAGGAAAGGATTATTTGAGTCTAGGAGTTTGAGGCCAGCCTGGGCAAAACAGCAAGACCCAGTTCAAAAAAAAAAAAAAAA
>NW_022900938.1:3587736-3600980 GCF_012274545.1 Fukomys damarensis | reverse complement strand
TTTGAGGCCACTGGGAAAAACAACAAGAAACAATTCAAAAAAAAAAAAAAAAAAATGCAGAGGCAGGGATTGAACTCAGTGGCATCATGCCTGCCTCACAAGTACAAGGTCCTGAGTTTCATCCCCAACACTGGGGAAAAAATGCATAACGCATGGACTCTAAAACCTTAAAAGTATGTACTTGTAGGACAGGTAAACAAAAGATAAAAGAGACAAAAGTTGTTAATAAACAAACACAACATCACTAGAGTAGAAAGCAGTTTTAAAACGGGGGGGGGGGGCTTTCAGAATAACCAAATATGAATTCCAGAAATTTTCTTCTCCATAAAAGCTGTTAAGAGTGAACCCCACAACTGGCTTGTTTTGAGAAGCGAGTCCAGCTGAAGCCTACATGCCGAGGTCAGAGTAACTTGTACCCAAATTCCATTCCCACACTAAAACCTTACCAGAAGGGCAGTGTTCTATTACAACCATATGTTTTATCTCTTCTGTTCCTAATTGGAGAATGCTTCATCTCAACCTTTACAAACCTTGTTTACATCGATTTCCGTAAAAACTGCACAACTGCACATCCTTGAACATAGCTCACCTTTAACCCAACTGATTAACAATAAAAATCAGTGGCTTGGACCAGCCAGAGCCTTGGTCAGCTGCACCAGCCTTGGTCATCCTGGCTCCCTGCCTGCTGTCTCTCAGTTCTGTCTTTCAGTGTATTTTTCCCTCAGGCCTGTGTTGTATACTGGCAGGAAACTGGAACCTAACTGCAGGGGTCCCTGGTACTACTTTGTTATAGCAGAACTAGAAAACTGATAAACCACACACACAGTAATGAAAAAGAGAGTGACAATACAATTATTAGACAAAATCGGCTTTACAACAAAAACTGTTACTAGAGACAAAGGGTACTTTGTGATATAAAAGGATAAATTCAAAAGGAAACCATTATTTTAATCATGTATGCACCTAACAACAGAGGTGCAAAATACAGAAGCAAAACTGAGACATCAATTCCCTACTTTCCATAATGGGCAGAACCAGACAAGATCAACAAAAATGGATATACCAAAAGTACAAGGAAACATAAAAAAAGACAAACTGTACTTCACCAAATTTGCAAACTTTTGTGCTTCAAAGGATACCACCAAAAAAAGTGAAAAGATGATCTACAAATGGAAGAAAATACTTTTAAGCCCTATATCTCATAAGGGTCTGGTATCCAGAATATATAAAGAACTTTTACAACTCAAAAGTAGAAAGACAATAATCCTGTTCTTAAAATTAGCACATGATTTAAATAGATATTTCTGCAAACATATGCTAATAAACAACATGCACATAAAAAGATGCTCACCATTACTCATTTCAGATATGAAAATCAAAACCACAGTAAAATACTGTATAAGTGCAGACCCACTAGGGTAGCAAAAAAAAAAGAAAAAAAAAACAGTAGGTGCTGGCAATTGTGTAGAGAAATTGGAACCCTCATGGAATTGCTCGCCAGAGCATAAAATGGTGCATTCACTATGGAAAATTGTTTTACAGGTTCTCAGAATGATAAATATGATGCAGTAAATCCACTCCTAGGTATCGTCCCAGAATTGACAATAGATATCCATACAAAAACATTACAAATGTTCTTAACAGCATTATTTACAACAACCAAAAAGGAATAACATTGCAGTATTCATCAACTGATGAATGGATAAACAGAGTGAATTATATCCATACAGTGAAATATTATCTGCCCATAAAGAGTGAAGTACGGATTCATGCTACAACACGTTCAAACATGCTAAGTGAAACAGGCCAAGCACACAAGACAAGCACAGCACACAACGCCCAGACAGCGAGAGCACAATGGCTGATGACGCTTGGGAGTTGGAGAAATGGAGAACAGGGCAACTAACTGGTACGGCTTCTTCTGGGAGTAAGGAGAAGGTCTGGTATTGCCAGTAACTGCTGCACTTTATGAATGTAGTAAAAACTATTAGATTATACACTTTCATTCCTGAATTCTATGATGTGTCAATTATATCTCAGTAAAGCTGTTAATTTTAAACATCACTGAGAAAAATTAATTCATGTAGAAATATTTCCAAGGCAGGAAATTAACTTTATTTGGTCTTTTAAATCAGAGGCATTGCCTGACTCACCATGCTAAATGCTCCCTGGGTTGCAAAGATAAATAAATTGTCCTTACCCTTGAGGAATTAGTCTTTAATAAGAAATTAATAATAGGAAATCTTCAAAAAATATTCTGACCCCTCCCCAGAGTCTTCACTCACATGGGGAGAACAGCAATTTAACGATGGCAAATTTTAAATACAACCAGCCACCCAACTTCAACACTCAAACGACAAACATAAATTAACTCAAAGCCTCGCTCCATTCTGGGTTCTCCTCCAGGACAAGCCTCCCACCCATGGGTGCCTACTGCAGGGCAGGATCCCAGCTCAGGATACCACGTACTTCCCCTGTCTTCATTTCCTCACTGTGGACCCAACCCCAGGCCTCCTTCCTTGTCAGCTTTCATAGGATCTAGGTTTTCTCTCTTTAGGCAGCGAGCTCTTTTTTCAAACACCAGCCAGTGTCGTCAGATGTCACATACTGCTCAGCCATCCAAGCGAATGCCGCTTCCTTTCCCCGTGTGTTCATACTATTTCATTACTTAGTAAAGACCCGTAGCAGTTCCTACTGGGTCCAAACCCTGTGTCTGTGCCATGCACAAGCCAGGTACTGAACACCATCTCATACTTTCTGTTGATCCACAACAGAGGTTGCAAACCACATGCAGTACACATGTGAATTTCATGTGGCATGAGTCCTAAAAATATTTTAATTATTTACAAACAAATTATACTCAAGATGTTTTATATGCACGCATTCTTAGCTTCACTGCAAAAGCCAAAAGAGTTGGTCATGCTGGACGGAAACTCTCACGTGGAAACAATGCAGTGAGCCCAGCAGTGACACCACCTCCCCACGGCCTCCCCACGGCAGCATGTGTGACCTGCTAGCTCGGGAGGGGCTGGAGTTTACGAAAAGTCAAGCCCAGGGAGTTAGGAATGGTATTTAACCATAAAGCAGAGATCTCATCCCTTATCTTTTGGTGTTCGGCTGCATGGCCAAGTCCTCCTACCTTTTCAGCCTCTCCTAGTTTCTCACCCCTGCAGTCCTGTGTCGTCTTCCTGCAGTCAGTGTCCTATCTATGATCTGCAAGCATGAATGGCCCCAGACACCCGCACAGAGCATCTACCCACCTGGCCGGCTCCTGCATACTGTGCTGTGATTCCAGGGAGGAAGCATGAGGATCTTACCCACAGACCTACAGAATTTTCACTTTTAGATTTATTTCTTTTTGAAGTACATGTGCCTCCAATATTTCTGAGTTCTGATGAATTAAACAATGCATCTCAAAATTTTCTAGCACATAATAATACATTTGGAGATCTTGTTTAAAATTTGTATTTCAGGTTGGGGATTTAGCTCAGTGGTTCTACCACCTGCCTCGCAAGCAAAAGATTCTGAGTGCGATCCCTGATACCAAAAAAGAACAACTACAAGAACAAAAAATACAATGTATATTTCATAAAAAGGACTCCAAAAACTTAATGGCAAAAAAAAAAAAAGCCCCACATAGCCTAATTAAAAAATAGGCTACAGGGCGGGGGATTCAGCTCAGTGGTGCCACCGCCTGTCTCGCAAGCACAAGGTCCTCAGTTCGATCCCCAGTACCAAAAGAAAATAGACTACAGACATTTCTCAAAAGAAGAGAGACAGGGCTGGGGATGTAGCTCAGTGACACTGTGCCTGCTTTGCAAGTACAAGGTCCTGAGTTTGATCCCAGTACAGAAAAAAAAAAAAGAGTGAGGAGGAGGGGAAGAGAGACAAATAAATAGCCAGTGTATTTTTCAAATGTTCGACATGATTAATCATCAAGAAAATGCAAAACCACAATGAGCTATCACCTCGATCCAGTAAGAATGGCACTGTCAAAAAGACTGAAGATAACAAGTGCTGGTGAAGATGTGGAGAAGAAAGGAGGCTGCTGACGGAAATGTCAATTGGTGCAACCTGTGTAGAAAACAGTGTGAAGGCTCTTCACAAACTTCAAAGAACAGCCACCATATGATTCACCACACCCACTACTAGGTGCACATCCACAGAGAACGAAATCAGTCCATCTGAAAACTGTGTTCACTGCAGCACCAATCACAAAGCCAAGAACAGGAAACCGAATTGTTCACCACCTGATGCATGGATGAAGGAAATATGGTGAGTGCACACCATGGAGTATCATTCAGCCATTAAAAAAGAATGTAATCTTGTCATCTGAGACAACGTGGATGGAACTAGAGATCATACGTCAAGCATAACCCTAACCCTAAGTAACCCAGACACAAAAAGACACGTACTGCACAGCATGATCTCCCCTGTATGTGCAATCTCAAAAAGCTGAAGTCACAGAAGTTGACGTCAGAAAGGTGTTTAGCAGAGGCTGGGAGGCAGAGCGGAGAGATGGGGAAAGGCTGCTCAATGGTGGCAGGTAGGCAGAAGTAAAAAGCTCTGGTGACAGGGCACCTGCATATAGCAGTAACATTCTGTGCGTTTCAAAAACCTGGAAGCAAGGATTTTTAATGTCTTCACCATGTAGAAAATGGTAAATGTTTACAAGATCCCAATAATGAATGTAACTACTGAATACCTAAACTGTACCAATAAACTCAATGAGAAAAAAGAAAATGGTAAATGTCTGAGGAAACAGGTAAGCATAAACTAATATAAACACAACACAATGTACACACGCACTAAAATATCACATTGCCACCATTAATGTGCACAATTATGTTTTTTGCACAATTAACAATGAAATGAGAAAAATCCTAACAGATGAGCATGCAGATTCTAACATACGTGCAGCCTGAGGGTTTGCTGTTCTCACAGGTTTTCCAGGGATGTGGACAATGCTCACCTGTGAAGTCTACTTTCACAGTCAGAAGAAGACTCACAGGAGGGAGAGGTCTCAGAGATGAGAATTACTGGAATGAACTAGACCTCCAACGCTCTCCTTTTAAAATGACGAGATGTCAGCATCCTGAGCCAGCCTAGGGTCTGATCCAGAGAAGCCACTGCCTTTCGGTGACCCGTGAGGACACGGGAGGCACTGCTGCCTTCTTCTGTGATCACGCTGGGCATTAGGCACCGGCGAGGCTCCGTGTTCAGAGTGGCTAAAATCTACCTGGCAGAAAGACTAAAGGGGAACAAAATACTGCAGCATTTAAAGCAGCAGATGAGTAAGGTCTCGACTCCTACAAAACAGCGATCCCAAGGAGGTAACATACCAGCACCCGGGAGGAAAATACTGCCAGCCACACACAGTGAGGACCTACTGACTCCTGAGAATGTCGGGTTTTTCCAGGGCTTAAATTGAAGAGAAAAAGCTGGGAACCACTGTCTTCAATCTGTTCGTCGAGGGGTAATGGGCACTGGGCCTGGCCAAGTAATGGGACTGGCGGACATTCCGGGTGCCCCTGTGAGGTGCGTGGAGCGAAGACCTGTCTGAAGAAGGCCGGAGTGTGCCACTCATGGCCACCCAGCCGGAGTCACAGAAGCACGGAAACTGCCACCAAGAACACGCTGGCCATCTGTGAAGATCACGAGGAGCCCTGCTTTCCAGGAAGTTTGCTGAGAGGAAGTTTGCCTCTCAGGTCTTTTCCGGGTTTTCCTAAACTGCAAGATAAAATTCCAATTCCCCCTCACATGTAAATCTGTCCTGAATCATCAGCCTGCCTGCTGTGCACAGCGGGAGACACCTGATGGGCCTGTGGGTATGTACATGGGTGTGTAAATGGGTGTGTAAATGAACTCAAAGATGAAGTAAAAGCCTTATTCACCGCAGCATATTATCACTCTGCAGCCCTGCCATCCCCAGCTCCTGAGACGGCTCTCATGGCACCGATTTCCAATTCCACCATCAGTCAGTCACCTGTGACTGCTCCACACCTGCCCTGCGTCCTCTCCCACCCACACAGGTGAGGGATGAACTGCACTTCTGGTGTCCCCCGCCACTCCACTGAAAGAAGTCCCGGTCACACTCCATTCTCTACCTAAGACCCCTTTACCAGGCCCCTAGCACATCTCCAGCTAGAATTTTCATTTGTACTCATGAAATAGTTCAAATATATATTCAAAAGTCCAGGAAGTTTAGGAGTGACTGTAACAGCAACCCATGTACCCACACCAGAGTTAACAAAACTCCAACCATCCTGCCATTTGCTTTGCAGTTATCTTAGTGTATTCATGTCTTCCTTGCTGTTTCCCTCTATATTGTCTGTTTTATCAGAGTGGGGCCACATTTGATTATTAATCTCTTCTATAACCATCACTTGGCACAGTGCATAGCACATATAAGGCTCTTAATGTTTTTTTCTATTAATAATGTATGAATTACTTCTATACCAGGATTATACAATGGTCATCACTATAAAATAATTATTAGACAAGATACAATGATTCTGTCTTCAGTAAAGTCCAAAGGGGGAGAAAGGAAATGGACTTCACTGGAAAGTAGGCGTTTAATTATAACTTGTGCTGTAAGCGGATATTACAGCAAAGGAAGACACCAAACTCCCCTTCCCTACAAACGCTCTCCCTCTCGCCCTAGCTAACGCATACATGCTCCCAGACACAGCAACAGAGGGTATGATTCTTAAAGGCCTTTCTAGCTTAGAATCGCCAATCCGAAGGCTTAAAGAAGGAAAGAACAAGCTGGGTGTGCTGGTGCCCACCTGTAATTCCAGCACCCTGAGAGGCTGAGGCAAGAGGGTTACAAATTTGAGCTCAGCCTGAGCAGTTCAGGAGGACACTGTCCCAAAATTTGAAAGGGCTGAGAAGGTAACTCAGTCTGAAGGACCCAAGTTCTATCCCCGGTGCTGGAGGGAAAGAAAGAATGGATGAATGAAGGTACAAATGAAGAGAAAGGAAGAGGAGAAGAAAGCAGAGAGAACCCAGGCCCACGAAAGAGCCACAAGAGATATTCATTTTCACCTAGCGTGTCCTGAAAACCTCTGAGTGCCTTGTTCATTCATCTGAAATGAAGCGAAGAATGAGGCACAAATACGAGAGGTCCTGTGGAACTGTCACCTTCTCCACTCCTCTCTGCCTGTACCAGCTTCCGCATAGGATCTCACAGCAAAATCTTAAAGCCCAACTTCCTCCCAGCATGGCCTTCTACATGCTCTCAAACACCCAGGACACATTTTAGCCTTTCACCACCAAAATTTACTAGAGCTCAGAGATGTCACTTCGAGCTTCTATTTATTCTTCCAGAGGGTCACTGAGAGAGAGGCTGTAGTATTACCTGAAGGACACCCACATCATGGAAAATATCACTTCCCTCACCCTTCACGGTCAGTGCAGACTTCCAACTCACCAATGAAAAGAATCTCTAGTCAAAGATTGTGGCAAATGGTTCACATGCTAAAAATTCTCCCTTCCTTTGCTGGCCTTGCCATGGTTTGCCGTGGTCGAGGTCTTTTACCCAGGAATGCCACTTGATACAACAGAAATTATTTCTAGCAGTGTTATGAAAAAGTCCTCTTGTTCCACAAACACCTCCCTGTGAAGATGAAATATAGGAACCGTGTCCCCTGGTAAGCCAGTGTACTTCAGCAGGGACTGGCGGTCTCATCCTCCCGCCCATGACTAGGCACAGCACACTCAAATCCGGACCATGTCTCGCTTGTGTCTGCAGCCCTCGCAAATTTCTTTCAGCACTTCCTCAACCTCGGGTGGCCCCACAGCCTGTCTGTGAACTGACTAGCACATGGACTGGCTTCTGTGTACCACCTCTCTTCATCATGAAGCCACTGCCTTCTTAGCTGTATCCTACCCAGCCCTTTGTCCCCCGTCCCTGAGCAGCTTCTCCAACTGCATGGATAACGGTTAACCAGAAGAAACACCTCTTGCCTGTTTTCTTCAATAAATGAACAAAGCACCACCGAGCACTCTCCAAACAAATGCCAACGCTGATTCATCCTCTGTACCACACTGGCAGTCCCTCCAAACACTAACTGAGGTATCTGCTAGCATGAGCTTGGTAGTAATCACTCTCCCACACGGGCCCCACTGATACCATGCAACAGCCAACTACATCACCGGACAAAGGGATTTTGTCCATAACTTCTGGTTTCTCCTTACAGATGATGTTTGTGTTTAACTTGCAGCTGACTTTCCAAGCATCTCTTCAGAAAGATGACTCAAACTTACATTTGCTGCTAGGGTCCTTTAATGAGGCTTGGAGTCCCAGTCTCTTGCCTGCTTAGCAGGAGAACACATTAATTTCATAGAGGAAAGTATTATTGTGTGCTTGTCCTGGAAAACTTCGGTTGTATAACAGAGAAGCCACTGTGCTTTGTTTGAAATTGAAAACACCCAGAACTCCACGCCACTATTGGACAAAGTTCCCTAACAGGCAACGATGAAGGATTCACTTCTAACACAGATGAGGGTTAATGGATGGTGAGGCCAAGGAAAAACAATTTTGAGAAATTCATTGTCCTATTTCCATTTGCCCCCTTCCTTTTCAGCTATTTCACAACTGCACTCCTGCAGTTGCTCTGTCTTCGTACATACAGATCCACACTGTAGTGCTGTGGGCTTGAGGCCCATGTACCTACAGCATTCTGAAAGGTGGCATTTACACGACTGAGACTGCACATCCCCTATCTGAAATGCCTGCTACCATGTTCTGATTTCCAGATTTCCTCTGACTTTGGATTATCTACACATACGTGATGGATCCCTAGACACCTGGGAAACGGGTCCAGAGCCCAAACACAAAATCCGTTTGCTTTATATGTACCTTACCATGTAGCCTGAAGACCTTTTATACCATATTTTTAATAATTTTGTGCAGGAAACAAAGCTTTGTGGTGTGGAATCCTCTACTTGCAGCACTATGTCAGTGCTCAAAAATCCTTCCGATTTTAAAGCACTTCAGATGTCCAGATTAGGGATGGTCAGCCTGTACCTTCACCGTTGCTTTTACACTTCAGGGAAGCATTTCTGAACTAGTGATCTATTTTTGTGAAAAAGGGATACAATTTGAGAACAGTACCAGCAAAAAAACAAACAAACAAAAAAACTTCAACAAAACATAAGTTAGTGATATAGAATGTATATTAACCAAGATAAAATGGGTCATAACAAAATGTAAGCTATATACACCAATGCGGCCTTTGTTGTACAAAGACTGTGCAGTCTTTTGATACTATAGTGAATTTGAAGACCGTGCTAGGATGTCTGTTGAAATCATAATGATTCTCACGTCACTAGGCCCTAGGAGCTCTACCACCTCCACATTATTTTCCTGATCTCACTCTTGGCACTGACCTGCCACCCCATCAGCTAGGTCTAGATGCTGAGCCTCAGACACATCCAATCCCACTCCCAAGGCAGGGCCTTCTATCCATTCCCGCGACCCTGCCTCTGCCTCAGGCATCTGTTTGTAATCCCTTTCTCCAGAAAGCCTATTCAACCACACCTACCCTGTTCTTTTTCTTTCAAAGCACCTACCTCCCTCTAGCAAGCTATAAGATTTACTTGTTTATTCGGTTTATTATCTGTCTTCTGCCCCCAGCGGAATGAAAACTCCAAAGGAACTGGGTCTTTGTTTTATCCATTGCTATTTCCCCAGCACAGTAGGACAGTAACTCATGGAAACAGTACTGAATGAAGGAGTGAACAAGTGAACAAATACAATTTTTTTCATTTCTTTCCCCTTCTAACCACAAAGTAGCTACAGATCATACTCTGAGAATTAAACAGGAAATCATGAGCCATCAAAGGTCTTTAAGCAAAACAATTTTATCAACAAAATGGTGTTAAAATCAGACAAGGTCAAAAGAAAACTTAAAGTTTGAAGGGGCTGGAGGTACCCAGTTTAGTTAAGAAGTCAATCCTGGAAACGAGATGAATAAAGGCACACTTTTCTAATGACTACACCTTCTCAAGTGGTTTATTTCAACCACACAACATTCTATAGAAATACAGTCGGTGCTTGTGTGTGTCTGCAGACGGGCACACACATACGCACACGAGTTAGTCAAGTCCAGAGAAACCGAGGCCCTGCTGTCATCCAGCATCCTTCACATAAAAGCTAGCGATGTGGGCCTGGCTGGCAAACCATCCACGCGGGTGTCCGCAGTTGATCCTAGCAATCTGCAGTCAACCTGATGCATCCTTCCAGTCAGCACCACATTTCACTCCCAAAATGTCCTTCACTGGCAAAAAAAAAAAAAAAAAAACCACAGTCATCCTATTTATGAAGGAGCTACCGAATTTCTTCTCATTCAGGCCTGCTGACCACGCTTCTGAGGACTGTAGTGCATCAACTGCGGGCAAGCTGACAGCCACAATTAGCAGTTAACACCTACAGCGGGGCGGGCCCTGCAGGTGGACATTTACACCCGGGCAATTCCCCACACACAGCTTCAGGTACCTCACTTGGTACAGCCCAAGCCCTTACTGAGCACCCCCGGCACCATCCCAGGCCCTGTGAAAATGCTCAACTCTCCTCCTCCACAAGCGCCCTGTGTGAAAAGCTGAGACCCAAAGGCAACTGGAGACAGAAGAAAGCACAGAAAACAACAGGCCTCCCACTGTCCTCATGACCCAGAGTGCTTAGAAACTAAAGGAATGCGGAGTCAAGTTCTCTCAGCAACAGCAGGGACCCTCAGAAATACCCAAGAGCTCACTCCTGAAGTTTGCATCCCTATCTGCAAGCACCACAGAATCACCTGCTGGGCAAAAAGGTTTGTAGAAATTGCTTTCCCAATCACAGGATTCTTCCAGTCTGTATCAGCCTTAAATAAAAGAGCAAGAGCCAACTCCTAATGCGCTGGAAGACAGCAGTAAAGTGGGCTTTCGGGCATGGCAGACACTTACCGACTCAAGCATACCATTGTTTACTTGTTGTATGTGTAAACAGATGTGAAACGATTGTCATTCTCATCTTCCTTGCTACTTATTTTTCCTCATGCATTTGGCAAGCTTAAATTTTTCTGACTTTTCGACATTTGCAGTTCACAAATGAAGGACCACGATGAAGCAAGACCCGCTATTTAGTGCCAGGCAAGGGCCGACCGACTAAGAACATACCCAGAGTTCCTTAGTTCCTAGGGTGCACATATTTATCACCCAAGCCAGGGCAGTCTTAAAGGGGACACTTCGATGATGAAGAGAAGTCAACAGGAACAGAGAGGCATCCTCACGGACAAACCAGAAGGTCTGGGCGCCTTCCGATCCCTCGCTCACACCCTGAGGCACAAGGCCGCCGGTGTGTGACGGAGCAACCCTGCCCCGCCAAGAGCACTGAACTTCAAATACAGACTTCCCTCTTTCACACCAGGCCTGGCTTTTGACCCCTTTCCCTCAGGGCAGTCATTTACCGGCCCAACAAAGCTGCTTCCATTTTCCCCCAAGAAAGCAGACAGCCGGGCAGGAGAACACAGAGGCAGGCCAGGCTTCCACAGCAAGCCTCAGCCCAGCAGCCTCTCGGTTCTCTTAAAGAAGCACTTCCCGAAAGAGATGCACACCTGGCGAAAGGTGCACAGCGTCAGCCACGGATTCCACGGAGACTCAAAGGATCAGATCATCTTGCTGAGGCCGGGGTACAGCCTCAAAAGGGGCCAGAACCCAGAGCCCGTCTCCAGCAAAACACATTCCTGGAGAAGAAAGGGCCACGGCCTAATTCTCAACTACAGGTAGCAGCCTTGGATTTCTTTACTTTTTTTGAATTAGTGGTACAAAAGCTTTGTGAAGAGGAAGGAAGAATGTTTTTCCGCCCAAGTTAAAGGACGCCGAGGCTTTCATTTCGTGCCTCCTGTTCAGAGGATGAACACTGTGCTCATTAAATTTATCCCTGCAGTGGATGCATATTAACTTAGGAGAATACTACCCTCGTATTCATAAAGAGAGAAAGAAAACTAGTTTTCTTATCTAGTTGCAACCTACAGCATATAAATAATCTAAAGAGCCGGTGGGAGCAGGAACCGCCAGCTGGTTCACCTCACGTGTCAGAATGACTTTGATTTCTTCTCTGACATCACAGCCTTTCCAAGATGCACAGCCCAAAGGTCCCCCTACCTGTGATGCAGACGAGGTTAAGGCACGTTCGGAGGCTGGCAGGGCATCACAGCATAGAGAGATGCTGCCGGGGCTGAGAGCCTGGACACAACCCGGCATCCGGGAGCAATGCGTCCTGAGGACCCGGAAGGAAGCAGGATCCAAAGGAAAGCAGATGAGGCTACAGCCCCTCCGGAGACACCCTGAGCCCGAGGGCCATTTATATTTATAGCCAAGAGCCAAGAAAGGTACAACTATTCTTCTCCCCCAGAGTGGCCAGTTTTAAATTAAAAGGCATTTTTTTAACATAACTGTTGAAAGCGCTTTCCATAACCACCACTGAGGCCAACGCAGTCATCAAAAAAAGCAGTTCAGGGATGACTTTTCCAATGTTCAAGGAAAGAAAAAATAAGTGATGAAGCTGTTAGACGGGAAGGTTATAATGTCTCCTCCGGGAGCTCAGAATGATGTCTTTCCCCCTCTGCACCCCACCCCAGCCCACCTCCCTGCAGTCAAGTAGCTATTCCAGAAGAACACAATGGCCCTTCGGCCTGGCTTCTCCTTCAGTCGCTGAGGATGCCATCTGCCTCCTACACTCTATAAACAATCTCCGAAGGAGCCTTCTGATGGCCACACAGACTGGCCAGCTCCAGATGCCCACACCACTAATAATATCACCATCCAGATTAGGCCTCCCGCTTCAAGAACTCCAAAGACAAACTTAAGAACTGGCTCGCTTTGTCTGTAGGTGATCCGAGTGTCATTGTAAAAGCCTCTTAGGACGCAGTCATCTGTTGTGAGCAGAGAGGGACAGACAGAAGAGCTCTCTGGAGGCAACAGCAGAAACGAGCCCTTGGGGAAGAGGAGAAATGCAAAAGGAAAATCACATGCACCAAACCCGCGAATGCACCACATTCCGCCGGGTCTAACAGGAGGCTCTCCTGGTTAACATTTTTTCCTTCCAATGGAAACGACTGCGGACTGATGCAAGGAAAGCCAGGTCTTACACTTTGGCGGGGTCTAGGCGCTTGCGTCCGGCCGCGTCCGCATGGCTGCAGGGCAGGGCGGGCAGGAATCTCATCCGGGAAGCCGGCCGGGAAGTTCGCCGCGTCCCAGTC
>NW_022900938.1:3531685-3587176 GCF_012274545.1 Fukomys damarensis | reverse complement strand
ACCCCTGGAAGGGGTGCAGCGAGGAAACCCGGGGAAGGGCGCAGCAGGGACCCCCGGGAGGGGCGCAGGGAGGAGACCTGGGGAGGGGCGCTGGGAGTACTCCCAGAAAGGCTGGGTGGGGGGAACCCGGGGAGGGGCGCGAGTCGGTGCGGGGTGGAGGCCAGGGAGATCCCTGCAAGGTAGGGCTCTGCGGGCCAGACGTCCCTACACCGCACCTCCCCACCCCATTCCGTGAAGCTGAGAAAGGGCAGGTGCCTTGCCTGTGTTTCCCCAACTGCAAGGAGGAGACAGACCAGGTCCCCTGTGTCTACCCAGGGTGTGGTTAGGTTGGAGGACAGACCAGTGAAGGCATCTGGGACACTTGACTTAAAGAAGGCACAAAAATCTCTGCAGGAATGCCCAGGCTTCCTGTGCCCTTCCGAAGCCCCTGTACTGATTCACCCCCCTACCCACCCTGCCCCCCCTTGGACAAAAAGTAAAAAGTTGAGCTGTAAGGGTGGTGTCCACCCCAAACCCGCATGCTGTCCATCCAGATATGGCAAGTTTATCGACTTGAAGTTTTACTACATCTGCATGCGTTCAGGCTACCCCAGCCCCAGCGACGAGTACCCATTATTTGGAAATTTTTGAGTAGGCTTACCCAGTGCAATCCACCAGCTCCCGTCCTCTAGTGCTAAGGGCCGCTCAGATCTGTGGGCAGCCTCCCCACTCACCCACTAAGAGTCTTCACGGTTCTCTCATCCTGACCCCTGCCACCCCCAGTCCTCACCACCCAGCCTGCTCCAGTTGTCGGTCCTGGAATGGGCATTTTGGTCGAGAAACTCAGACTCAGTCTGAGAGAAGACTCGCGGGGGTGTGTGTGTGTGTGTGTGTGTGTGTGTGTGTGTGTGTGTGTGTGTGTTCTGCCACGTCACAACGCAGCCCTGACTCCTTAGACCCTAGCCCTGTTATCCCAGGCCTCATTGATGAGCCCCTCCCCACCGAAGGTCCAATTCCTGCTAGAAAAACGAGGGATCCCAGGGCCTCCCACAACTACAACCCGTGGTCTCCCATTAATGGCTGTGCTGCAGTCTATCTTTAAACTGAAAGGCATAAAAATGGATAGAGGTTATGTGGATCATTACCATTGCCCTAAGTTTAAAAAAACAACTGCATATCTTTAAAACTTTCAACATATCAACCTGTGTGACTAAGGCAAATAAAATAGCAAAATCATTCTAAAATCTAACACTTGCAAAACTGTAAAAGTTAGATACTTTCTTACTGCACCTCCAGTACCCTGTACAGGTTTCCCATTCACACGACCCTGGCGGGTTTCACCTCACCTTTTCTGGACCCATTTCTATCTTTAAAAAATTAAAGCAATCTCAGTATTTTGTGAGCTGTTGAGTCTGTTGAAATGTGGCCTAACATTAGAGAGTGATTTTTTTATGTTGAGTCAAAATACTTTTTCCACTTGACTCCAAACTCCAAAGCTAAGTTCATGATCCACTTGGATTGTCCCTTTGCAAACGTTTTTGCACGGTCCTTAACTGTATCACTTGTAGCAACCTCACCCTTCCTGTCTCAGGTTAGCTTCTTTCTTAAATGCGTTCAGGTTTCTTGAAGCACAGGTCCAGAGCCTATCTCAGAGGGAGATTCCAAGAAACTTCAGAAAGACACCTTCCAACTCACAGGAGGGGGGTCCTAAAAACAAAACATGGCCTACGTCATTGTAAAAGTCTCAAAAGATAACTCTGACCTCAAAACTATGCTTCCTGAAGTCCCCAGCTGGACTCCTAACCCTCAATATGATGGTGCTTGGGAGGTGCTGCGTTTGAAAGGTAATTGAATCATGAAGGTGGAGCTCTCGGGAGTGGGATTAGTGACGGTATAAAACAGACCCCAGAGAAACAGGAACCTTTCTCCCTGGAGGGTGACAGTGTAGATTATTATCACCAGTGTGGAAGCAGTATGGAGGGTTCTCAAAACACTAAGAAAAGAACTTGCACATCATCCCACTCTGCCACTCCGTGACATATAACCCAAAGAGGTCGGCGTGCTGGAGGGACACCTGCATGCCCGTGCTGACTGTGGCACAGTTCTGAACACCCATCAACAGATGAGTGAATAAACAAAGTGCAGCGTCTATAAGCAATTGAGTATTGTTCAGCCATAAAGAAAAACAAAATTATGTCATTTGCAGGAAAATGGATGGAACTGAAGATCACCACGCTAAACTAAACAAGCCACACACAAGGACAAATATCACGTTTTCCCCAATGTGGATTCTAAACAAAGGATGACAAAGTATAAAGGGAAGTATTATTAGACAAGAGAAAGGGAGTAAAGGGAGGGGCAGAGGAGTGGAAGGGAGGGTAATGAGGGATGATTATGACCAAAATATGTAAAATGCATGCATGAAAACTCAAAAACTAAAAGGTCTCAGAGGACCTTCTCACCGTCTTTCTCCCACACAAAGACACAAAGAAAGATGCAGTCTTCACCAGAACCCAGCCATGCTGCCATCCTGATCTTAGATATTTCTACCTTCTATAACTATGAAAATAAATTTCTGTTGTTTATAAGCCACCCAGTGTATGAAACTTGGTTATAGCGGCCCAAACTAAGGCAAGACTGCTGTCTCCTTTCATTCTAATTTCCTGTTTGTCTAGCAGAATTGGAGTAGATGAGAGCATTTTGGGCATCTGGCTAAGATAAAGTTAATAAATATATTTCCCCAGCCTTTTGCAACCTGGTGTAATACTGACATTCTGACTTCTCAAAGGCTGTAGTCATCTGCATCAGTGCAGTGACACAACGGAGAAGGTCAGGAATCAAACCACCAAACGCATATGTTAGGACCAGCACAGAAGCATATGGGGAATGAATTGATGATGTTTGAAATCTATAGCTCCAGAATTAGAATAAGGAAAATACTCCTACATCCTTACATGTGAAAGAATTTTATGTATTTTCCAAATCTGACGAAGATACTAAAAATATATGTGATTTTCCCAATAGTGAGTTGTATGCTAGAAAGAAACCCTTCTAAACTATCAATAATGAAAAATATTGTGGTATACTTTGCTAGTACAAAGACCACAATATCTGTTAACTCTCTAGAACATGATGTAACAAAATCATTTTATATGAAGACAGAAATCAAACTATGCCGACAAAATATGTAGGAAAAAAAGTATCAGGTATATCAGGCAGTTGATTATAAAAATCATTGTGGGTTTTTAAACATATAATTAATTGGTTGTTATTTTAAATTCTAAACAAATCTATGTCTTGTTCCTCCTTTTGTATTTGTAGTGTGTGTGTGTGTGTGTGTGTGTGTGTGTGTGTATTTTCCTTAGTGCCCAGAACTGTATCATTTTCAGTCCCTGAAAAATCAGGATCCGTCCCCAGTTGAGCCAGATGTTCCGTGGCCTCTTCAGGATAGCATTCAAGGAGTGGGAACTTCCAATTGATGACGCTGCTAAATTAAAGCACAAAATTACCTGACGACATCCATTCCTACTGTATTTCACCAACCATCGTAAGGGGATGAATAAATAGTGTCAGAAGTTGGGGGCATGACCAAAGGCTGTCCATTTGAATGCTAATATGCACTATCGAACATATTACAACTTTTCTGGCATTTTTTTTTTTGAGGCAGGGTCTCACATGTAGTTGAGACTGACCTGGAACTCACTATGTAGCCCAGGCTGGTCTCGAACTCACAGTGATCCTCCTGCCTCAGCCTCCCGAGTGCTGGGATTACAGGCGTGCACCACCATGCCTGGCTCATTTCTGGCATTTTTAAAGAAAACGTACCAACACTAACCCACTGGTTATTTTGTCAGAGGCTGTGGCTGATGAACCACGTGGTGTTTACTGACGCCCCTGGGAGCTGGTGAGTGTAAGAAGCTTTGCCTCTAAGCTAAATGCTCTTGGGCCTCTACACTTTCAGTGTTTGTGTAGTTGAAGAGTAATTTTTCCGCATCTGAAGATTGTTTTGTTTTTGTTATATTATTTCAAGAGCATTATCATTCATTTATTCAAAAAAGTGTGTTTCAGAGACGAACACAAAGATACTAATGTAGTGTGAGTAAATCCGTGATTTCATTGCAAAGGTATTATTATCACTCTTAGAAATTCGGTGGCTTTTTTGTTTTCTGGGTTTTTTTTTTTTTTTCTTATTTGATCTTTCCTTCTTGGTATCAAAAATATTCTTTTAAGGTAAGAAAAAGAGCCACGTGGGTAAAATTGTTTACCTAGTGGTTTTAAGAATCTCTTTAAATTGACTCTCAACCTTTCTCGTGTACAAAGGCCGACGCCTGCCTTTCTCCCCAGGCCACACCAGTGCGCCGCAGGAAAGGTGGCAGGAGCGGCCCACGATCCTGTGGCAGCAGCTGGTTGCTGTGTCCAGATGCCAACGTGTCCCTCTGGTGTAAGCCTCTGGGGGTGGCCTCTGGGTCTCCTCACCTCAGAGCTCTCCACTCCCTCCGGGCCCAGTGGTGGCCACTGGCTGCACTGGCCCCGTCACTGCAGCCCCTGCATGGACTCCTCTCTATTTCAGTCTTGCGCGCTCCTCCTTCCATGGCCTGGACTCAGTAAAGTGAAACTCGGGGTTTCTCGTCCCCTTGTTCTGGCACTAAATTTGCTTTGAGGCAGATGACCTCAGCATCAATCAAAGAGCCCAAAGGTCAAAGCCAGGGGAGGGCCTATACTGTGAGGAGCATTCGGTCTGCCATCTTCTCCGTGACCTGCCACGACTGGCAAAGACGTCTTCCCTTCTACTTCCCCTTGCTGTCTCCTTGAGGCAGATGCCCCTTCCCACCCCACCTCATTGCTAAGTCTTCATGCAAGAGGGGCAAGTGGTCTGCTCACCTACAAGGGAAACTAAACAAAGAGATCCTTTTTAAATATTACCCATGCATTCTAACAAAGAATATTGAATTTCTCAATAACCTCATCATATAATTTCTTACTTGATGAATTAGTTCCACTTTTATTCTAACTTAATAGGTGAGGAAACTAAGCCACAGAAAGACTAAGTCATTTGCAGCCTGCCAAGCACCAAGTATTCCCCTCACTCAGTGTTTCTCCACCGTTTTAGTTAAAATGAGATAGACTTTAAATTACTTCATACAGAAGAATTAAGATGCACTGCATACATGTACCGACTCCCCACAATAAATGTGATCAATATATACTGCCAACATGTACTAATAAAAATAAATCAATTAAAACATTTTTAAATATATCAATTACTTTTTAAGTTTCATTTCCATAAGACACATAAAATTAATACCATTTTTGTTCACATCACTTGCCTGTTTTGATCTCTTTTGCATCTGCCTAATTTCTTTCTTAATTTCTTATTTTCTTATCACTTTCAACTTTTCTGCATCTCTCTTAACAGCACCACCTCATAACATTTTCAACAGTATTCACGTAGGAAAAGCCCCCTGCCTCTTCTTGTTTAAATATATTTTTTCACAGCTTCTTGAGACAAGAACCCAAAATACATTTACAGATATGGAAAGAGGATAATATTTTGGTTATGTGTCTAAGAAATAGATGCATAGATTTAGCTCAGTGGCACCACGCCTGCCTCCCAACAGCAAGGTCCTGAGTTCAATCCCCAGTACCAAACAAACAAGAAATATAACAAATGCTTTGAAAAACTGAAATACGTAATATAATTTGTGTATTTTGCTTGTTGATGGACAAATATATTTGATAAACTCAGCATTTTAACTTGGCTTAAAACTCCAACCCAGAACGGGATCCTATTTGTTGAGGACTGAGGGGGTTGCTAGGGCTTGGCTTTATTTCAAGGTCACACAAAAATGACGCAGCAATTAATCTAAGAAGACTTCAAGTGAAACAGAAGCATGGAAAATAGATTGTGAAATTAAAAGCAAGGGTGAGATCCAAAAAATAATATAAAATTTAAGACGTTTCCTTATGGTTTTGCTTTAAGTGCTATTCTTCACCCATGTCTGGGGCCAGTACCATACCACACGGAACTTATCCTTTGACACTGGTCTTCTCTGTGTGCCAAGCCAATGCCCTGGATACCACTTTCCACCTTCTCAGTCCCGCCCCTGTCCTGGAAGCTTAACCACATGGTGTGCACTACAGGCTTCCTTGTCATCTGGCCCTGGGGGAGAGGGAGAAAGTCTGGAGTCACACACACACACACACACACACACACACACACACACACACTCCCACTCCCTCCGTGAGTTTGTGAACAGTTCCAGCAGCCCGTTCGGGCAGCCCGGCTTCCCCTGCTCCCCCTGCCTGGTCGCCAGGAACCTACCTTCCCTTTTCCCGTCATGTTGCGTGGGCACCTCAGCCCTCTTTGCTGGTTCTCTCAGCCCTACCCAAACCTCTGGGAAATGGCTCTATGACATTCCCTACAACCTCCCAGCTCTGCGTGTTTTCTGTTTTCCACCAGGCTCCTTTTTAGGATATTTACACTCTGAGAAATGATTGCTACAGATGGAGCTCCAAGTACTCCAGTCTCTTTGGTTCTGATCAATACAGTTCAAGTCAATATAGCTCGAATCAATTGTCATCAGGTACCTTCAGACCTAGGTTCATTGAGAATTCTTTTTAACTCAGTTTTAAATATTCAAAAGCTTTGGTTTTGTCATTTCATCTGGCAATGACAGAACCATAGGGAATCTCTTTGTGCCAAACACACTCATAGGATGCTGAGAGGACTTCCAAGTTGCTGTTTACAATCTTGTACATGGAGGAGGACCTCTGGAATCAGAACTGTTAGGCTGTCGGCTCAAGTTTCTGCCTTTGGGTAGGTAAAATCAGTGTCTCAAGTCACTGGCCAGGTGTTTGTATCAGTTGCACAGAGTTAGAATACAGGCACTGGATATTTTAAAGAGATTTTCCCACAAATTTCTATTGACACGTGGATTGTTTTTATACTCTTTAGCTATATGCCTACATAAGGAAGACAGACACCAGTACAGATGGATTAGTATCCAGTAATGGGAATGAACGAATTATAACTGAATAACACACAGGTGACTCTTACAGGCATAACACTGAGTGAAAGAAGGCAGATACAAAAGAGCAGATGTTGCACGACTCCATGTACGCAGATGCAAAACAAGTAAAGCCGTGGGTGGCACTTACAAGTCAGGACAGTGGTGCTTTGGGGAAGGGGGTTATGGCTGGAACAGTCGGGGATTCTGGGAAGTGGTGATGTTCTGCTGCTTCATGAGTGCTAGCCGTGATGAGGATCCATCTGACAATTTATTAAGCTGGACATTAGAGGCATTCTTTTGTCAATAAAATGAGTATTTGCCAGTGCCACTTTTAACACCAGAGCCTGCCCTCTTCTGGACAGTTTAGTAGACACAGCAACCAGTTAACCGCGAGCTGGGCTTCTCAGATGGGCTACTTCTTGGCAGTACTGAGAATTTCTGTCACGACACTATCTCCAGCACAAATGTCCAACGTCAAACAGCATCTTAGAGTTGCTGGCTGTCTCCCAGATGATAACAGCCTGGTCCCGTTCGAAACATGCTTGGAAACCATTTCTCAGGCTGTGTTGTTTCTGGAGAGAGTTCCGTTGATGTCTTCTTTGAATTTTTTAATCTTGTGACTGGTGTGTCTTCCTGCAACATTAGGGCGGTGACCTTGACTGGACGGGTGCTTGGGAATCCCTCCCACATCTACCGAGTCAAAACCTCTACACACAGAGTCTGCCATTGTTGGAATGTTGGTGCCCTGCCCCAATTTGTACCCTGAAATTTATCCCAGGGTGACAGTGCCAGGAGCGGGGCCTGTGGGAGACGGTTAGGATAGGGGTCAGAGCCTTATAAAAAAGATGCTGTGAGGTTGCAGCCAGGCGGTAGCAATTATGGATTAGGAAACAGTCTCTTCCAGATCCCCAGTCTGCTGGCACATTGAACTTGGATGTCTGAACCTCCAGAGCTGTTATAAGTAAATGCATGCTTATAAACTACCCAGTTTATGGGATTTTGTTGCAGCAATCCAGACAAAGATCGCCCCCTCTTCCTTGTTGTATAATATTGTAGGCTGCCCTCTCCTTTCCTATTCAAACAGATATTTTATATAAGTGTTCGCAGTAGTATCGTCCACCATAGCCAAAGGCAGATACAATGCACATGTCCATCCGTAGCAGAATGGGTTAAAAAGCATGGCATACACATACAGTGGGATATCATCCACCTCATAAAGGAAGGTGATCCTGCCACACCCACCACAGAGTGGTTGTGCTCTGGAAACACCAGGCCAAGTGAGTAAGTCAGATGCAGTAGGACAGACGCTGGCTGATTCTGCTCAGTGTGAGGGGCCTGGAGTGGTGGAGCACACAGACAGCAGCAGAGCAGTAGTTGCCAGTCTGGGGAGAGGGGGACTGAGGGAGTTGCAGCTCAGTGGTCACAGAGTTTCCGTGTGCAGAGGACAGTTCTGGGGTTGGACCGTGGTGACCGTGGCCCACCCCTGTGACCATTCTCAGTGTCCCTACACTGCACACTCCCAAATGGCTACAATGGGAGTTGTACATTTTGTTTATTTTAAATAGCAACCCCACACGCACTCCAGCCATGTGATATAGCTCACTGTGTATGAAAAGAAGCTAGGGTTCACACTAACGGTGGAAGATCGTGAAGGAAACGCCAGGCCGTGGAAGAAGCATGGTGCCAGCAACCCCGCCTCACTGTGCCCCCTCTGGTCCTCAGAGTCTCTTCAGTCTGGAGAGCCACTTGTGGAGCCCAGCGTCCTGCGCTCAGCCCACAAGCCACATGTGGCTCCACTCACTGTCCCTGTTGACTCAACCCGCCTCTTCCTCCCCGGCTCCTCAGGAAGCAGAGCCCTGCCTGGCAACAGTTGCCATGGGGAGAGACTTCTTCAACAGCATCAGAGGCCTCACTAGTGAGTAGGAACCAACCTGGCAGTAAGGACTTTTCTAAAGGAGAAAGACTCCCCTTCCACATTGCCTGACTTTTCTAAAGAAGAGACATAGTTCCCTGAGGATTGAAGTGATTTCTGATTGATAGGGTAGTTTGTTATTTTAGGCATTTGACATTAGGTTTTGTTCATAACAAGATTTGCCTTTTCACTCAGATATCAAGAGAAATAGGAAAACCTTCAGGTCCTTCATGTTTTAGGAAGAATTTTGGGTCATTACGACCTCATTGAGGGATTCAACATACAACATTCTCCAAAACACAACGATTAAAATTATCCAAATATTCCTTTTGTAACCATTGCGATCTTGACAATCAGCCTTGGAATGGGGAGTTTTCTAATAAAACAAAAAAACTCTTTTATTCACTCTTGGGAATTCAGTTGCCAATGCATTTTCCCCCTCCATTAGCTAAAGTACTGGCAAATGTAAGATGTCTTTACACCTCCCTACCGCTCTACCACTGTCAACAAAACAAAACAAAAACATCTGTCCATGAAAATCAGAATGACAATGTTGGACCTTTAGGCTAACTGTGGATCCAAATTAAAGTGCTTTCATGTAAGGCGGCTTTTTCTGGAAAGCCGGAATTGCGTGCTTAGGAGAATTTAAGGGTGCTCATCTGGTACACTGGCTGTCCCAGGCGACAGTGGGCAGGGAGAAGGCCCGGCACTGCAGGAATCTACCCCTCTCACACGAAACTGAGAGAGCCTATTTCCTTTAAGAGAATGCTGATTGCACTTGGGCTTAGTTTTCCATTGCTGCTGTAACAAATTACTACAAATTCAGTGACTTAAAGAACAACAAAAGTATTTTCCTATAGCTGTGGAGGTGGGAAATCTGAGAGACCAGTTTCTCTGGACTACAGTGAGGACCTCATGAGGCCTGCTTTCTGCAGGCTTTAGGGGGAAATCTATTTTCTCATCTTCTCCAGCTTCTAAAGATAACCTGTGGATGGAATCCATGGCTAAGTGCATACTAGGCCACTAACCTACATCCTCAGTCCTTTAAAAAAATTGTTTTTTACTGTAAGAGAGGTGTATCAGCAAAATTCCTTTTGCCATGTGACATAACACGTTCTCAGGTTTCTGGGATTAGGTGGCCATAATTCAGTATTCACAGGTGGCTGTAGCTCCATTTAAAGACCACTTTTGGGCCAAGGATTTAGCTCAGTGGCGCCGTGCCTGCCTGGCAAGCACAAGGTGCTGTGTTTGATCCCTGGTATCAAGGAAAAGAAAAGAACACATTTACAAGCTTCTCTTCCAGATACAGCTGGAATATTCAAATTTGGCCAGCATAAGGTAAGCAGGGGCACTTGTGGGAAGAATGTTTACAAGATGTGCATGTCTCTTTCAAGTGTGTTCTTTCGTTCTTATCCTTTTCTTCACATCCAGACTCAGGCACGACGGCTGGAGTTCAATAGCTGCATTGCAGCCCGAGGTGACACCAGGAGTGTAACCCACGTCTATGACAGAAAAGCACGGAGTGGCCTTTAGAGGATCCCTATCCCAGCCCAAACCAGCAAACAATGGCCTTTTGTGAGTGACAAAGCCAACTCACAAGCGGCACTCAAGCCAGAGCAATTCTTGCCTGACACTGATAACCTGATTGGGGAAACGGACCCGTCAGGTGGTCTGTGCGTTGAGGTCGCCCTGCACTGTGTTCCTCTATGTTATTTGGGCCTTTGAGCTTGGTTTATTTATTTCCTTTTGGTGCTGGGAATTCAGGCCAATCCGGGCCTTGCACGTAGCTCTCCCACTGAGCTGCACCCCCTGCCTATCACGCTCAGGTTAGCAAAAAGAAGACTGTGGGCTCCTGTAACTGCGACCTAAAGTGAGGACCACGCTGGCGCCCGCTGACTTAGGACGCAGGCCTCCTCTGTTCCCGGAGGGCCCCCGCTGTCAGGCTGGCCTCTGGCGGTGAGCTGGGGGCAGTGTTCCCATCCCCCTTTCCACCCATGTCACCTCACTCCCCGGAAGAGGGGAGATCCCTTTTCTGGAAGCAGCCCGGGGTGTCGTGGCCTGCCCTGGAGGGCGGAAGGGTGCAGGTCTGAGCCGGTCTCCAGGGGGCAGGAGCATGGGATAGAATGGTGGGTCTGATTGGTGCCAGCCGGAATCTGCCCCTCGGACAGAGGTGGAGTCTGTCCCGCAAACACAGTGCGGCTGGAAACACGGGTGGGGGTGTCGTCAGAAAGCACCAACAAGCGTGTGGATTTGGAGGAGGAGGTCTAGGAAAACATAAGGTGTGGGACAGCAGTTTCTTAACAGACTTCTCCAGGAACGGAGAAAGAGTATTTGAGCCTTCTCCTGGGAACAGGAAGAGCTTGCCCCTGTGGTTATATAGAGAGAGAGACTCAGCATGGGTGTGTGGGTGTGTGTGTGAGAGAGAGTGTGTGCGTGCACGTGAAACCAGTGTAAAACCTCACAAGTTTCAGACCTGGTTTTCGCTTTCCTTACTCGTGTACACACAATTCACATACATTTATATACCCCACGTATTATGTTGGATAGGTTTGTGTGTTTTGGGGGGCTTTTGGTTTTGGTTTTGTTGTCTTGCTTTGTTTTTGAGACAGGTTCTCACTATATAGTTCAGGCTGGCCTTGAGCTCACTATGTGATCCAGGCTAGTCTCAAACTCATGGCGATCTTCCTGCCTCAGCCTCCCAAGTGCTGGGATTACAGGTGTGCACCAGCACTCCTGGCAGGAAAGGTTCTTACTGAATCCAAAACAGAGTAAATTTTATTTAATTTCTTAATTTTTCAAAAATACAGAAAAGAGACATCAATGTGTCCATGACTGGGATTAAACAGGAATATATATATATATATATATACTAATAATAGTATGTTATGCATCGATAGCAGCAACAGCTTTTCCAGGTTCTGCAGTCATCTGAACAAAATTATAGACATTCAGCACATTCCATTAAAAAAAAAAACAAAGAAAAGAATAATATCCAGACAACAGCAAAGTTCTGTTGCTGCTGTGGGAGGCTGGGGTGAAGGGAGGGCAGGTACAAGGGGAAAAATGAGAATCAAGACCTATTATGTAAAGGTACAGAATCCCAATGATGAATGTAATTGTATCGTATACCTAGATTGTACCAATAAACTCAATAAAAAGAAAAAAATTTTTAAAAATTTTAAGGCTAGATAGATAATAGTGATGGTGATAAATATTAATAACATCAATATTTAAGCATCTTCCATATTTCAGACTCTAAATCTTTTATATGCATCAAGAACTGAAAAGGAAAAAAAAAGAACTGACAAGGGTCTGAAATTTTATGCTGCCTATAAGCTAACAACTTATTCTGCCACTGTTTCGTAGATGTGGAATCGTGGGTTAGAGACAAGAGTCTTTGCTGCATACGACACAATGAGTAATGTGAGCTTCAGCGTGTTCACACTGGTTCCACTCGTCCCCAGTGCCAGAGGGATGTCACATATCGGCCCAGATGGATAATGGTACGTTTAGTGGGTTGTGTTTCGGGGGGAGGATCTGCAAGGTTACAGAGTTCAAACTGTGAATAATTAAGGATAAGCCTGCCCTTTGCTCCAGAAACAATGTCTCAACTTTCTGAGGCTGTTCTCTATAAAATGTTATTGAAGTGATTGTGCAAAATGAAGATCATTCAGCGTCCTTCCTCATAAGTTATATAGAAGTGGGAGAGATCTTGGACATTTGTCTCCTAATGGTATTAATTAACTTACTTAATCCTCTTTATTTTATAAACACAGAAACTAAATCACCAAGAGTTTAAGAAATTTACCGAAAATCATCCAGTGAATTAATAATAGAGCCAGGCATACTGGTTAATTTTCCAGGACATCTAAAGATTATTGATAAAGAAACACTCTTCAGTTCTGCCATTGTAGAATAAGTAATAAAATCTATTTTCATCATCATTTAAAACTGCAGTCCCTTTGAATTTATTAAGCTGTTCCATTTGCATAAGAAAAAACTGTATCTGTATAGCACTGTGGTTAAAGAGAATGTATTCCATGAACAGTTATTTGAGGAAGCCAGGATGCTTTCCAGGGATGGGGTTGAAAATGAAACCAGCCAAGCTGTCAAAGGTTTCTAGACAATCTGCATGTCAGAACTAATATAGAAATTTGACGCTGTTGTCAATTTGATCGATTCCTTAGCTTGGTAGATCCTCTGTACTGATTGTTATGAGGAAGCAACAAAGAAAGCAATGTGGATGTAGGTTTTTCTATTTGTCAAAGACCAGAGGAGAAATAATTCCATTTTGTAGTATAATCTTATTAAAGAAAGTTTTATAAAGATTTAGCTTTCTATCACCTCTTCAACAATACAAATTATGGGCCGGGGATTTAGCTCAGTGCTACTGCTGCCTGCCTCACAAGTGCAAGGACCCGAGTTCCATCCCTGGTACTAAAGAACAAAACAAAAGAAAAACAAACAAACAAACAAAAAAAGTTACAATTTTAGCTCAGTTTGAATGTTTTTAGTGAAATATACCTAGTATTTATATTCTTAGGGAATTGCTACCATTTTAACAGTATTGAAGGTCTGGATTATTCTCTAATTATAATGAGAGACATTTTTATTAATTTTAAAAATACTTATTTGATTGCATTCCTTGCATTTAACTGACCAAATTAGCTGTTTAAAATATGTATGTGTATTAGTCTGGTTTCTTGTTACTGCATACAATTCCTGACACCTAATCTTAAAGGACATGTGTAATTGGGTTCACAGTTCAGAGGATTCAGTCCATGGCTGCATGCATGCAAGGCAAAAAAATTGTAGAAGGGCATAGTGGAGGAAAGCTCTTCACTTCATGGCAACCAAGAAGCAGAGACACAAGGGAAGATCCAAGGAGGAAGATATACCCTCCAAAGTCACACCACCAGTGACACATGCCTCAGTGAGGTCTTCCTCCTAACAGCACATTTAACTACAAACCCACCAATAGATCAGTTTACTGAGAGTATGGAATTCCCGCGATTCAGTTTTGGCCAATCTGTAGTCCAATTGCTACCACCATAACTGTGTATAGAACAGTTTCAAGGCTTCCAAAATTTATCATTGCTTCCCCTCAATAGTCAACCTTTCCCCCAACCTCCCAAACTCTGGAAATCATTAAGTTGTTTTCCTTACCTATAATTTTGCTTTCTCAAAATATCATATTAATGCAGTCATTCTTTGGATCTGGCTTCTTCCATTCTGTAACATGCATCTATGTCATTGCATGAATCAAAAACTTTTATCTGCTGCCAAGTAGCATCCTACTATATAGGTATATTAGTTTGCTTAGCCATTCATTGGTTGAGAGACAATTGGTTTATTGCCAGTTTTGAGGAATTATTAAGAAAGCTGCCCTGAAAATCTACTCACAGGTTTTTGTGTGAAAGAAAGTAATTGACTTCTGGTGTAGGCAAGGAAAATACAAGAGGAGCTTTTAACATCTTGCAGTAGCAGAAAGGGCTTTTAAAATGAGCTTTATGTTGAAAGGACATAGCAGCCCCTTAATGGCCTCTGAATGGCCATTAAGCTGGAAAAACTTGAGCAATAAAATATATAATGATAGTATTTGAATTATAACTCAATGAATAAAATAGATATTTTGAAGTCCATAGTAATACAAATAACTGAACAAATAAGTAAATGGAGATGGTACAATGCTTCCCTACAGAATTCTAACTAATAAATGTAGTAAAAATGAAGAAAATAGGAAGTCACCATTAGTACACCATAGTAATTGCTGATGGCAAGATGCACCAGCTAAAATAAGTGGGTGACAATTTGAGAAAGAACAGGATACGGCCGGGGATTTAGCTCAGTGGCACTGTGCTTGCCTTGAAAGTGCAAAGTCTTAAATTTGAAGAAAGAAAGAATAAGATATTTGCATAGCCTCAAAGTATCTCTAACCCAATACTTACTGTAGAGAGGAAATAGTAATATTGTAGTGAAGAGTGCTAGTAGACACCGCTTTAAGTGATAATGTTAATTTAAACAGTAATAAGACATGAGCATCATGTACCCCCCCAGATACATTGTGCTCCGCAAGAGATACAGCATCACTTCTACAGTATTCTTCGCAAAAGGCATAACCTCCTCTAGTCATGAGAAATCACAAACCAAACTGAGAGGCATCCTACAAAGTAACTGACCAGTCTTCCTCAGGAATGCCAAGGTTATTAAACACAGAAAGTGACTGAAGAAGATGGGACAGAGAGATGGAATGCAGGATGTTGATGTACCTTAGAACATAAGAACACTAGCGGACAAACTGAAGAAATCCGAGTCTGTTACTTAGTTAATTGCACCGTGTGGATGTTAATTTCGTAGTTCTGACAATTGTAGGAGACAGGAAGATGTGATCCAACCTTCCCTTTCCCCTGTGACAGCCCAAGGGGCCGGATCTCATTGACAGCCCTCACGTGCTGAGAATGACCAAGAGGACCAGATCCAGGGTCCCTGACGAGAGCTGCCCGTGGCTGACGGCTGTGAGGCCCCTTCCTCACTCCGAGCCACGGCCGCTGCCTCTCTGAGGAGCAGCTGGAAGACCACGCCTGACAGGGAAAAGAACAAGATGAACTGGGACTCACCACTGTATCCCCCAAATCCCCAAACCCCGATGTGCCACGGTCAGCACCGTCACTGCTCCCAGGAACCCCTCAGAAGTGGGGCAGTCATGGATGTTAGAAAGTAGGAAGAACCGGTTCAATCGGGAAGGGGAATGGAGGGAAGGAAGGGAAAGCGGGTTTTTAAAGATAGAGACAATCGAAGGGAAATGTGGAAACAGCTTTTGTAAATAGGGAAAGGAGGAGGGTTTGAAAGGAGTGAAGGAAAATGGGAAAGAAAAAGAATTACATACAAATTACTTACAAATTTCCCATGATGAATGTGGTCATTGTGTATGACAAATATGTACTAATAAAAAATAATTTTTAAAAAATTGGGCAGCCACACCCTCCAACCTGCCCTAAACGGTGGGAGCTGTCAATCAAACAGCGGTTCCTGCCCCAGATCTACTGAGCTGTCGCTGGGACAGCTGAGGCTGTTCTCCAGGTCCAGGGCTGACCCAGGAGATGTTTGCCTTACCTGCAGGAGGGACGAGACTGTCCCAAGTGATTGTGTTCTGCAGCCACTCCCACGGCCTCTTCACCACCTCAGAAGTCCCAAATCAGGTGCACAAAATGCAGGAAACTCTGCGTGCTGGGGCCAACTCCTCCTCTACACAGGGAATGCGCTCTCACGCTGTCGGGGAATCAAGGAGGGCTCCCTCTGCTCTGTGTGGCAGTGTAGTCTCCCCCAAAAGCCTTGCTCAGTAGTCCTGTTGTCTACTCGGAACTTTTACCTGAGGTAGAGTGAGCCGAGAGGGTTGCACTAGAACAGCTGGTGACACTGAGGGCCGTTAGCGCTGAAGCTCTCAAGAGCGTGGTGGCATCCCGAGAGGACCTGTGGACACCCGAGGAAGAGCCCCCAAAGAGACAGTGGGAGTGGCTACAAAAGCTCCACGAAACTCCCAAGAAGGGTGTGAGCCCTAGATGGCTAGGAGCTGGGAGCTGAGGGGGACAGCCCGGTGCTGCCAGGAGCTGTACCACGAAGAACTAAAGGCGTGTAACTCAAGACCAGGAGCTGTAGTGCTAAGGGCACTCAAGGCCAAAGCCACCAACAAAAATTCACAACAAACAATTCACGTTGGCTGTGCAAATTGAGCAAAAAGACCCCACCCAGCCAGTTGGTGATGGTACTGATTATGTAAGATGTTAATAAAGCAGAAACTGGGAAAAGTATACAGGAACTCTGCTATTTTTGCAACACTTCTTTAAATATAAAATTATTATAAAATTATCCTGGCTTGAATGAAATAAATCTATGATTACACTACCTATACTTTCATTGATTTCTTGTGCAACTTTCCAGTGCTTATATATCTAAATACAAAATTCATGTAGCTCTGTTGTGAAACTATGTCTGATTTTTCAACTTAAAATATATTTTGTAGGACTTTCCATGTAAGTACAGATTTTTTTCATTTTCTTTTCCAATTTTTACCATGAAAACAATGTTTGAGGTACAGAAAATTTGTAAAAACGGCCTAGTAACACTGACTAGATAACTCCATTTTGTTTTATAAATGTATAATATTCCATTGTGTGGAGTTAATTCATACATTTCTCTTCTCATTTTCATCTCGCCCCACTGCTGCGTTCAGAGTACAGTGGAGAACAGGAAGAAATGGACTCTAATTGTACGATTCATAAGTTGCAAAGCCAGAGAGACCCATGCCCCAAAAGACCACGCCTATCTCTAGGTTGTATGGCCCCAGGCAATTTACTTAACTTTTTCAAATCTCAGTGAGCTCATCAGAAAAATAGGAATATAATCACTACACCTTAAGCTTTCAGTCAGGATCACATGTGGAGAGATATATTTATGCATGTATATATATATCATCCATGTATATGATCGATACATCTACTGATCTAGATTTAGTAGTAGATAAACACTGTAGTTGTTATTCATCTGGAAAATTTTGAAACTATCAAGTAACTGATCTGTGTGAATGAACTGAAAGAGCACACTGGCTTCTTCCTTTGGATGATGATGTGTGACTCTATTGAGTCTGAAAGAGTACTTTAATCTTAGGAAATGTAAAATGGAATTGCAGCAACACTGCCACAATCTTGACCTTACTCATAAGTTTGGTCAGTAGAAAAAGAAATATATCAACCTGAGCATGAAATTTAGTTAGTGGATCTAATATTCATGAAAAAGTTAGACACTTTGACTTGGAGAACAGCTCATTGGTAGAGTGCTTGGTTGCCTTGCATTCTGGAGGCTCTGGGTTGATCCCAGGCAACACCATGGTGGGGAAGCGGGGTTCAAGACTCCCCAAATCCCTGTAACTAGAGCCAACACCTCACCAAGACACCTGGAGAGCCCTATAAGGCAAGTACAGTTAGTGAGTTTGTCTTTTTAAAAACCTGGGGTGGTATGGATCAAGACCAGGGGCTTGTATGTGTTAGGCAAACACTGGACTACCAAACTACATCCCGAGCCCAGATTTGCTATTCTTATTTTCCCATTGTATCAATGAGATATGAAAATTTTGCTTTTTTGTGTTTCTATTTTTTTTTTTTTTGTACACAGAATAATTTCTAACTCCAAGGAGAAGTGGTTGCAAGAACTTTACTGCCATTTGTGTAACTGCAATGTCTAACCAATGGCTGCTCTGGAAAAAAGCAGATGTCTTTTTCTAGCCTACAAAAAGAATAGTTAGACAGCCAGGCGTGGTGGTGGACGCCTATAATCCCAGCACTCAGGAGGCTGAGGCAGGAAGATCACTGTGAGTTTGAGACCAGCCTGGGCTACACAGTGAGTTCCAGGTCAGTCTCACTACATAGTGAGACCCTGTCTCAAAAAAAAAACAACAAAAAAAAGTAGTTAGAGAATGAAAGATAGAAGCATAGCCTCTCTCAGTGGAAGTGTTCAATTATCCACTCAAGAATTTTCTAAGGCCTTACTGTGTGACAAGTGTTGTACTGGCATTGAAAATAAAAATAACAAAATCCCTGGCTCAGATAGTTTATTGCCTTCTTAAGGGAAGACAAAGACACACTGATAACTACAAAGCACTTTGGGATGAAGGAGAATGGCTTCACAGGAGATGTCTTTAAGTTTCTGTTGAGTTTACCAGGCTAATTAAGACAAGTGGATGGACATGCCTCCAAGATTGAGTAGGGGCTACGAGCACAAAGACCTGCTATGTTAGCAGGTTTGAGTTTGAGTCCCAGAGAACAGGTGCAGAGGAGGCTGATGGATTAGGTATGCTATGAGCAGTTTGGTGTCCATCCTGTTTATTGGAAAGCAGTTTAATGTGGAGAACTACCAGGTAATTTTATTTATTTGTTTATTTAGGTACTGGGGATCAAACTCGGGTCCATTGTGCTTGCGAAGCAGGCAGCAGAACCACTGAGCTAAATCCCTAGCCCCCAGATAATTTTAAAAAAGGGCTGAGATACTTAGATTTACTTTTTAAAATGATCATTCTAAGCAGCTATATGAAGGATACATTGCTATATGAAAGGGAGGAGGGAAAACCAGTTAGGAGGCAATTGTGCTATTATAGTGAGAGAGGATGTGGTTCTTGTGCAGATAGCAGGCTTTTCATGAATAAAATGACACTGTTTTATGAAGAAGGTTGACATATTCGAAAATTTGTTTACCAACTGAAAATCAAGAGGGAAAACAAGGAAAATATCAGTATGTCCAGGTACTTTAAAAAAGAAATTCAGACTTTGAATGAATTCACAGGTATCCAGAGACTGATTTCCTGGTGGATGAATTCATTTACTGAAGACTTCAGATTCTTTTTTCTAACTTCATAATTATTTTACTTAAACTCTTACATGGTTTGCCAGATGGTGGTTAGAGAACAAGAAATGAAAAATACTAAATTTAATCAGTTTGGCTCCCTGACTGTTGCTTAATATAGAGATCTTGGAAGGTGAAAAGTTTTATTACTTTGAAGACTGGGGGGTTACCTGTGGAGTGCATACACCTGTCCTTTATCTCTTAGATTCGCAGATAAATCAGAGGTCATTGCAAGAGAAATTATGCATACTGAAAATAATTGGCTCTGCATCTACGCTTTAAAATACATTTCCACTTTGCACAGTGAGAGCTTTATTTGGTCCGTCCACCTGAATTATGCATGTGGTGCTAATTTCTCTCCATTGGAGCAGCTGTTTGATGAATACCTCTTAACAGCTGTGGCTTCATGGGCACTCTCTCCAGCTCACGAGGTTCGGTGATGAGGAGAATGAGACTAGCAGGATCAATTCAGCCAGACACCTGCTAAGTAGACGAAGCCTCATCTCCGATCTGACTGCGTTTGTTAGGGGCAGCAATGATTCTCTGCTGTACCCCCCCCCGGGGGGGGCAGGTCGAACAGAGCTTCCACTGCCCCAGGGGGCGAGGTAACAAGTATCCTTCTAGTCCAGCAACTGAATCGAAAAGCCGTGTTGCGTTTTCACATTGAGCGGCTATTATAGAATATGCAAATACACAGTCTTAAAGCAGTACTCAGAAATGCGGGCAGTTTTGTTATTCTAAACGATTTCTTGTTTTTAGCTACTTATAACGAACGAGGACGAAGAGGTTGGTTTCTCCTTTTAGACGTCAATCTGGTCTGTTTTTGCCATTTTATAAGCTCACTAGTGAGATGTTATTTTCTTACTGTTTAGAATTCGCTTGGTCCTTTAGTTCTCCTACAACTATAAATATGTTCTAATCTTGGACTCTGGCCTGCTGCCAAAATTAACACACGTGGGCGGATTCCAGGGGCAAGGTGGACACCACGTGGCCCACGGGAAGTGAGAAACTACATATCCCAACATCCCCCCGCTCCGAGCGCAACGAGGCGTCGTCATTGCGCCTGCGCATTCCCTTGGAATCGCCGGATTTTCCCCCGGGCAGAGGGCCTGCTGGGTCCGGAAACTGCACTTCCCAGCATGCCTTGCCGTAGCTGCGCCTGCGCACGGGAAGGACCCAGGCAGCGCGTTGGTTTGAAGCGCAGTCTTAGGTCCGCGGTAGCCTGACTGCAGAGCGATGGACTGCGGGGTAAGGCTTCGGGCCCGTAAGGTGGGGTCGAGGCGGGGCCCTCGGAGCCACCGTCCCGTATACCTTCTTCCCACCCAGAACCTCAGGACCCTCGTTTCCCGCGTGTCTGCAGTGGACCCCCGGGAGACCACGCGAACGCAGGGCGCATCGACCCTGCCCCAGCTGAGGGAGGCTGGCCCCTGAGGCCTGTAGATGCGGCTTGATCCCACCTTTCGGTATTTATTTCGACTTTAGGACGGAGGTTTCCTGGGAGAAGTGTTTCGGTGGGAATTTTTACCATCAGCAGCCTCCCGGGCCTGCTGACCAGAATATAGGTATCGGTAATTTTCATTTGGTCCTTGCTATTTCACCAGTCCCTGGCACTTGCACTAGAAGAGAGTACACATTTGTTGATTTGTTTTATTCTTCTGCTTTTCGTCACCCATAATTTTCCAGGCACTGTGCCAGGCTGTAAAGATAGAAAAAAATGAGAGTTCATATTACACTCATCACGTACCTGGTTTTAACTCACTGGTTTTATCTCAGAGCGCCCAGGACTGACTTCAGTCCTTTGTCGACAGCCTCATAGTTTTATATGTGCATATATTAACAACTTTAAAATGCGTATCTCCAGTCCACACCATGCCTCTAAACCCCAGACCCACAACTCAAATCGTGTATTGGGCACTTTTCCTGTTTTCCAGATCATACCGCCCCCAACAGACTGTTCATAGAGAACCACTGTCTCAGTAGTACCAGCATCTTTCCAGTTGCCTGGGCCAAAGACCGAGTAGTATACATGGCTACTTCCTTGTTCTCATAACTCGTATCCAATTTATCAGCAAAACCTGTTTTTAAAATGTCTGGACTCTGACACTTCTTACTATTAACTGTTTCACCCTGGCTCTAGGTGACTGCATCTCCTACCTATATTAAGCAGCTTCTAAACTGATGTTCCTGTTTTGGATTTTGTCCTCCCCTGGAGGGAGGGGACACAGTGATTCTGTTAAAGTTAAGTTAGATCGCCACAGTCCTCAATTCTGAAGCGTCTGGTGGTTCTGAATGTCACTGAGAGTAAAAGCCAAACCCCTACAGAGGTGGTCAAGCTCCTGTGTGATCTGATTCCATTATTGCCCTCCAACCTCTTGCTATTCTCTCCTCATTCCTCTTCTATCAAAGCTCCTGTTTGTGGACCCATCAGGTGTTCTAACTTAGGCTTAGCGCTTAACGTACACTCCTGTTCTCAGGGATCCATAGAGCTTTACACCTGATCTTGGCAGGACTTAGTTAACTTCACAGTGAGGGGCTTGTTTTGACCACTGTGTTTCAGCTGGGCACAGTGGTGCATGCCTACAATCCCAAGCACTCTGGGAGGCTGAGGCAGGAGGATGGTGAGTTCAAGCTTGGCCCAGGTGACTTAGCAAGATCCTGCTCAAATATTAGAGATGGTGGGGGTGGAAACAGTTTAGTGTGAAGGCCCTGGATTCAGTTCCCCAAAAATGAGAAGTAAAATCTGTACTGGATCCTCTAAAGTTGTTATTCCCCATTGTACAGACTACCAATCAAGAAACTTTTATTTAATGTTTGTCTTGTTTACTGTAATATAAGCTCCACTAGTGCAGAGACTTTTGCCTGTTTTGTTTACTGTTGTACCTCTCCACTCCCCAGTGTATCTGTTGTCAGACATTCGGGAAATATTAGGTATATGAGCGGATAAAGATGGTGTTACTGACCAAACTGCTTTCCAGTGGTTGTGGTAGACACCAAGAGCCTGCCCTGTTACTGGAACCAGCAGCATATGGTTGTAGCTATTGCTGGGTGTACCTAGGGGCGGAGTCTGTGTGCAAGTACTGTGTTCCCTTGTTGAAGTCATCTGGTTTTTACTGTACATTTCTTACAACATTGGTTTTTGTTTATACCATGCTTTCTATGGCATAAAAAGCGAGAAGCTCTGGAAATACCAAACAGTGAATATTTGTTTAATAATATTTTATCTGCATTTGTTTAATAATGATATTCTTGTCACAATTAGTTGTGAATGAATTTTTTTGAAATAAACATATATATCTTAGTGTTACTGTTTCCACCAAGTATTAGGGTTTAAGTATCAGGCAACATTCATGTGGTGAGCCATCACTGTGGGCCTTGACATAGGCCTAGCCATGATTGAACTTTGGGTCGCCTCGCCGGCACGGACGTGCTGTCGGCCGTGGCGGCGGGCGAGTTCGGCTGGTGGCAAATGTAACCCGTAATGGTTGTTATTGTTTCCATCTGGAATATGTGGGCGGTACCCTCGCTCCCGTGCAGCGCTCCCTCCCGTGCAGCTGGAGAGTATAAAAGGAAAAGGTTCCATAACAAAAAAGCAAAGCAACCAAGAAATATGAGAAGAAAGGTGCCTCCCGTCTCTGTCCTCGTCCTTTCAGGTTTAGGACCTGCTGGCAGGATCCTGACGTCGCGGCTCGCGACAATTCAGGATTCCTTTTCAAAAATAGAAAAGCAGAGATACATTAAGGCTGTAGTCTCTGGTGGAATCTTAGTATTTAAAGGTAGATACTTTTCTTAGGAGACTTGGACTGTGAGTTACAGAGCTATGCCTTAGGAACTGCCTAGTGGACAGGGGTTTGTGTGTTGAATGTAGCCTTTCTGTTATTCCTGCTTTGGGCTCACCAGTGGGAGAGGACAGGCAGGGATTTAATAACTGCAGTAAAAAAGTTCTTTGACTTTAAACTCGAAACAGATACCATCACTGGATCCCAGGTTCTTTCCTCACACTTTTCACAGATGAGGACCAAGGAGATCCCCTGAAGGAGATGGGACCCTCAGGCTCCCCTCTCCACCGCCACCACTACGCACACACAGTAGGTTCATTGACTTTTGTCACAGCAGGTGTTTCAGGACACCTTAGTGAGAGGCACAGGCAGATTTATTATGCAGAAACAAGAACAAACAGGAGGGTATGTGCTTGAGGGTGAAGCGCATCATGTTCTGGGGTGGGGGTAATTATGGGATTTGGGGGTATCCTCCAGGCGGATGATCTGGGATGTTTATTTCTGTTACCCTGAGGGTGGAAGTCCTTGGAATTTATGGATTTACAGTAGTAGGTGAAAAACAGGCCCAATTTGTTGACTTGCTGTGTGATTAAGACTCTTAGGAATTTAGAAGTGAAAGAAAGACAGCTGCAGGAGTGAACAGTTTCTTAATGATGAGTAACTATGTCCTGAAGCTGCAGTTTTCTCTATTTTTAAGAAACTTTATTTACTTTTTTATTCAGCTCTACTAGGAATTGAACCCAGGGCCTCAAGTATGCTAGGCAAGCACTTTACCACTGAGTACCCCAACCCTGTACTTTTTAAAAAACTTTCAGTGTAATACAAGTAGATATTACTAGACAATATTTTAGAACAGTTTTCTATGAAAAAATAAAGCAAAACTTCACAACTAAATAACATTTAATGCACTATGTACAATTTTAAAAGAATGGCCAAAACTTTAGAGTATAAGTCATAGAAAAGAGTCAACAAAAAAAGAAGCAAATTGGGCCAGGGACTTAGTGATTCTACTACCTGCCTCCCAAGCCCAAGGACCCAAGTTTGGTACCAAAAAAAAAAAAAAAAAAGCAAATAGTTAATAGCACAAATTTTTTTTTCAATGAACTAAGAGGACCTAGTGGTATAAATGAAACAAATTAGCATATATATTGAGATATTTTTGAAACCACAGAATATATAATTTAGGGAATTATTAGACCTCCCTATTTCCTTTTTCTCTTTTATGTTTTCTTTAACATTTAATAGAAACTATGTACAATAGATTTTACTGTATTGTGCATACAATAGCCACTTCAGGAATTTATATAGAAGGAAGACAGAGGGTTAAGTGGGGCCCAATCCTGTGGGATATTTTCTCAGGGCATGGAAGTCAGAGTTCAGCTAGGAAAAGGATTCAGACTACCTAAAGTTTTCTTAAAAGCATCATTTTAAAATTAGTTTCTCTTTTCTCAGTTTTACCTATCTTTATTCTACCTTACTTTGACAGTTTCCAGATATACAGACCCTTCATGGTGACTATTAAGGCCTTCCTCTTGCTACCTGCCTGTGTCTGCCTCTTCCCTTGCTTCCAAAGTTTCTCCTCACCTTGACATTGTTGGGTTTTGTTTCCCTGTAGTGGGTATGAATGTGGTGGTGGTGATAGAGCATTGCTGAGAGGAAGGGTTTTCAGCTAACCCTGGCACCAGTATTTAACAAATCTCTAAAGACCACATTGGCTTATTTTGAAACTTCAAGAACAAAACCCTGATCACTTGGAAAATATGCAACTGGGATCTCATCTTATGAAATAGCTTTTGCAGAGCAAAAGAAATAAACAGTGAAGAGACAACCAATAAAGTGAGAAAACTTTTGCCAGCTGTTCCTCAGACAAAAGACTAACATCAAGACTAAAGAACTGAAAAAAAACAGACACCTGAATGTAAAGACCCAGTCCAAAAATGAATATCTAAGACGAATACAGATTTCTAGATGAAGAAATACAAATAGCAAATAAACATATGAAAAGATGTTCAACATCACTGGTTACTCAAGAGATGCAAATTAAAATGCCGGACCAGGGATTTAGCTCAGTGGTTCCATGCCTGCCTTGCCAGTGCAAGGTCCTGAGTTCAATCCCGGTACCAAAAAGAAACAATGCTAAGAGTCCATCTCACTCCAGAAAGAATATCCATTATCAAGAAATCAATCAGTAACAAATGTTGGCAAGGATGTGGGGAGAGAGGAATACTTCTCTGTTGTTGGTGGGAGTGTAGACTGGAACAACCACTGTGGAGATTCCTCAAAAAACTAAAAAGAGGTTCCATTTGACCCAGCTATTCTCCTCTTGATATCTTCCCAAAACAATCAAAAGCATACCGCAGTGATATAAGTGCACCTATGTTTATAGCAGTACAGTTTGTAATAGCTAAATCTTGGAAACCAAATGTTCATCAACTGATGAGTGAATAAAGATTTTTTTATGCAACAGAGTCCTAAGCCATAAAGAAGGATAAACGAGACATTTCTAGCTAAATGGATGTACCTTGAGACTATGCTCAAGTGAAAGAAATCAGACCCTTGTAGATATCACATTGTCTCTCTGGTGTGAGAGACTGAAAGTAAATAAAAACCAAGATGTATAATATTGTGAAGTAGGAAGAAATTGTCCAGACAGGGAGGGGAACTACAGAGAGGGGAGGAGGGAAGGAAGAAAGGGAAAAGAAAAAATGGGAAAAGAAGGGTGAAATGGAAACAAAGCTCTGTAAGTGGGAGGAGGGGTTGAAGGGAGTGGAGAGGAAAGGAGAAAAATAGAAATCAAGATTATGATGCACAAGCACAAATTCCCTGTGATGAATATGATCATTATGTATATCTAAATTCTATCAAAAAATTGAACAAATCTTTTAGTTGTAAAATTAAATCCATTTACCCTCAAAGTTATTGATAAGGAGCCGCTCCTGTGATACCGCTAGTTTTTCTCTTGTTTCCATGCACCTTTCTTGTTCATCTTCACGTTTTTTTTGTTTTCTATGTAGATAGTGTTTTCTTTTTTGGTATGTCTACTAGTGAGTTTTATTCTTTGCCACCTATTTGCTTGTAGTGCAGAACCTCCCCCCTTTTGGTACCAGCATTTGAACTCGGGACCTTGACACTTGTGAGGGCCTGAGCTAAATCCCCAGTGTGCAGGACTTCCTATGCATTTTTGTAAGACTGGCCTTGTGTTGGTGAATTTTCTGTTTTTGCTTGTGGAAAAGACTATTTCTCCTTCATTTCTGAAGAGTATCTCTGGTGGGTATGCTATTCCTATTTAATAGTTTTTTTTTTTCCTTGCAGAACTTTGAATATATCGTCTCATTCCAGCCTATAAAGTTTCTGCTGAGAAATCTGCTGTTAGTCCAATGTCCCCATTGGACTACATGTGACTTGATGTTTTTCCCTTGCTGGTTTTAGAATTCTCTTTGTCTTATATTTTTAATTGACTTACTATAATATTCTTTAAAAGGGACCTTTTTTGCTGCATGCATCTGAGATCCTTTGAGTTTTCTGAAGCTGGATATGCAATCTTTCCCAGGATTTGGAATGTTTTCAGCTATTTTTTTTAGATTTTTAAAAACATTCCTTTTCCTTTTCTCCTGACATTCACATGTTACAAGTATTTGTTAAATGGTGGTGTGACTCAAAACGAACCAACTTCCCTCCCTCCCTTCTCTCTCCTCCTCCTCCTCCTTCCTCTTTCTTTTTCTCCTGCGTATTTCAGAAGAACTGTCTTTAAGCTCAGAAGTTGTTTCCTTTGTTTGGCTTAGTCTGTTGTCTGAATTTATTCTTCAGGTCACTTATTGAATTCTTCAGCTTGAAGAGTTCTGTTCTTTTCAGTAATCTCCATCTCTGTTAAATTTCATATTTGTATCGTGAATTTTTTCCTACTTTTATTGAATTATGTGTATCATTGAATTTCTTTAAAGTCATTTGAATTATTTTCAGGCAATCTGTCAGTTTCTTTTTCTTTGGGATCTGTTGCTACAGAACTGCTGTGCTCCTTTGGTCTTATTGCCTTGCTTTTCCACCCTGTGTCTCTCTGTCAGTGTTTGCACATCTGGTGGGTCGGCTGCCTCTATCAGTGTCACAGGGCGGCTTTTACAGTAAGAGACGCTCCTCGAGATGTGCTCTGAGATAACCGTGGGCATGCTGCATTGGTCTTTGCCTCAGGTAGACACAGGAGTGTCGCGTCCATTTATCTTCTCAGCTCTGGTCATTGTGGGCGCTGCCTGCGGGTGTCTCAGTGGCCCGTGCTGCTGGCTGTGTGGGATTGCTTTGCCAGCTAGGATGCAGCCCTCTTAAGCAGGGTGGGTTTGTTAGTGGCTCATGCTGTGGGTGTGGGGCCCCTGTTAGTTTTCAAGGTCTGTGCAGGGGTGGGGTTGCTCTGGAAGGCGCAGGCAGGTGCACTGTCTGTCAGCGTCTGAGGACGATGTGGGGCCAGGCTGCCCTGGTGGCCAGTGCCAGGTTCTCAACATCTGAGGGTTGTGCGGGTCCCTCTGGAGGGCCTTGGGTGGGCTGCCTGGCTGCTGCTTGTGGCTGTGGGAAGGTGAGAGGTTGGGAGGCTCTGCCTGGCTCCTCCCCAGGACCTGGGCAGTGGAGGCACTCGAGGCAGGCCACCGATTGCTCCCAGGGCTGTGAGAAAGTGAGCAGCTGGGGCCACCGAGCAGTGTGTACGGCCAGGTTGGCTGAGATGCCAGAGCAGCTGCCCAGCTGTTTCTCAGGACCCAGTGGGCAGAGTCACAGGCAGGTGCCCCACAGTCAACCATTGGGAGGACTGGACTGGGGGGTTGTGACCGGAGCTGGCCTCTCTCTGGAGCAGTGTGGCAATGAAGGTCCTCATAGCTTCCCTCTGGGGTAAGGCTGTGAGGCCGCAGGCTTTTCCGGAGGCAAATACTGCAGGTGTCTGTGGCATTCAGGGGAGCTCTGGAGGCCTCCTACTAACCTTCTCCACTCTGCGTCCAAGGTCGACCTCAGCAGAAGAAATGGCAGGGTGGCTGCTGTGTGCGTGGTTCCCTTCTGTATAAATTCACCAGGCCCCTCGCTCTGCACCCTCCTCTGCCACCTCTGCGCTTTGCTGCTGCTGTCCTCAAGCACACCAGTGGGATACTCTTTGCTTGTTTGGGGCCTTGTTGTGGAGAGACGTGCACCAGGCACCACTAATCAACCATCTCGCCAACATCTTTGTCTTCGTATTTCCCACTTACTTTCACTGAGATTTGGGAGTGGAGCCCGGAAATTTCATGTCACTAGCTGTGGAAGGGTCTTTGTTTCTGCCATGAAGTTAAGGTTGCAATTTTTAAAAATTGCTTCTTTTAATGTAGAATACTTAGTTGGCAAATCACTTATTTTATAACATCTCTTCAGAGATCTAAGCATAGAACTTTTTCAGAAGGGCTAACTGATAATAACATTATAAGGAAAATACCTGGTTACCAAGAGTTGCTAACAACTGTCTTAGCCAAGTCAGAGCCCCAAGTGTGTGACTAAGAGTAGCCATAGGATAGACTAGATTGTGATGCAATAAGCAGCCACCACCCAGCAGTCTCGGGCTTAGTGACCCGAGCCAGTTGCTGGACTGTTTATCCATGCCATATGGCAGGCAGGACATGGGTCCTTTCCATGTCATCTTCACTCTGGGACCCAGCAGAGGGAGCAGACCTCTCGGGGATGTTGCTCAGCTAAGAGGGAGGGAAAGACAGAGAGCTGGTGAAGGACAAGCTGGTCCTTCATGCCTCTGCCCACCAAAGTAGGACACAAGGCTGTCCTGACTCGGCAGGACAGTGATGCATAGCAGGGCAGCAACTCTTTTCAGCAGTAACAGGACCTCCCGCAGTAATGTGTGTCTTGGATTTTAGGTGCACATGGACACTACAATGTGCGGGCCGCTCATCTCTCCAGCCCACATCAACACCGAAATATTCACGGTGCTTCAGCAAAGGATGGGAATAGTTGATCAGACCAGCTCCCTGAGGGATGACCTAATAATGCTGGGCTGTGGGGACAGAAGGTAACAGAAATGAACCATCTCTGTGCGGTGAGGGACAAGTAGTCACAATGATTTGGCAGATGAGCTACGGATGTAGGATGTAGCTAGGGATGTAGGGATGAGCTAGGGATGTGGGAAAGCATTGAAGATCTTGAACATTAGTGAGAGGATATTTGTGAGACAGACTTGTCATTCTGTGATAGTGGCCACCACCAGTTCTCTGTAGTTATTTCGAATGTGTTAATTAGATTGACAACATAAATATTCTATACACCTTCAACATGAGATTAAAAATGCGCAATTTTTCATATAATTAAACATTTTTGCTGCTTATTTTAAAATGTTATGTCATATGGTCTTTACTTTTTTCTCCCATATTATATTTTTTGTTTTGCTTTGTTTTTGTACTGGGGATCAAACTCAGGTCCTTGCTCTTGGAAGCCACTGAGCTAAATCCCCAGACTTTTTTTTTTTTGGTACTGAGGATCGAACTCAAGTCCTTGCTTGCACTTGCAAGGCAGTTGCCAGAACCCCTGAGCTAAATCCCCAGCCCTCCCATGTTTATTATAAACTAAAAGACAGACTTCATAATTAGAATGAGGTACTCAACTGTTTTTGCCCCTGGCATTGCTAGGAAGTTGTTGGCTTTAAACGTTGGGTTGTCTGTGGCCTGGGGAATCTGGGTGCTTATGTAGTGATATGGAATTTGTTGGTGCATTAAAAAAAATTCTCTGCCTCATTAAGACATTAACACTGTTCAGTTGCTATTAGAATATGGAATAAGTATATTTAATGATTAGATTTGGTAAACTGGGCATGGTGGCGCATGCCTGTAATCCCAGCACTCACGAGGCTGAGGCAGGCAGATCTCTGCATTTTTAAGGCTGGCCTGGGCTACATAGCAAGACACTGTTCGAGAAAACCAAAGAAAAAATTTTTAAAAGAAATTGATGCAAATGTTGGGTCTGTTGGTAAAACAATAGGAATGTTTGACTTTGTTTTAAACTTTTCTGAAATCATATGCATATATTGCCTCCATCCTAACTTTAATTCTTAGTTCACTCTTATAGAATTGATGTTTAACATGTCGTGACATACGGAAGAAAGTTTACAAAAAGTCCACCTTGACATAAACAGCACTGTAAAGTCAGTGCTCTTCTGCCCCCATTGAACTCCTGCTCTCTGTCCTTAGTGCCGTGTTTGAGTTTGGAGAGGCGGATGCACACTTGTTCATGAAGGCTTTAACTTAGTTTTTATTTACTTTTTTGAATTTAGTTTTATTTTTAATTGACCAGTTGTATGGATTTGTGGATATTTTAAGTGAAACAGAGTCTCGCAGCTCAGCTGGAACCTGCTGTTTGAAGTGGCCCAGGCAGAAGAGCACCAGGGAGGGGTCAGACTCCCCACTGCGGGGCTGAATTGCAAGCTCAGGGCTCCAGGGACACCGCCTTGTGTGAAAGTTGGGAGTGTTTTTAGTCCTTACCCTGAGGCCATACTCACACGGGAGGTAGGAGCACACAGAGACAGTCTGGGACCTCCACTTGGGTTTCCTGTGGGAAGCTCTCTCTTCTGGGTCTGAAGTGAGGAGGTCATCCTGTGACTGAGAGGTGGTCACTTTTATACGTTTGTGGGCAAATATGACTGCAGCAGGAAAGCAGGAGCTGGGACTGTTAGGCAGAAAAGTTGTCTCGGGGTTTTTGCCTCTGGCCCCAGATGGAGCCTCTCCTGTGGGGCAGAGGGTTAAAAACTGTCAGGTGTGGCTGAGCGCTGCTTCTGGTATGAGAAAATTAAACATGTTTAAAATGATTTCTGGGCCAAGAGAAAATCATGAGCCCTGACCACAGTGGGGTACACTAACCTTATGATACACGTATACACCGTGGAATGATTTAAGTCAAGATAAGTAACGTCTCTACACCTCACATACTCATCTCTGTGGTAAAACCATTTAAAATCTCTCTTTACAATTTAAAAATACCGTACGCAATACATAATTTCTAACTATAGCCACCATATTGCACAGTGGAGCATCGGAACTTATTCCTCTATTGCAATAAAAAATTCAGACTGAGGGGCTAGGGATGGAGCTCAGTAAGTGTTTGCCTAGTATGCCGAGGTCCTATTCCAGGTCTATCCCGACTACAAAGGAAGGAAGGAGAGGAATTCCTCCTAACTGAAAATTTGTACAGTGCACACAGCTAATCAGGTTGGAGTTGACTCTTGTGTAAGGGTCCAATCCTTTTGCATATGGACAATCTGTTTTTCTAGAACCATGTAATGAAGAGATTGTCCTTTCACCACTGTGCGTTCTTGTACCTTTGTTGAAAATCATTTGAACGTAAACACATAGGTTTACTTCTGCACTGTCTGTCCGATTCCAGCAGGTGATGTATTTTTTTATACCAGTACCATGCTATTTTGATTAGTTCTGTGACATAGGTTGAAATAGGTAGTATGATGTTTTTAGCTGTGTTTTTGTTCTAGACTTCTTTGGCTATTGTGGGTTTTTTGTTATCCATAAGAATTTTAGGATTTTTTTTATCTGTGAAAAGTGCTATTGGAATTTGAATGGGGATGCATTGACTGTGTATTGTTTTGGGTAGGATGGACATTTTAACAATTCCAGTCACAATCCTGAGAAATCTTTCCACTTAATCTGTGTCAATCTTAATTTCTTTCATTAGTGTTTTATAGTTTTAGAGTATAGATCTTTTATCTCTTTGGTTAAATTTATTCTTAATTTTTAATTTTTAATTTTAATTGAGTTTATTGGTACACTTTAGGTATACAGTACAGTTACATTCATTATTGGGATCTTGCACCTTTACATGACAGGTCTTAGTTATTCTTAATTTTTTAAAAAATTCTGTAGCATTTGGGAATTGTTTTCCTAGTTTCCTTTTCAAGTAGTTTAATGTTATGTAGAAATACAACTGAGTTTTGTATGTCAATATTTTATTTTTGTATGTTAATTTTTATCTTGCATCTTTACTGAATTTATTAGTTTTTTCGGGGGGAGTCTTCAGTGTTTTCTACATATAATATCATGTTTTAGAAGCTAGGCATGGTGGCACATGCCTGTAATCCCAGCATTTGGGAGGCTGAGACAAGAGGATCCCTGCAAGTTTGAGGCCAGCCTGGCTACAGACTGAGTTCAAGGCCACCCTGGGCTACATAGCAAGACCCTGTCTAAAAAAAAAAAAAAAAAAAAAAAAAAAAATGGTGTCTTTAGCAAAATAAGATAATTGCACTTCTTCCTTTCTGATCTGGAGGCCTTTCGTTTCTTTTTCATGCCTGATATTCTGGCTAGGACCGCTAGCACTAGATTGAATAGTAAGTTGTGAATAGACACCTTTGCCTTTTTCCTGATCTTAGACAAGAGCTTTCAACTTTGCACCATTAAGTATGTTGGCTGTGAGCTTGTATTGAAGAACATACCTTCTCTTTACAATTTGTGGAAAGTCTTTATCATGAAAGGATGTTGGATTTTGTCAAATGCTTTTTCTGCTGATAGTTGAGCTTCTGACCAGGAAGCTAAATGATGCAGCAAATGGTAGGCCTCTGGCAGCCTGAAGAGGAGGTCAGAGCAGCTCTCCCAGGCCTCTTCCCAGCTCACTCCGCTGAAGACCAGAAGCTGTCTGCAGCAGCAGTTGGCCGAGTACACTAGCAAGCTCCTTCCAGGGAGGAACTGGGAGCTTTGAGCGTTAGCACTTTCTGTGCCTTGATCTCAGGCTGTTGAGCTCCTGGAAGTGAGTGTGTACCTGAAGTAAAACTGCGTTTTTTTTTTGTGCTCTAGGGAGATAGCTATTCCTGTTCCTTCTTGGGGCCAGGTGAAATAATAGCCAAACCACACGGAACCCGAGTCAGGGTGCTGTGGTTAGTCTGGACTCCCTCAAGGACAAGCTGGCCTTGGGGTTTCTCTCCAGCTGTATGGTACAGCATCTCAGGAGGCATTTGTGCCTGCTTATGCCTCGTCTTTTCCTACCCATTTGATGTGGCTATTTTTTCAGGCAACCACTGTGTCTCTTACAACTCATTTCTGACTTTGTCTCAGAGGGAGCTGGTTTGTGTACGGGTCTTTATTTCGTGTATCTGTGGGTGGTGGAGAATGAGCCTCGTCTACCATGTTGTTGATGCAACTGTCAAATTCTTCTAATTAGAAAGGCTACCCGGACTCTGTAGCTGGGGTCACCATAGTGAAATTGCATTGTGTAGTACTGATCTTTGGGGTCTTTGTTCAGAGGTCAGTTGGAAACTCCAAACTATTTAGAAGACTCTGCCAACCAGAAAGGCATTCGTCCTATCCCGAGTGAAGTCATCCATCCAGGAAAAACAGATGTTTTATGGCAGAACTGTGAGTTTCTGGTGAATCGAATGTGCCATCTAGAAAGCCTCATCCAGTCCTTGAAGATGAACATCTTCCGTCTGCAAGTGGAGAAGGATTTGAATCCACAGAAAACAGGTACGGGGGAAGAGTCCCCAGAAGTATGGTCCTGTGTGAGTGCTCGATGAGTTATAATTCTTTCCCTTTTCCCTCTTGTCTCCTGCCGAATGCTACTCCGTGGCATCTGGTAGCTTTTCTGAAGGATCGACTGAATATAATACAGGAAGAGCATTCCAGAGACCTGAAGCTGCTGCATCTTGAAGTGATGAACTTGTGTCAGCAACTGAGAGATGTGAAAGAGGAGGAGGACAAGGCGCGGGATGCAGTGCAAAGATCGGCCGCCACTCTGGAAATCGCCTCAGAGACAGGTTTGAGTGTAGAGTGCTAGAGTACAAACTTCCGGGGGCAGTGAGCCCCTTAGACCGACTCTCAGGAATAGGTGGCATTGGACATTTTGCTGCATTGATAATGCAGGGCGCTGTGTGCCGTCAGCCCCTAGTTGTTTAGTGCCCTTACCCTGGATGGGAACAGTGCACCAGAGGTATGAGGCAGAGTCCGTGTTCCTTTAGAGCTTTTTGTTGGCTGGAACAATGATGAACAGGAAAAAGTACGAGTGTAGAAAACGTTCCAGGAGGAGAGGACAAGAGGTGGGCATTGCAGAATAAGGGCCTTGAGTTGAGAGTGTTTGAGAGTGGAGGATGCTCCCTGGGGTGTGGGTCAGGTCGGCACAGGAAGGAGGTGGGACTTGGGCTGGACCTTTAGGAAATACAGTGGAGAGGTAAGGGCATTTCAAGGAGCACCACGGGGGCAATGGAAAGTACGGACTACCGGGAAGAGTAACTTAATACACAGCTTTTCTCCCATGGCCTGTATTATTGGACATGTTATTTTGCAAGGCCTTCTGAAGTAGGGTGCTATGGTAATTCAAGTGAAAGGACTTGTTTTTCTGGTAGAGTATTGGAGCTTGGAGAGAGGTCATCTGTCCAAGACCACCACCTGTCTTCTTCCTGTAACCTAGGTTTTCTCACGGGATGTAGTCAGAGTGAGATACGTAAACCAGCCTGACAGGAGCCAGACAGGGCCGATCCTGCGGGAGTGATCGAGGTTTCTGACATAGAGGGGACTGAATGCGAACCTGTGGGGAAGCAGGCGTGGTGGTGTCAGAGCGCGCTGTCTGTGAGGGCAGCCTGAGGCCACAAGGGGGCCGAACAGTCTGACCCAGGATGGGGAGTTTGGAAAGGAAAGGGGTATTTTATGAAGAAAGATGTTTTAGACTGTGCTACTGGGTGGGGACTGAGAATAGGAAAGCAGTGCTGTGGGTTTACATCTGCGATTGTGGCGTCATTAACAATAAAAAAGAGAATAGGTAATGAAAGCTGTGTTGTCTTTCCTTAGTTCCTCAGCATAAATAGCTAGAAGAAACCGTTCTTTAAAAAATAAGGATGTACCCTGTAAGAAAAATATCTGTCATTTACCACCTTGTCTTCTGATTATTGAATTTTGATGGGAAGTAGATATGATTAATCATGATTTATGATCCCAGAGGTGAAATGATAGGAGCCATTAATCAAAGAAATAAAATGACTCTCTTTAAAGCCATCTCACTGTTATATTAATTCAGATTTACAATACTAAGAAACATTTGCAACCATGTGAAAATGGCTTTTATAGGTTGCCAAAAGAAAGCCTAGATTTGAACTGACATACCTAGACAATTTCTTTCTGTCATTTTAAATTATTTAGAACTTCTGTTTTTAAAAGAATGCAGCTCTGATTGAAGAGGAGTTAAAGACTACAAAACGTAAAATGAACCTTAAAATTCAGGAGGTAAGACAAAAGAATACTAGAGGGTCGGGTGGCATTGGAACTGAAGAAGTGACATAAGAAACTAAAAAAAGAACCAGTAGAGTTTTTGAAGGAGAAAATATATGACTCTATCATAGAAAGACTAAAAATATGGCACATGTGATCCAAGTGAAAATACTTGCCCTCATGTTAAATTAAAGACTTCCTTGTTCCTGAATATTGTAAAACTAGAGATACAGCAAAGGCCCTCTGAGCCAGCTGGGAAATCAGTCTCGTCCTGTTGCTCTTATTCATGTGGGCGCCTTCACCAGAGGCCTTTTAATGTAATTGTGTTTAAGATGAAAAGCATTTGATAAGCCTGCTCATCTCCTTTTACCGTGAAACCTTCATTGCAGCCTAGGTTTTGGAGTTAGAGGTGAGGGGCCGCACGAAGCTGTTGGACTAAAAGTCAGCAGCGGAAAACAGAGCAAGAGTCAGAGCAGCTTCTTTCTCTGCGTGTCTGACAGTGGCCCGTACACCGCAGCGTCCCAGGCAGAGCTGGAACCAGCTAGCATCAGTGCAAATCAAAATGTCAAATTACTTTCAGAAGACTTTTTCCTATAAGCCAGAGAGGTACTCATGCTTCTTAGGAAATTTCTCATGAAAAACTTTTTAAAATTTTAATTGTACTGCTGAAGGTAGTAAACATTGGTATCTGGAAAATTCTCTTATGTAGAGAAATTTACTCAATTTAATGAAAGCATAATTGTTCATAGAACATTTTAAAATTTCAGATAGGTAAACTCAATAAAAAGAAAAAAAATAAAATTTCAGATATGTTCATGGACTGTCTTTTAGAGAAGTTTTAGGTTTATAGAAAAATTGTGGAGAAAACAGACTTCTGTACCTTCTGTTAATGATGCTTTAGAAACTAACACCTCAGTCGTGTAATTATCAGTTTCTTTTCATGAACACTTTGTGTGTGATTATATGCAAGAGCGGCAAGTGCTTCAAGTTACCATTTTAAAAAAAGCTTAAATTCCTTAAAACTCATAAGAATGATTTAAAAAACCAGTGAAATGTTTGCTTTAATGGCTGATTTATAGACTGAACACGTTTGACCGTGATGTCACTGCAGTACAAATTAGGCAGTTTTGTGAGTAAGAACTGAAACCTCCAGGAACAAATTATATCTTGATCATATTCTACTGCATACTTGATTCAGAGCTTAGAAAAGTGCTCTGAGGTGCTCCTTACAATGAAGTAATTGCAATCTGATACAGAAGCCTGAGGCAGACAGAGCCCCAATGAGAACTCTGACTCACTCTTCTGTACAGTTGTAATACTGAACCTGTCATTGGAAGAAAAGGGATTTCTAAGCTTGAGGAAGTAAAATTATATAAATCTCAATAGATTTGACCACATGAAAACTTAAAACTTTTACATGTAAAAAGCAAAACTAGTATTTTTAAAAGTAAGCAAAAGTTGGTCATTTTCCCTTTTAAAGAATTTAAAACTGACTTTTAAAAAGACCTAAAAAAAAAAAATGGGTAAGGAATAAAAGCATTGACAGTTCAGAAAGAGTTGAAGGGCTAATAACCATATTGGAAGATGTTTAATCTTGCTACGAGCCAAAGAAACGCAGAAATATTAAGGTGTCATTTTTCATTTTTTACATTAGGAATGATTTAAGAGAATGACAACACATAGTGCTGTGAGGTTTATTCAAATACAATTGATATGTTAATATCACAAAGAAAATGACAATGTTTCAGAGGTAACTTTAACCTAGTAAATTCTTATAGGAACTTGTCCTAAGGAAATAATCGAAAAATAATAGAAGATTTTTTTCATGAGCATGTTCAGGAGAATAGTATTTTAGAATGGTGAAAAAGAAAAACTTTCATGTTCAGTGTCAGTGATATTATTAGGAAAATCAGATGATTATGATGATGAAAATCAGATATTGTTAAGAAAATCCAAGATGAGCCATCTTGTAACATTTCATACTGATACATATTTTACCTTTTTTTGATTTTTAAAGCCTATTTTAATTATGAAATATATCAATAGAGGAAACATTAAAAATATATCCAATAATTATAAATATGTCCTTTTCTTTCACTTCAACATTACTTCATCAAAGAAGTAGCATTCTCAACAATTCCTGTTTTAAGCTAGAAGTGATCTCTTCCCCATCATAATGAAACTTTTCTATTTTTGTATAGTTCATTTTACAATCTTTTTACTGATAAAAATAGGTTATTGTACACCTGGAATGGAAAAAATTGTATTTTGCTACTTCACCACCACTCTGCACTTCTGACTCTGGGTCTCCTCTAGCAGACTGGTCGGACGCTGTCTGCCTTGGGGTGAGGTCAGACCCCCCCCATACAGGGCTCTGCCCCTCAAGACTGCTCCCCACTTCCACTTCAGATGCCAGCACCCCATGACCAGAGTGGTTCACAGAACTCAGGGAAACGTTTTTTGTATGTTTTAATCTGAATTACAGCATTTAGGAGGTGTTGTTTTGCAGCTGCCTGGTATTTTGATTTTTGGGGGTGCAAACAAGTGGTACACGAAATGAATTTCATTTTGGTGCACTGCTACGTGGATATGAGTTGCTAGGTTAATGTCATCCCCATTACCTCCCTTTCTGTTTGCTCACCTTCGCCCAGCCCTTTTCCCAGTCTCTCAAAGTCTACCTTGGTGTTTTCAGGGAAACTCTTCTCTTACATTTACACATTAATTTTAAGGATACCTGCTGAGCACCCTACATCTGAACATCCAAACTTCGCAGTACTCCCAATTCTGAGATTTACTGAGCACTATGGAGGTGGTCAAAAAGTTTCAGATTTCCGGGGACCCGCCTGGAAGATATTTAATTTGCAGTCCGTGCACATAATAAAATCCAAAAAAACCGCGAAGTCTGAAGCACTGTTTGTCCTGAGCATTTCAGTAAGAGAGTCAACCTGTGTTACCAAGGACACGGATGAACAGACAGCTAGCAGAAACGGCAAAGCACGCGGAAGAGGGAGGAGTCCTGCTGTCCTGGCGCCCCTCTCCTGGAAGGCCCGTGCTCAGCCTTGTGAAAGCTCTCCACGCTCAACCCGCTTTGGCTTTCCGGAGGATTCAGCCCTTAGGCTTGCTTGTGCTATTGCAGCTCCGCCTGTACAGGTGGTCGGTGGGGCTGAAAGCCCCAGCCCCACCCACCCAAGGAATGACACTGGCCTGGAGATTCCGGGGCTGAAAGGGGCCAGGAGCCAGGGGCAGGCGTCCAATAGGTGTTTATTGTGTCGCAGAATCACAGAACCCCCAATTCTTCGTGTCAGATTTGCCTTCTGCTCAGTTACTGAATTATTTGTTTAGAACTTTCAATTCCAAAACAATTGAAAGAGCATTTAGAGGTATTTTATAGAACTGCAGGATTAAAAAACGATGAAATGCAAATATAAAAAAATAAGCCAGAAATATGGAAAATACCTACTAAGACATGATGCTGGTGGTTTTCAGACTTTTTAATGACAATCCATTATGACTTATTTTTACACTGCAACACCAAATGTGTGTGTGTGGGGGTGTGTGTGCAAACATTTTATGTAGCAGTGCTTTCCTTTACTGTTTACTCTGCATTCTTCTGTTCTCTCCTACTCTTTTCCTTTTCCTGAGTGCTGCTTGCAGCTTGCTAGTACATCTTCATCCCAAATTTGGGCAGCGGACGTAAACATTAGGAAGATGAGGGCAGCAAGCTTGACTCTACCCCTTGGCGAGGAAGAATGCGTGTTTCTGAGTAGCCGTAAATGAATGGAGGACATAGGAGGGAGGCAGCGTGGCTGGCAAACTCATCACGCTGACGTTGATCTTTGTTAAACTGGTGCAGTGTTTGCCTCACCTAACCACAGTGTCATTCTGTAGCTCAGGAGAAGCACTTCAGGGAATCTCTTGAGAAATTGGGATCAGCTATGCTCCTTAAAATACAAGAAATGGGATCCACAGTGGAGGGGGAACAGAAACAGGTAGAAGATTTCCTTTCCTTAAATTTTTAAAAAAGTAAAACCAAAGCAAAAGGCTAAAGTTTTAGTTATAAACTTAGAATTTTGCTAATTTGCTTTAGATTTATTAGGTGCTTTTCTCTAATAGCCTATTAACATTCTTAATACAGTTTTTAAAATTTTAGTGCAAAATAAAAAAACTGGCTCTACTCTACTGTTACTCATTCTAGCGGTCTTCATTTATGAATGAGACAGCTAGGGACCAGAGAAGTGTTTGTGTCAGGCTGTTTAGAGATGCACTCTCAGCTCTTGGTACAGCGTCCTCCTTACTCTGTACATGTGTTTGCTACAGGCCTTGATTTGGAAGGCAACACCCTCACCTATATGTGTGACCTGGACAGAAAATAAAGACTGAACTGAACTAACACTTGAGGCCAAGAATATTAAGCAAAGCAATCAGGAGCATATTTACACAGCAAACTTCAATTTTTTAAATTTAAATTAGCTAAAATTAAAGCAAAAGATTCAGATCCTCCGTGATATGATGAGTTCCAATTCACATGCTCGGTAGCCTCAGAGTGGCTTGCGAGTGTCGTGCTCAAGAGTGCAGGGAATGCTGCTATACTCCCCACATCGTGTTGAGGTCTCTTTTCCCCTCAGTGACACGAAGTTTGGAAATTCTGTAAAGCCATTTACCACGAATCATTACCTTACAGAAAAGAAGTTTTTCTTATATAATTTCAGGTGCACATTTTGCAGCAAAACTGCCTGGCCTTGCGCAGTTCCATACAGAGCACCCAAGAACTACTGGCACAGGAGCAGCAAAGAAAGGGAGAGTTGGAGACTGCTACCTCACAGCTCAAGACTGACCTGAGTGAGAACATAGCTGCTGGAAGTCACTTTTGCTAGTGCTTTGAGAGTTCATGTAACAGCTCTTTGGGGCCCAGGTTCTTGTAGTAGCCAGGGTTCTTGTATTTCTCACAGTCCTGAAGGTAAAACATTGCTGATTTCTGTTCTAACTGTAGCACTGCAACAAACATGAATGTCGGTATCCAAAAAAATGGCCTCTTGGTTGTAAACTATTTTAGTCCCTCTTCCCATGCTTATTGAGGTGTGGATTTGGGAACATTTGATTTCTAGACATCTGGCTTAAATATGAGATAAACAAAAGTCAGGGAGTAAACTTTTAACTCTGGCTAACTTACTGATTTTGTCATTCATCGTGTCAGACTCCAGTCTTCAGAGCATCCACATATCTTGACTAACTTGTGGAGATGGGTATGTAAGGGACCTTGGTGAGAGCCTAGACTCCTCTGTTAACCAACAGAGTCCTCAGAGGTGACATGGCCAGGAAAGGGGCGGGGTCCCGGGATCACATCCGGGTGCTCGGAGTCCATCTTACTACTGCTTTGTTACATCATTTTATTATATTTCAAGGCGGTTGCAGTGCAGAGCTTGCAGGCTTATGTAACTAGCGCTGCATTATTTGCACACAGGTTTCACATAAATTAGTGCTCAAAGCTCCATAGCCGTGCAGAGTTACAAGAGGAAGAAATGGCAAAGTGAAGCCTAAACCTGGCTCTTCTAACTCCAAGCTTAGTGTTGCTTTCGTTTCACCGTTTCTACTCTGGTTATGCTAAGGCAGGGGATACCAAAAAGGAAATGAAAAGTGCTGTGTACAAAATATGGAAGAAAGAGTAAACTGTTCAGTGTTGATTTAGATTGCTTTTGCAAAAAATAGTGGACTCATTTTCCTTATAGTTGTTGGGTAGTGATTTACTATTGAAATTCTCACTGCTAGTGTCCCGGGATAACTTTGTCATCTTCTGATGATAAGCCTACAAAATGGTGTTACATTTTATGATGCTTCCACACATGATCTTGTTTGAATCTTGTCAGAAAGATAGGGAAATAAACCCACTAGATAGAAGAATACAAAGATCTAGATGGGCTGTGCCCATGACCCTGTCTTAATTACTTTTCTTGTTGCTGAGACAAAATATCTGACACCCACAGTTAAAGGAGGAAGGCTTTATTGTAGCTCACAGTTGTAGAGGTTTCCCTTCATAGTTGGCTGGCTCCGAGGCAGTGCTGCATGGCAGAGGGCATCACAGAGGAGAAACGGTCCATGGCATGGAAGACAGGAGGCAGCAAAGCAGCAGCAGTGAAGTGGTAGCAAATAGCAAGCGACAACAGCCCCTCTTCTGTCCCTTTATTATATTGAGGCCACACACCCTCAGGGCTGCTAGCACTCACACCCTGCATGGGCCTTTACTGTGTGTGGTAGAAGATCCCTACACAAAACGTTTAAGTGTGACCTTGTGTGCAAGTGACTGTGAGCTAGTGTCTTTGATAATTCCATAACTTAATTTCCAGTTTATAAAAATATGATAAAAACACGTAGGACAAGGATACTTAGGTTCATCTTGTTTTCCCCAAAAGATATTGTCTATAAAAATTAAAGCTTTAAATGAGAATCAAGACTTGCCATGTAAAGGTACATGATCCCAACAATGAATGTAACTGTACTGAAAAAAAAAAAAAAAAAAAAAAAAAAAAAAATTAAAGCTTTTGGGGGAGAATACCATGTTATTTCAGTGTAGTAAGTAGTTGTCATAGTTATGTGGACCTTTTGTTTTTAGTTTCTAGGGATGACCTCATTTCGAAGCTGCTTGAAGAAAACAAGGTAGGTTTTCAGGTTCTAGAGTACAGAAGTGATCTTTCGTCTCTTTATTAGTAGTAGTATCATTTTCTTATTTGTGTTGGTTTGCAATGCTTGGGATTCTCCCAACAGCTTTAGAAAAAAAAGTTTTCTATAAATAACTTCTATACTCGGGCTGATAGTAGGTATTAAAAAGTAATCATTTCAGGGCTGGGGATTTAGTGCAGTGGTTCTGCTGCCTACCTTGCAAGCACAAGGACCTGAGTTCGATCCCTGGTACCAAAAAAAAAAAAAAAAAATGTTGTAATTTCATGCAGGTTATTATAGTTTGAAAATGTGAGGAAAAATCAGATATTTGTGTTTTCTTGATTATAAATTATTAAAAGAAATTTTAGTGAAACGTAAGACACAGCTACATATCAGTAGTGGCTGCACCATAGTGTCTGTGTATTTAATGCCACTAAATTGTACCCTTAAAAAATAGTTAGGATGTTAAGTTGTGTAGTTTATCTTACCACAGTTTAAGAAATGAATGGGGTTTGGGGCACACCCTATAAACCCACCACCCTAGGAGGCCAAGGCAGGAGTTTGAGCCTACCCTGGGCAACTTTGCAAGTTAGTGAGATCCTGTCTCAAAATTTAAAAAATTGAAAGAGGGAGAGGGAAGCAGCTAGTGTGAAGGCTCTGGGTTTAATCACCACTACTGCCAAAATTAAAAAAAAAATATGTCTATAGAACTACTTTATACCTTAATGCATTTTGCAGTGGAATAATTTTTGTGGTTGCTGTCTCATCCTGTCTTGGTGATGTGTATCTTTCTTGAGCAGCACCTGGTGGGAGAATAGAAAAGTGGTTTTCTCTGTAAGAAGAGAATTTACACCCTACCCTTGCCCATCTCCCTAGATTGCCCTTAAGGAAAGCCCGGCCCACATCCCATCACTGTCACCACCTCAGGGAACTAGTTTTGTTTTGTTTTTTGCAGACCATAGGTGCTTTCTTCAGCTGCACCCCAGGTACCCTGTCTTCATTACAACTTTAAAAGATCTGTGAATGTGTTCATTTGAGACCACAAGCTCTACTGCTGATAGGAAGAAATGTGTATGTAATATAAATATTTACCTCAGAGAGTAGAGCTTTCATGATAGGAAGATACTAGTAATATTTAGGTTATGTCAGGCATATTCTTTCTCATCAGGACCCTAATGTCAGAATAGATTAATGAGTTTTTAAACAGACTGTATTTTTAGAGCAGTTTTAGATTCAGAGCAAAATGTACACAGCCAAAGGCACGTGGATTTCCTGCACTACCCCTGCTGCTCCATGTGCAGTAAGCACCTGTCCGGTGGGTGCTGTGTGACAGTCGAGTCCACACAGACCACACGGATGCATCGTCATCCAAGTCTGCGGTTGACATCAGGCCTCCCTCTTGGCGCTTCCATTCCATGGGCTTGGACACATCCACAGCAACACACAGCTCTACGACAGTGTCATACTGAGTACTTTCACCACCCCAACCCCATGTTCGCCTGTCTGTCCTCACCCCGCTGCCCTGGCACCACTGGTGCTTCCGCTGTCTCCTTAGCTTCATCTCTCCCAGAATGGCATGTGCTTAGAATCATACGGCACACATAGAATATTTAGACGGCTTTTCTCAGATCAGAATCATTAAGGTGACTTCTCTGTGTGTAGCTTGATAGCTCCTTTCTCTTTGGTGCTGAGTAGTATTCCATTGTTTGGATGTTCTGCAGTGTGTCTCAGCCTGTTGAAGGTCATCTTGATTGCTTTTAAGTTTTGGCAATTATGATTAAACTGCTGTGAATGTCTGTGTGAAGATTTGTGTGGAGATAAGTTTCCAGTTCCTTTGGGTAAATATCAGAGAGCACAATTGCTGGATCATATGCTACTAATATTTTTAGTTCTCTTGACACTGCACACTTTATCATCCAGAGCTTCTCCTCATTCTGCAATCCCACCAGCAATTTCTGAGAGTGACTGTTACTTGCACGTCCTCACCTGAGTTTGGTGTGGTCCCTGTTCAGGGTTTTGGCCATTCTGATAGGTGTTGAGTGGTATCTTGTTGTTGTCTATAAATGATTTAGAAATGAAGAGAAGTTTGGGAGTTAAAGATACTAAGATTTTTAAAAATTTCTTATGAGGTGAACATACAGCTTGTGTCATTAGAACTTGGTACCAGCAAGAAGGTAGATAGGTATTTTATGGAGATACATATAATACATATGTGAAAAAGAGAGTAATTATTTTTTCCCACTAGAGTATGCAGATGTCTTTCAACAAGGAACATAAAGAAAATGCATATTTGAGGTCTGAAATATTATCCCTTCATCAAGCATTAGGAAAAGCACAGGTAAATCTTCACTATTTCTCTGGTTTTTAGATGTTACTTTTGTTCAATTAAAGAACCAAAATTAGGGCCAGGGAATTAGCTCAGTGGTACCACTGTCTGCCTCACAAGTACAAGGTCCTAAGTTCAATCCCCAGTACCAAAAAGAACCAAAATTACTCCTGATTATAAACTCACACTATTCCTATCATCAACTTTATTTCCACAAGGTCTAAATCATCTGTGAAACATTATCAAATTAGGTGCACCTCTCATTTCATTTTTCAGATTCCTATGACACAATGGTATATATTACTAAATAGTATATATTACTAAGTCATACACTAGTTTACACCTTGCCTTTGTTTGCTTTGTAATTAGTCATTGAGTATATACCTCCCCAGACCCTGACAGTTAACTGTTCTCTTAGTTACTTTTCAATCATTGCTGAGACTAAATACTGGACACCCAAAGTTAAAGGAGTAAGGTTTATTTAGCTCACAGTTGGTAGCAGTTTCAGTCCATAAATGGCTGCTTCACGGCAGAGGCCACACGGCAGAGGGGCAACAGTTCATGGCAGCAGAAGACAGCAAAAGCAACAAGAGACCTTGGCATTGCCTCCTGCCCTTGTTCTCTTACCCAGACTACTGGGATTAGAATCAGAGGACTGGTTTAGTCATCACATGCCCTTAATCCTAGCATCACATACTCTAGAATTCAGCCACCTCTGAAAAAGTTATGTGTGACTGCCTGAGGCCCCAGGGGACACTGAGACCCAAACTGTAACAGCTTCTAAGCAGTTCAGTGGCAAGAGCTCTCTTACATTCTTTTTTTGTACCTTCTATAGCAAATAGCACAATGGGAACCTAATAAATGTCCTGGATTTTGGAGATGAGTATAATCATTTTCTGTGGGATGGTGGTTCCCGAATTTAGTTGATCCTTTATATTAGTACATACATGTGTCATGGTCACCACATAGGTAGCTGTACTGAAGTTATATATCACAGAGCCCAGTAAATCAGTGTCTATCCCTTAAAAATAACTTTTCTGTTGGTACAATGTGATAATAACAATGTTAGAATAATAGTGCTGCTGTGCTTTCTTTATAATAAAATCCAAAATAAATGTCTTTTTGTAAAATAACTTCTATTCTCCCTATACTAATACTAGTTAACACTTTTACTATATCCATTACACATTCCAAGCTGTTCTAAGTACCTTGTATTAATAACTGTGAATTTAATTTTTTATTATTTGTGTGTGTTTTTCTTTTCTTTTCTTTTCTTTTCTTTTCTTTTCTTTTCTTTTCTTTTTTTTTTTTTGATACCAAGGATTGAACTCCACAAGGCAGGCAGTGAAACCACTGAGCTAAATCCCCGGCCCTTATTTGTGTATGTTTATGATACCTAATGGCTACATTTGTTTTGGGGAGTTGGTACATGTGTATGTATATCATATCCCATTCCTCTCCCACTCCAAACCTTCCCTCCTTTCTACAAAGCCCGACTTTCTGTTTCCTGTCATCTCTTCTTTACCGTATTTTTCTCTTTACTCATATTGTTTTTCTCATATAGAGAAACTACAATATTTCACTTTCTGGGTCTGACTTTGTAACATTATAGTCTTAAGTTCCATCCATTTCTGTGCAACTGGTGTGAATTAATTCTTCTATATGGCTGAATAATAATCCGTTGTGTATGTATTTTCTTTATCTGTTTTTCTGTTGATGGACATCTAGGCTGACTCCAGGGTTAACCTCTTGTGGCTTGCGCTACTGTAAACGTGGATATGCTTGCGTCGGTACAGTTTGAAATCTTTAACTCTAGAAATATATCTAAGAGAAGAGAGCTGGGGTAAATGGAATTCTAGTTTTAGTTTCTTTTTTTTGGTACCGGGAATCGAACTCGGGTCCTTGCGCTTGCGAGGCAGGCCACCGAACCGCTGAGCTAAATCCCCGGCCCTAGTTTTAGTTTCTTGAGGAATCTCTGCACTGATAATCTGTAGTGGTTGTACTAGTTTACATTCCTACCAACAGTGTAGAAGAGTTCCTTTTCTACCATATCCTTACCAGCACTGTTTTTTTTGTGTTCTTGGAAGCCATTCTGACTGGGCTAAGATGGAGTCTCAAGAGTTGTTTTGATTTGCATTTCCCTGAAGACCAAAGATGATGATGGACACATTTTTTTGCATTAAGTTTATTCATACATTTTAGGTATACAGTATGCTGACATTTGTCATTGGGAACTTGTACCTTTATATGACTTGTCTTCGTTCTTATTTTCTCCCCATTCCCCTGCCCTCCCATCAACTCCTCCACCCCTCCCTCTTTACAAACACTTTGTTTCCGTTTTTTCTTTTTCTTGTGTTTATTCCTTTCCTTTCTTCCCTTTCCCCAACCCTTCCCACTGCCCCTTCCCCTTCCCCTTTAAACCTTTTTTCCCTCTTTCACATTATCTGTTAATACATCTTGATCCTCATTTACACTTTCAGTTTCTCACACCAGAGAAACTATTTGGTATTAACATGGGTGTCTTGTTTCTTTCACTTAAGAGCATCGCTTCAATATGTATCCATTTAGCTATAAATGACTCTAGTTTATTATTCTTTATGGCTGAGTAGTATTCCATTTTATAAAACAAAACAAAACACATTTTCTTTATCCAGTCACCAGTTGATGGGCATTTGGGCTGTTTCCAAGATTTAGCTATTATGTGTCACTGTGGTGATTCTTTTAATTGTTTTGGGAATATACGCCGTGTGGGATTAGCTGGGTCAAATGGGAACTTCTAGTCCTAGTTCTTTGAGGTGTCTTCATACTGATTCCCATAGTGGTTGCACAAGTCTGCACTCCCACCATTAGTGGAAAAGGGTTCCTTTCTCCCCACAACCCCACCATCATTTGTTATTGCTTGATTTCTTGATAGCAGCCATTCTTTCTGGGGTGAGGTGGAATCTCAGTGTTGTTTTCATCTGCATCTCTTGAATGACCAGTAATGTTGAACATTTTTTCATATGTTTATTTGCTGCTTCTACTTGTTTGTCTAAGAAATGTCTGTTCATTTCAGTTGATCATTTTTGAATTGGGCCTCTAAATTTTGGGGTGTAATTTTTTAAAAAATTCTCTATATATTCTAGATAGTCCCTCTGAGGCAGATGGTGGCATTACTGAGCTAAATCCCAAGCCCCCTTATTCTAGATAGTAGTCCTTTGTCTGAGGAACATCTAGTAAAACATTTTTCCTATACTTATTTGCCAAATGTGCTTTTATGTAGTTCATTTGCCTGTTTTTTGATTGGGTCGTTTGTCTTGGGAGAGTTAACTTTTTTAGTTCTCTTAGATACATATTATAGTCCTCTATTGCAGGAGTAGTTGGAAAACTTTTTTTCCATTCTGTAGATTGTCTCTTCACTCTTGAGCATTTCCTTTGCTGTGCTGAATTTTTTTAATTTGATGCAATCTCATTTGTTCATTCTTGATTTTATTTCCTATGCTAATCGAGTTCTGTTTATTAAGTCCTCGCCTGTGCCTATTGGTTCCAGTGTTTTCCTTGTGTTATCTTTCAGCAGTTTCAAAATTTGTTCTTATATATCTAGCTCTTTGATTCATTGACTTGATTTTAGTACAGGGTGAGATTTAAGGATCTAGTTTCAATCTCCTGCATATGGATAATCAAGTTTTCCCAAAACCACTTGTTGAAGAGATTAGCTTTTCTCCACCATAAGTGCTTGCTCCCTTTGTCAAAAATCCGATGGCTAGCCAGGCATGGTGGCACACGCCTATAATCCCAGCACTTGGGAGGTTGAGGCAGGAGGATCACTGTGAGTTTGAGACCAGCCTGGGCAACATAGTGCATTCCAGGGCAGTCTCAACTATACAGGGAGACCCTGTCTCAAAAAACAAAACAAATTAAAAAAAAATCAGTTGGCTAAAGGTGAATGGGGTTGTTTCTGTGTCTTTTATTCTGTTCCATCAGGCTATACATGTATTTTTGTACCTGTACTTTACTATTTTTGTTAACTATCACTATGTGAGTATAACTTAAAATCTGTAATCATAATGTCTTCTGCTTTGCTTCTTTGCTCAGGACTGCTTTGGCTATTCCACGCCTCTTATGGTTCCATATACATATTACAAATGTTTTTGACCATTCTCTGAAAAAGTTGATGGTATTTTAATAGGGATGTATTAAGTCTGTGTATTGCTTTTGGTAATATGGCCATTTTAACAGTAATAATTTTGCCTACCCAGAAGCAGAGGGTGTCTTTCCATTTTCTAACATCCTAGTCAATCTCTTTCTTCACAGTTCTATAGTTTTCATTATGAAGGCCCTTTACCTCTTTGGTTACATTGATTCCTAATTTGATTTTTTTAAAAACTATCATGAATGGAATTGTTTCCCGATTTCCTTCTTAATGGGTTCATTATTAGAATCTAGCACTTGAATCCTCTTTTTTCAACTGTGTTTCCAGTGAGGTTTATTCTTTCCTTTGGATGCTTGTGGGTTCTTGACCTCCTTGTCTCTTTAGTGTTTTCTTCAATGTTGGTTTGGTGGTCATTAATTTCTTTATTTTATTTCTCCATCAATTTTGAAGGATAACTTTGCATGGTATAGTAATTTAGATTGGCAGTATTTTCTCTTAGGGCTTGAAAAACTTCAAGTTCTCCTGACTTTTGTGGTTTATGTTTGCCCTTTTATGTAACATTGATACTTTTCTCTAGTAATGCTCTTTGTTCTGAGTTTCTGGAATTTTGACTATGATGTGTTGTGGCAAGGTTCTTTCCTGGTCGTGTCTATTTGGTATTCTAAATGCCTTATTTACCTGGGAATCCTTCTCATTCCCCTGGTTTGGAAGTTGTGCAATAATTTCCATGAAGGAATGTTTTATGCCATGAGTTTGGTCTTCTTCATCTTCAATTGCAGTAATCCTTAAGTTTTTCTTTGAAAGTCCACTAAGGGCTCTTGGATCATCTGATTGTCTCTTGCTTTTTTCATTATTGCTGAGTAAATATTCTACTTTATTGACCTCATGCTCAGGTCCTGAGGACATGTCTTTTCACTGAGCTTGCCTGCTTCCAAAACTTGGAATTGAGTTTTTCATTTCCAAGGTTTCTGCTTGATTCCTTTTCATAATCCCTTTACCCATAAGGTTCTTCATATCTTGAACTAGCTTCCTTAATCATTCAGCTGCTCATTTGCATCTTCTTTAAACTCATTGATGATCATATTGATTGATTCACTCTGTTGTTTACTTATATCTTCAAGTTCATTGAACATCTTAGTGCTTGCTTCATTCAGCTGCTTACTTGTCTCTTTTTTTATTCCATCGGTCATTTTAGCTATTAGTTTTTTGTGTTTTTATCTGGAAATTCATTCACTTAAGTGCCTGTGAGCTTTTTGGGAGTTAGGAATTTTTGTAATTATCTTGTTGCCTTATATTCTCACTTATATGTTTTTTTGTTGAAGGCTGTAGAGGAGTCTGTGTATAAAGCTGTTTTGGTATTGTGGAGATGTCTTTAGAAAGTGCCTTTCTCCCTATATTGTGTCTTAGGCTTTGGGATTTGCAGTTGCGATTTGGGATTTGTGAGGAGAGAACTACTACTGGTTACATCAAGGTCTACAGACCCAACCATATATCAACATCTAACTTAAAACTTGTTTTTAAAGTTCTCAACTCTTTCAATACCCAGAAATACAAAACATAGAACTGATGAAGAATAAGCTGGGAAATGAATATGAAAGAAAAAGGAAGAAGATAAAAAGGAAAGATAAGAAAAAAGATAAAAGAGAATGAAAAAATGTTTTAATGATACTATTTTTTAATCTGAAACAAGGAGGGAGAAGAAGAGGTCTGATAGGCTATGTTTGGGAGCAGCAAGAAGGAAGAAAAATAGCTGCTAATTAAGATGGATTTTTTCAGAAGACAAATTTCAAAATATCAAAGAGAGGGCCAGGGATTTAGCTCAGTGGTGCTGCCGCCTCCCTCACAAGTGCAAGGTCCTGAGTTGGATCTTTGGTACCAAAAAAAGAGAGAGAGAATTAACTAGTTATAATAGTAAAATAATTTATATTTTGCTATCATAAATGCTAAAGAGAATTAACTGATAGTAAAATAATTTATGCTATTATAAATACTATTGGTGGTGAAGGAACTAAGACATTTTGTGTGATCAGCTAAATAATTTTGAGTGTTCATGATGTAGTTTTGGAAATCAATTTCTGCAGTATCAGCTAGGCGCTCACCTTATAAGTTCCATTCTACAAATGCCTCACTCTAGTTCACCTGTGTTCATAATTGTGAAGAACAGATCAGTAAAATGCCAAGTGCCTCAGTTGCTCCTCCAATCAGTGTCTCCTTTTAACTTAGAACTTTGTAGGATATTTACTCCAAACATCGAATGCACTGTATAAACTAATGAAATATGAATTGGGCACAGGTTAAATAAATTAAGTTTACATACACAGTGACATAAGTGAAACCCTTCTTCATCAGCGAGACTGACTTGCTGCGATGTTGTTCCAGGGCTTGAATGACCAGCTGACCAGGAAGTGTTCCAAGCTAAGCAGTATGCTTCAGACTGCTGGCGTGGAAAAGGCCAGGCTGGTCGCTGACCACCAGGCCATGCTGCAGGTACTGACTCGGCTCTAGTGAGCTTCTGATAGGGGCAGCGGGAAGCCAGGCTGGCCAGGGCGTCAGGAAATGTGCACAGCCAACTGGACAAATAAAACGTTTGAACAACAGATTCCAGACCTTACTGAATTATTTTATTTCTTGATTAGTAGTTTTCATTAGTCATCAGAGGAGTATTTATTTGGCCTTACATTCAGTGGTTTTTAATGGTTTCTTCTCAAATATTACGTTAGGAAAAATAGCTGCCTGTCCTGTTGTTTACAGAATCACTTAATTAACTGTAAAGCATTACCATCTCCCAAATACCTTGGGACTTCCCACTTTGCTCCTACCACCCTCTCTGCTGAGATCTTCACTACTTGAAGTTCTGTTTGTGAGGACTGACACTGATTAGGGAGCTTCATCTTCTTAGCCATGGGGATGTTTGCCTTTTCAGGTTCTCTTCCTTGGACACTAACGACTATCATAATAATAGCTCTGTGTGTTTGTAGCATGTGCCATCCGTTGTGCTAAGGATTTTACATATGTCACCTCCTCTAACACATTTGCACTGGCTTGAACCCCTGGAGGCACCTGCATGGCTGTCCAGTTGGGCCACATGGGACCCTTCCATTGGATGGAACAAGCTGCCCAGGGGGATGGTCATGCATGTCCCCTGGCGGTTCAGAGCTACCTGCCAGCGAGATAGATGAGTTACAGCTCTGTTGGGAATGTGTTAATCATAACAGCTGCTACATGAAAGGGTGTTTATTGTCCTCATTTTACCAATAAGAATGAAGTTTGAAGATGTTTGTAACCTACCCAAAGTCACCTAGCTAGTGAGGAGGACGCCTGGGTCTCACCTAGGTCTGAGCCAGGGTGGTGACATGTGCTGGGTGTCCCAACTACTCAGAAGCCCGAGAAGGTGAATCACTGAGTTCGGGAGTTCATATTGACCCCCCGCTCGGAAAATGAAGCACGAACAAAATGACAGAAAACAAGCTTAGTCTGATCCCAGAGTCATTGTTTTTCAGTCTTTCCATTGTGCTGCCCCCTGTCGTGTGTTGTCTAATAATGATGTTCATGATTTATTTCATGTCTTAAACTGATCTCCTAGAAGCAAAGTTACTGCCTTATGTGCCTGTTATTTCCTCACTGTGCTAAATGTGTTTCATGTGTAAAAATACTCAATACCTTTTCATTAATTCAACAGTGTTTATTCTGTGTGAGTATGATACTAGATAAAATTATAGGTGAGACAAAAATCCCTACATTTATGTACTTAAAGGATAATGTAATATGTCACACTCTCACAAATATTTCAAAATTTTGAGATAGAACACAATTTAGGATCCCATTTTACCAAGTGTAAGGCTTTGTTTTGCAATCAAAATATCATTAAAATAGAAGCATTTTAAAATACATTTGCAAAAGTAACTTAATATGTATGTTTGCAAAATCTTCTAAGATTGTAGGTGAAGGTTTTGTGTGTGTGTGTGTGTGTGTGTGTGTGTGTGTGTGTGTGTGTGTAAATGTTGTCTCAAAAAATAAAAAAGCTGAAGTTGTAGTTCAGTAGGAAGGGCCTGGGTTCAGACATCAGTACTGAAAAAAAAAGTTGTTTTGGTAACTCCAAAACGATGACCCAGAGAAAATAAAATTGTGGAAAACATTTATAATGCTATTGCCACAACTGAAACTGAGTACAACTTAAGATATTCTCAAGATAATTCATTGTTAAACTATTAAATGATTAACCCTAGAGAGTGGGATTGTTTGGAGGGTGGGGAAGATAGAGGTGAAGAGATCTTTTCACCTGATATTTAGATACATTTAGATTGTTTTACCTTTTAAAATGATCATATTGAAATCTTAGTATACCAAAAATATTCTTAATATGATTTTTAATTTTTAAGAATATATTCATATCAGGAGCGTTACAAAAATTTCATCATCCTGGGTGAATAATACCTCTTGACCCTTGGCCAGTGGAACTATAAAATGATACTGTTGAATCAACTCAGGCTGGAACAAAGAGAAAAGCATTAGAATAAATTTTACAGAAATGAAGCTCGTGTTTTACAAGTCAGTTCGGTCACTCTGAGCCGCACTGTATCGGCTTTCTCTTCCCCTGGCGCTCAGGTGGAGCAGCAGATGATTTCGCGGACGCTTCAGGAGCAGAGCCTCCTGCTGGATGCGGCCCACGGCACCAGGAGAGCTGCAGGCTGTTCAGGAAGAGAAAACCCAGCTCCAGGCGCATCTGTAAGTGCAGCACGGTGGCTATGCGTGCGTTTGTGTTTCTCTCCTTTGATGAAAACGTTTATCCCCCATCAGCTGGGCCAGCACAGAGATAAAGATTCTGCCTTCGAGGAGCTGGCTTGATAGAACATTCATACCTGTTCTCAGTAGGAGTTGGTCATGCATTCTAAAACAACACTGAATCACTCCTCCTGCTAAATCAGAGCTCTCATCTGACTTTCATGTTGTCTGACTTTTCTCCTGAAGGAACCATTTAGCCCTTGAGCATAACCAGTGTGTGCAGAGAGCCAGGATGCCGAGCAGAGGACGGCTGTGCAGAAGGAGCTTCTGGAGTCAACCATCGCGAGACTGCGAGGCGAAGTGGACGCATCGGTGCAAGAGAAGTCCCTGCTGGAGGAGAACGAAAGGTTTCGGAGACGGGTGGGTAGAAGCAGATTCCCACTGCCGCCTCCTCACGGAGCGATGGTGATGTTGCAAAATTGTACTCTAAGTGCAGTTTCAAGACCAGAAATTGAACCAGATGCAGTTTGTCCGAGTTTCCCCTTAAAGAAATCCTAGTGGCTAACGTGTCCCCTGGAGCCTGGGAAGCAGTCTGTGACGAATAGAACAATGCACACAGCACCGGTGAGTGTCAGCAGATAATTCACACATCCTCCTGTTAGGTAAGGGTCGCGTTTGGAAAGTTGACATCCTCTGGAGGGGGAATGGTGGAGATTAGGGGCGCAGCCAGGTCTTCCTAGCTATGCGGGAGTCGACATCCTCTGGAGGGGGAATGGTGGAGATTAGGGGCGCAGCCAGGTCTTCCTAGCTATGCGGGAGTCTGCCACGCAGAGATGGCTTTCTGGTTTCTGTTCGTGCTTCCTGTTCACCTCAGATGCCTACCTGGCCCCTCTTCCGGGCGGAGTGCAAGGGGGTGCCGTGTAGGTACAAAAGCCACACAGGCTGTGTGTGCTCCAGGAGAGCCTGTCAGCCGCTGTGAACCTGACCTATTGCTTTCTCTCTCTCTCCGGCAGGCTAACAAGACAGAAAAAGAAATAACACAAGAAAAATGCGCTTTGGAAAAGGAGTTAGCTAAAAATAAGGTATCTCGCATTTTATTTGTTGATGTTCACTATGTTTTATTTCCCTCTGTGTCGCTGCCTGCTGTGGGTGATTTTGCTGTTGTGGGGCCATAAATCTGATGCCCCTTTGGAGCTTTTGGGCACCTCAGTGGAAGGCAGCTTCCGCGCCATTGTGGGGGAGTTGTGGGGTCACAGGGAATCCCTGCTGCCCACTGAGGATGTCAGTCAGGAAGCCTGAGCAGGAGCGGGGGGCTGGGGGAGCAGAGTGATGCTTTCTGACACTGCTCTTTTAAAAAACAAAAATGATTTCAACCAAGCATGGGTACATTTGTGCCTGTAATCCCAGCTACCTGGGCAGCTGAGGCCGGATAATCATAAGTTCAAGGGCAGCCAGGACAACTCAGCTAGACTCTGACTCTACAAAAGAGTGTAAGACTGCAGATGTAGGTTGGTGGTAGAGTTACCCTAGGCTTGGACCCCAGTACTGAGGTCAGGGGACTTTCAAGCTTCCTAAGTGCGCATAAGCACCTGCTGCCTGATCTCAGAGGTAAACTTTTCTCTTTTATAATTTTTTAGAAACTAAGACATATTTGTACATTTGGGGGTGCACTGTGAAAACTCCATACAATGTGATGATCAAATGAGGGTAATAAACACTTCGCTCTCTTCTCATGAGTCATGTTAGGTGCTTGGAAAGCTGGGTCTTCTCTAGACATTTGGAAATACAGTTTGTTGTTGTTGTTGTTGTTGTTCTTTTTTAACCAGTAGCTTTCCTTACCCCACTCTAGAAAGCTCTAGGATGCTCATTGTGTTTTGGAGCCTTTATAACTGCTGTCCACCTCCTCTTCCCTGTATCTTTGGACCACTCTGTTTTTCTCGCAGGGAGAACATGTGGGACTTGCCTCATGTACTCTGGTTGATTTCATTTGACATAATGAACTCCAGTTCCATCCATGTTACTGCAAATGGTAGGACGTCATTCTCTTCATGGCTGTGCTGATGTACCATACTTTCTTTATCATCTGCTCCACTGCTGAGTATCTGGGCTGATCCCACGCCTCACTAATTTGAACAATACAGTAATAAACACGGAGGCGCAGGATGCTCTGGTGTAATGATCTCTTCCCTCCTGGACATGTGTCCAGTGGTGGAATCACTTCTATTTTCAGTTTTCACAATAACTTTCATATTTTTAGTTTTCAGAAGAAGGTTCATACTCTTTTCCATAACAGTACCAATTTACATTCCCATCAATGGTGTTTAAGGGTTCTCTTTTCTCTGTATCCTTGCCATTGCTTTTTTTTTTTTTTTTTTTTTTTTTTTTTTTTTT
>NW_022900938.1:3529730-3531592 GCF_012274545.1 Fukomys damarensis | reverse complement strand
TTTTTTTTTTTTTTTTTTTTTTTGATATCAGGGATCGAACTCAGGTCCTTCCGCTTGCCAGGCAGGCAGCAGAACCACTGAGCTAAATCCCCACCCGTTTTTTTGTCTTTTTTATTATAACTGGGGTAGAATGACACCTTGTGTTTTGCTTTGCATTTCCCTGATAATCAGTGAGATTAAGCTTTTTTTTAATAGCAAAACATTTATTGATACACTTTAGGCATACATAATGATAACACTTGGGGGATTTGTGCCTGTACATGATTGTTTATTTTGTTTTTTGAAACAGGGTCTTGCTATGTAGTTCAGGCTAACCTTGAATTCATGGCAATCCTCCTGCCTCCACCTCCCGAGTGCTGGGAGTACAGGCGTGCACCACCATGCCTGGCTTCACATTTTTTTATATGTACTTGTTGGCCATTTGTAGGTCTTTTTGGTTGTTGAGAAGCATCTACTAGTGCTTTTCAATTGGATTTTTTGATGATCAGTTTTTAAATTCATTTTATATTCTAGATATTCTTTTTCAGATTGCAAATATTTTCTCTTATTCTGTGAGTTATCTCTTCCTGTTATGTGTCTTTGCTGTGCCAAAGCTTTTTAGTTTGATACAGTCCCATTATCTGTTTTTACTTCTGTTGCCTGTGACTCTGGAGTCATATATAAAATATCTTTGCTTACACTAATTTTTTTAATTTTAAGAAAAAACCAATTTCACAATCAAATAAGAAATAATAGTTATTACACTCTGTGTCATTGTTCTCAAAGTAGTTACTCAGAGGGCAAGACGTAAACCAAAAAGACTTACAAAAAAGAAACAGATAATCACATAAATCTTTCTTTTCAATGAACTAAGATAAACTAGTAATATAAATGATACCAATTAACATATATATTGAAATATTTTTAAAACAATGGAATTTGTACTTTGGGGACCTATTTTTAAACGTCTTGTATTTATCACATATTTTATTTTCTTATAGAAGAGAAGCCATGTGATATTTGAGCTTGCTTGTCTGATTTATTTCATTTAACATTATGTTCTCAAGTTGTATCCATTTACCTGTGTCTTGAAATAGTTCTCCTTTGTTTCTTACAGTCATTTCAGTTTCAGGTTATACATTTAGTTCTTGGACCCATTTTGAGTTAATTTTTTGAGTGCTGTAAGAGAAAGATCTCCTTTCACTCTTTCGTATCTGTGCGTCCAATTTGGCCACGGCGTTTATTGAAGCCTGTCCTTTCTCCACTGTACATGTTCGTGGCACCTTTGTCAAACATAAACGTACTTGAAATAGATTCATTTCTGGGTTCTTTTTTCTGTCCCCCCTTGTACAGTGGAGTTCACCTTTCTTAGTATGCAGTTCTTCGAGTTTTGAGAAGCACATACAACCCTTAACCACTGGCGCAACGAAATACAGACCATTTCTGTCAATCCAGAAGGTTTTCTTGAGCCCCTTTGTAGTGAGCCTGTTTTCCACCCCAATCGCCTGCCAACTACTGATCTGTTTTTCTGTCCTGTAACTATGTCATCTACATAAGGCCAGATAACATGTAACTTTTTAAATCTAATTTTCATTTTGCACAGGCACTTAGTCATTCATACCGTGTATGTCAACCATCTGGGTCCCATATTATGGGTGTACCACAGTTTTTATCAATGGAAGGGCATTTGGGTTGATTTTCAGATTTGGACAATTAATAAAACCTCTATGAAATACATAGGCATATATACAAGGAGTAATCAAGAAATACAGTGAGTTCCGGGGATTTAGCTCAGCAGTTCAGTGGCCTGCCTTGCAAGCGTAAGGACTGGAGTTCAATCCCCGGTACCAAAAAAAAAAAAAAAAAAAAAAAAAAAAAACAGT
>NW_022900938.1:3466207-3529705 GCF_012274545.1 Fukomys damarensis | reverse complement strand
AAGAAATACAGAATGTTTAAATTTTGAAACATATTACAAAAAAAGATACATCGCCTCTAGCCCCCAACCCCTTGCTTTGAACACACTCATCCCACCGTTCTTGCCACTCTGAAGCAACTCCGGAGTCCTCTTTCGTGAGCGTCTTTGTGCTCGCACAGCTGCCTCGATGTCTTGAACCAGTTTAAAACATTTACCTTTGAGGTCGTCCTGACTTGAGGGGAGAAGCAGAGGCTGCATGGAGCCAGACTCGTGAATGAGGCAGACAGTGACACACGCTAGTGGTTTACGAGCTGCTCTTCTGTTGGATGGCACTTGGCTGCAGCGTCACACCTCAGGCAAGAGGACTTCTAGAAATGCTTCAGAAAGTAGTGACAATGGTGGGATAAACATATTTTGAAATGAGGGGGAGTATCTTGAGATTAGTAGAAAATCTTGTACTGAAATAAACATTTTAAATTTAAACATTCACTGTGTTTTTCCACCACACCTCATATTTTTATTTCTCAGGTAAATAGGACGAGTTGCGTTTCTGGATCCTTTAGTAAAGACCTGCCTAACCTAAGAACAACTTACTCCGCTGTTTTCAAAGGATCTTCACAAGCTTGCCATCCCCGCCAGTAACTGATGAGTTCAGAGGTCTCTCTATTCTCACCAGCATGTGGCACTGTTATTTCTTAGTTGGCTGTTACTGCGGTAATGGCATATTATTATACTTGTAATTTGCTTTTTTCTAGTGACCAAAACATTGAGCATCTTTTCCTGTGCTTATTTGCTGTTGCAAATGAAACTGTCTTTTCAAACTTTTTTTTTTTTGGTACCGGGGACTGAACTTGGGACTTTGACTCTTGAGAGGCAGGTGGTGGCACCACTGAGCTAAATTGCTGGCCCTTCAAACCATTTTTAATTCAATTGTTTTCTTACTGAGTTTTCAGAAATTTTAAAACATTCTCATATTCTTAAGTAAAACTTTTATCTGTGTATACACTTTTGTCATGTTTTATGAATATCTTCCTATGTTTATGCTTTTTTAGTTTCCTTTGGAGAACAAGTTTTTTGTTTTTGTGAATCCTAGTTTTTTTTTTTTTGGTACCAGGGACTGAACTCTGGACGTTGCACCTGCCTGCCTGGCACCGGCACCACTGAGCTAAATCCCCAGTCCTTTTTAACTTAATTTTGATGCCTATAGTTCAAGATTTGTTTTATTTTCTGGTGGACATCTGATTGTTCTCATACCTTTTAAAATCTATCAGTTGATAGGCATTTGTATGGTTTCCCTTTTTTGGATATAAATAAATCTATGACTATTTGTATTCAGTATTTTTGTGAACATGTTTTCAGTTACCTTTGGGAGATCGTAAGGGTAAAATTGTTGGTTTATAGGGTAACTATCGTTTTTGAGAAACTGCCAAAATGTTTCCCAAAGTCACTGCACTGTTTTGTAGTCCCACAACGAGTGAGAGTTTCTATATCTCCACAGCCTCACCAGGGTGTATTGTCCACATTTTAAAAAATATTCATCCTGGTGGATGTAAAGTATTTCACTGTGAACTTCATTTTTAATTGGGCAGTTACATAATATAAAATTAACCATTCAAAGTGAATAATCCAGCTGGACGTAGCCCTCGTGTATGTTGAAGGGGACTGGATTGGGGTGCTCTGCTCCCGCCTGTGCTGTTAGGAGGCGGGCCCAATTGGAGGGGGTGACATGTCATGGGTTTGACCTGGAAGGGTGGCTCCCTTCCCGGCTCCGCCCTCCTCTGCTTCCTGGCTGACAGATGAGCAGCTGCCCTCCATCAGAACCCTTTCCCATGCCACTTCTGCCTGGAGCCAGCTGGCCAGGGACTGCATCTTGAGCAAAATAAACCTCCTCCTTTGAGTTGGGAGTTTGGGATGTGTGTTATTTACTTTTCTCTGGTCACTGAGGCAAAGTACCCAACACCCAAAGTTAAAGGAGGAAAGGCTTGATTGGCTTACAGTTTATAGAGGGGTCAGTCCATAACTGGCTGGCGCTAAGGCAGGGAGGCTCTGGGCAACAGTTCATGGAGACGGAAGAGCACAAAAGCAGCAAGCTACCTTAGTAGCATTTTTCTGCCTCTTTTATCCCATCCAGGCTACTGGAATTAGGGTGGTGCCAAACTAATCACTCACATGTAGTGGGTTAGCAACCACAGGCCCTTAATACCAGCATCACACAGTCCGGATTCAGCCACCTCTGAAAAAGTAAGTCCCACCTGTGCTGCACGAGGCCTTGGGGGACATCTAAACACAAGCCATGACAGGGTGTTTCGGCCCAGTCACAAAAAAGAGACTAAGCCCGTGTTCAGCTACCACCATTTGGTTCCATCACTCTTAAGAGAAGACTATACCTCCATTCCTTAATTCTCCTTGCCCCTGACCACCACCAAACTGCATTCTGTCTTTGTGAATTTATGTATTTTGGAGATTTCATGTAAATACATTCCCATCAAATGTGATCTTTGATATCTGGCCTCTTTCAGTTTAGCATATTTTGATTTTTTTCCACACATATTATGTTTCTATCTTCTTCCCCTCCCATAATGCCTTCCTCACTCCATCTCTTGGTTCCTTTCCTACTTGCAAATGATCTACCTTCCTGTTTCCTATCATCTACCTTTTATTTTATTTTGCTCTTTAAATTATTTATATGTTGGGTTCATCATATAAGAAAAGCTATGTGATATTTAAATTTCCACATCTCATTTATTTCACTTAACATTATGGTCTCAAAATGCATCCATTTTCCTACGAATACTTCAAATTTATCCTTCTTTATGGCAGTGTAGTACTCCATGATGTGTAAATGCTGCATTTTCTTTATCTGTTCATCTGTTGATTAATACATAGGCTGCTTCCAAGATTTAGTTACTGTGAATTATGCTGCTATAAACATGGGTATGAATGTATCACTGTCTTTTTTTTTTTTTTTTTTTTTTTTTTTTGGTAATGGAGATTGTGTAACATGATGTCTTTGACTCTTTTCAAAGATACCCAAAATGGAAATAGCTGGGTCAGATAGAATTTCTATTTTTAGTTTTTGAGGAATCTTCATACTGATTTCCATAGTGGTTATCCTAATTTATATTCCCACCAATGATTTATAAGAGTTCCTTTTTCCCTGCAGCCTTGCCAACATTTGTTATGGTTTCTTGATGGTGGCTGTTCTTTCTGAGCTTAGACTCTCAGTGTTTTAATTTGAGTTTTTCTAATGGCTAGAGATAGTGAACACTTTTTCATGTATTGGCCATTTGTACTTCTTCTGAGACATATTTATTTCAGTTATCCACTTTTTTACTGGGTCTTTCGTTTGAGGTGTCTAACTTTTTTGAGTTCTTTGTATATCCTCTGTCCAAGAGATAGCTACCAAAATTTTTTCTCCTAAAGTAGGTGTTTTCTTGTGCCTGTGTTTGTGTCTTCAGCAGGCATTTGTATTTTATCTGTCAGCAGATTCTTTCTGCTTAATATTTAGTTCTTTGATTCATTTTAATTTTTAGAGCATGATGAGAGATAGGGGGTCTAGAGTCGTTCTTTGGCATGTGTATGGCTGCATTATTTGTGAAAGAGGCTATCCTTTCTCTAATGTATGTTTTTGGCCCTTTTGTCAAACATTAGATGGCTGATTGTGCCTGGAGTTCTTTCTGTATCCTCTGTTCTGTTCCACTGATCCATGTGCCTGTTTTTGTGCCAGTACCATGCTATTTTTATCACTGTAGCTTTGTAATATAACTTAAAATCTGGGATTGTGATGCTTCCTTGATTTACTCTTATCGCTCATGATCACTTTTTCTACCCTGTCTCTTCTGAGCACACGTGACTTTTCGGATTGTTTCTCTAGTTCCATGAGGAATGCTGTTGGTACTATGATTGAGATCGCAGTAAATCTCAATATTGGTTTTGGGAAGAGTAGCCACTTTGATTACATTTATTCTACCTGATCTATATACAGGGACACGGATTTCTTCCCATTTCTGATGTCCTCTTCCCATTTACTTTTTCAGAGTTCTCTAGCTTTTCATATAGAGGTCCCATGGTCACATGGCTCCATGGCTCCCAGGCCTGTGAGCAGAGCATCATGGTGGGGAAGCATTTGGTAGAGCAGAGAGAAGGGAACTGGGAGCAAGCTTGACCCCCACGAGGGCAGGGCCTGGACCCCACCTCCCATAGCCCATTCGGCTGTGACACCCCAGTGAGTCAATCAACAGATGCTTTATGATGTACTGACCTCTGGCCCGTCAGCTGGGAACCAAGCCCCAGTACGTAGCCTGGGGACGCTCCCACCAAAACTCAGTATGCCTGCCTGCAGCGTGTACTATGACTGAGGGTCTGCTGGAGGATGTGGTGGGTCGTACTGACTGATAGTGAATACTCAAGCTTTACCCCAATAAAGTAACTTAGTCCTTCTACCCTTTTTATGTATTTGTGCATTCATTGTGTCAATATTTTGTGGAGGATTTTTGCATCTGTATTCATAAGCTTTAATTACTATTTAATCAAATACCAAGTACCAGAAACAACCTCTACTGTTACTAACGGTGAACTGTGCATTTTGCAGTAACCCTCCTGTTGAAGACAACTAGAAAACCTGAAAGAAAAGAAAAAATAATTAGAGCACTAGAGTTATAGACTCATCAGATCCCCACACCAGAGGCTGGGGAACATGAGCCACGTTCTGAGTTACAGTTGCAACTGTCGTTCTAAGAATGCGATGATATAGTTTTGGATTTGACATAATTTTTCACCTTTTTTTCCAAAGGTAGATGTAAATGCCTTAAATGAAAACCTGCAGACACTGGTGGAAGAAAACAAGCACCTCACAGATCAAATGGCTTCCTTTGGACTTTAGCAAGTCCCTGCTGATTACCATGGGGTGGGTATGAAAAGGTCAGTCTAAAAGAGGAAATAACAACTAATGAGTTTTTTTTAAAGCAGAAGTCAGAAGAGAGGTTTTCTTTGTGCAATCATAAGTCTCTTGTATGTGTTACCATAACTCAGAATAAATAGGGCAGAGGTCCCTTTAGCATTCAAACGAGAGGATTTAGGAAACCAAGAATTCAAGGCACCTATTGAATGGCTGCCTACACAGATGCTCTTTGATACTGAAAAGCAAGAATACATCTAATGTTTTAAAGTATTTCTTCTTCTATAAATTATGAGGAGGAAACTGTCAGTTCCCTCCAATAGGCAATTAGTAATATGTCTGATTTCTAACACCTGTCTGACAAAGTCACTGAATTATAAAGAAATGATCATTCTATTAAGAAGCTAATTTTTTAAAAAGCTAATAATTTTCTTGTGTTTTAATACTTGAAAAAAAATTAGTTATTGCTTGTATGACATGCAATTTTTTAAATTCCACAGAAGACCTGAGAAAGACTTTGTTAATCTCAGCTAAATTCTTTCAACCTCCATCCTGAATTGCTTTCTACTTCAACTATGAATAATTACACAAACTAGTCTAAATCTTACATCTTCAAGGCTGGGGATTTAGCTCAAATTAGGCAATGTAAGCAGAAAAGAGTAACGTTCACTCACGCTTGCTGCACCTGCCTGCAAGCGTAAGGTCCTGAGTGTGATCCCCGGTACCACAAAAACCCAAGCAATCTTACATCTTCATGGCTTTCAAGCCAGACTGTCTTGGTTTCAGTTTTGACTGTGACCATAGATCTAATTTAACCTCTCAGAGCCTCAGTTTCTTAATCTGTCAAGATGAAGGTATTAATACTGTTACTGTCAAGTTGTTTGAGAAGTAAATAGGTTCCTATGCACAAAGCATGTAGCAAGTAGCTAGTGTATATCGATTTGTTAGCATCTGGACTGGGTGGGGCTGAAAGTGCCGGTTGGGATGACCAGCTGCATTAGCAGCAATTCGTAGTGTAACCTCAGAACATCCCTCCCTTAGCCCAGGGTTAAAGACAGCCGTCTGCTCTGCCTGATGGCCAGGCCTCAGCTCGGCTTACTGAGCCATCTGGTTTGGGTGTCTCTGGAAGACCACGTCTTGGTCTGCTCAGTTCTTTCCGGATCCCCTGCCATGAGCCAGCCGTTAGCTTTGCCCCGTTGGTGGTGCTGACAGATCTCACTGGCACCTTGGTCTCTGGTGACTCTTGCAATCTGGGAGTGTTTTGGTTGGCTCTGTGAGTCTGAAGAATGGGGCTTAGGGCCCAGGACTGGTGCTTGAATTTACTAACAGCACTAAATCTGTTGTCATTTAGTGCTGGTGATGTATTGTTTTTGCTCTTTCAGAGTTAACATTTGGAATTCTTTTCTTTCTTTTTTTGGTGGGTACTGGGGGCTGAATTCAGGACCTTGTGCTTGGGAGGCAGACGTGGCACCACTGATCTAACTCCCTGGCCCCAACACTCGGAATTCTTAAGGCGTACCCTCCAGCGTAAGCTCTTGTTGGTTTCTGGAGATACATGTGTGAGTGGTGCTGCATGAATGCCACCAGAGACTTGAGTTGAGGCAGACCTGGCTGCTCTGCCTTATCCTCGTGGGTGCCGCGGGCCCACTCTGTGGGGTTCCCACCACACACTGCACACCACACTGGCATAGGGGATCCCAGCTGGACCTGATGCCTCTGCCCTCACCCATCCCTAAAGCCAGTACAGGAGCCACCCATCCTGACACTCCCTACCGTGACAGACAAGAAGCGCGACGGGACACAGCCCAGAGCGCCTGCTGTGTCTCGCCCGCCACCGGGCCTGTGCTCTTCAGTGCCAGGGACCCTCACAGGGCCTCACAGGCAGCATGCACGAGTGACCGTGACTCTTCTGCTTACGTTGCCTGAATTTAGTTTATCTTTTGCCACTTCAGCCTTCAGTGACAGTGAGCCACCGGGAGAAAAGATCCAAGTGTAGGAAGATTACTGTGTCTGAGTTCAAGCTGAGTGATTTTCTTTCCCAGTTCTCATCAGGCTTTAAACATACATTTAAAAAGCACCAAATAAATACAGTTCCCTGTGCAACTTGGACTTGATGACTTGAAATTAAACAATGATTAAATGTATTAGTTCTTAGGGGGTGACGATCAGTCAGTAAATACCCGTGCAAGTGTATGCTTGGTTGAGTCTGCTAGGGCCCATGTCACATTTTGGGTAAAATCCCTACTCACCTCCTCCTTATAAAATAACTTCACCAAGATGCCAGTGTCTCCCTGGTTTTATATATTCTTCTGAGAGCTTGTGCCATTTAGCTCAAAAATTATTTTAGAGCTGAGATGTGCCTCAGTGGCATGGCGCTTGCCTGTCACGCATAAGGTTCTGGGCCCAATACCTGATAACACAGAAACAGAAAAAGGAAAACATTTCTTCGAAAGCATTATGTGGCTATTTGGGTTAGCTTGCAGTCTCTGTGCTTAAAGACCTGAGATGGTCCACTAAAGCAGGCAAGGTCCTCGCTTCTAGGTTTGGAGGTTCCAGTGCACCGTTAGCTGGAAGCCGCCCCTCTGCAGCCTGGGGGAGGCGGGTGTCACCTCATGGCGAGTGGAAAGCGATGCCTGAAGAGGACTTGAGCCTACCCCGCGGGCCCTTCAAAGGCCCCGCCCCGTGCTGCACTTCCTTCACTAGGCCCCGCCCCTCGCTGCTGACCCTTGCCTGCCCACCTTTCCTATCTCCAGACCGCTCTTCCTGTGATTGCCTGCTTTTCTGAGGAGGAAATTGTGTTTCCGAGTTTGAAAAATATATTAAACTCTCGCATTTTTCTTTGCTGTTTCTCGGGCAACTCCCTAGTTGCCGTTTTCTATATTAATAACTTTCATAGTCCTTTGCCAAGGTTATTTAAGCAAAGGTTCATTTTAGTTCTGTTTTCCACAAATCAGAACCTGAGATTTTCATTCATTTAAGTGGCTTCTAATATCTGGTCTTGTAAGGACTACAGCGCAGGATCTCTTTAAATCTGTAAACAGTAATTTAAATAAGTGCCTCAACACCTACTTTCCCTTAGCACCTGGTAGCAATCCTTTTGCTTGTCATAATGTTTGGTGACCCTGTGTCAAATATCACCACATTTTGATTTTTCTTACTGTTTTCACTTACTGCATTAGCATTCTCTTTGTTGGCACAAGGGGGAAATTATTGCTTGAGATGTGTATTTAACAGATTAATGGAATTTCTTCATACCTCTGCTTAAAAAAGGAATTTTATTGAGGAAAAATAATGCTATTAAAAAATTCTGGACATCTTTTATAAGAGACCCAGACTAAGTTATTCCAAAAAACCTTTCCACATTTTAAGATAAGCAGATAAGCAAAGTTATCTTTGAATGTTTAATACTTGTTACTACTAGCATAATTAAATTAAATGTCAGTCTTTTTACATCCTATACCTACACTCTGCGGCACATAGGGACACCTTAATTTATAGAACTTGGAATTAAATTTTAAATAAGCTTTTGCTGTATTGTAGATTTGTTTTGTAGTATTTTTGGTCGTGCTCTTGATTTTTTTTCCTCCTGAAGACTTGGCAAAAATATAAACAGGATACCATCATGTTAAGTAAAATAAGCCAGACTGAGAAAGTCATATTGCATATTTTCTGTCATATGCTGGGAGAAAAGGGTAGAGGGAAAGAAAAAGGGGGATGATAGGAAAGCAAAAAGAAGACTGCTGGACGTGAGGGAGGGGTAGAGAAGGTAACGGGGGACCGGAAATAATGAGAATATGCTGTATGCTTGCGCCAGTATACACCTCAGTGGAGCCCAATACCTTGTGTAAGGACTACATACTAATAAAACAAAGCCATATACCTCAAACTATGCTGCTGCTTTCATGGGGTGATTTTGCATTGTATTTCTAAAATAGAAAACACTGTGGGGAAGGGGCTGAATATCTTTCAGAATATCAATAAGTGATTTATGATTATATAATCACTAGCTCCTATTTATAGCAGTCTGCATTTCCCTTGGGTCATTTAAAAACCAATATTTTACTGGTCAGAGTGCTTTTAGAAAAACACTTTCCTTTACCTTAGTGGGAATAACACATAATGACTTAAAAAAAAAACCCTAAAAAACCGATTTGTGTAATACATTTGGAGTGGATTTCTGCTTTTGGATTCACCACTCTTGAAATAAAGTGCACTACACAGAGGTGACTGGAGAAGAGCTGCGCCTTGGTTGGGGACAGAGAAGAAGGTCTCGTGTATATTAACATGCCTACAGATGTCATTTAATTTTCATCACACTGCCTGGTTAGACATCAAGCAAAAGGCCGCTGCTTTGGGTTGAAATTCCTTGAAAGCACCCGATCCTGTTATTCACAGATGAACCAGAATAAGCCTAAGGGGGAAAACTATGTCTTTACCAGCATAGATGTGATTTTGAACTCGGGGTTTCCTGTGGACAATCCGCAGGGCCACTGTCCAGCCTTGAGTGACGCCTTGTGTTCTTGGTCCCATTTGCTGTGTTCACTGTCCCCACTCATGGTTTATGACGCTCATTGGCACAGGTGGCAGTACTGTATTTCCTGTTATTAAGACAGGACCCTGACCTTGTCATTGAGGGGGTGATTTCCATATTCGATCACTGCTAGTGGCCCTTATGTAATAAAAGTACCATTAAGACCCAAAATTTAATAAGGGAAAACTGCATACTTTTTTTTTTCCCTGAAATCTGAGGAAACCAATATATGAAAAATAATTGTCATTATTAAAGGGTATTTCAATCATGAAAACATGTAGTTTTACAAAATAGAGGACCTGCAATAATGTCCCAGGTAACACTGTTGACTGCTTTATCAGACAATGAGCAGGCCAGGGATTTTGTTCAGTGGTGCGCTGTCTGCCTCGCAAGTGCAAGGTCCCGAGTTCGATCTCCGTTACTAAAAAACAAAAAACGATGAGCTTGTCTCCAGTAAAAATTTCTTCTGTTCTTTCAGAGATTTTTTTTAAACACTATTTTTACTGTGGCAACTGAGTTGTGGTCGTTTTCAGCTCCTGTCTGTGAAGAATTGTGTGATGCTCCCCTGACTGTCTGCAGCCCCTGATAAAACCACACAACATCTGGTTGGATCACAGCTGCAAAGGAGTACCTGACATAGAAAAGAATCAACGTGGGGCCCGGGATTTAGCTCAGTGGTGCTGCACGTTACTGGCAAGCACAAGGTCCTGAGTTCCATTCCCAGTACCCCCCAAAGAAAAGAATTAATGTACAAAGAAAAAGACTCTGAAGACTTGACATTTTTGTTAGCAAGATTCAAATGTGTCGCCTCTTAGCACCGTGACAATTATCTAGAGAGACTCTAAGAGGTGGCGTACCAAAGGAGTATGAATCTGAGTAGTAAGGTCACAAAGTAAGACTACAGAAAGAGTTGGGGTACTAGTACTTGTTTTGAAAGGAAAATGGCTATTCTTTTCTGTCCCAAGAGGCACTGATACTTCTGTTTGCTTTATCAGCTTGCCCAGCAGAAGGTGGAAAAAGTCTTGGGAAAAATTACTGAGAGCAAAAATAAGCTGGCTTATGAAAAGGGAAAACTCCAGGTATGAGATTTACTTTCATATTTTTATTAACTGAACTCTAAATATTGGTTAATTTTGGGAAAACCTAGCTGTCATTCACTGATTCTTTTGGGGCGGGTACGGGAGATTGAACTCGGGACCTTGCAATTGTAAGGCGGGTGGTGGCACCACTGAGCTAAATCCCAGGCCCTACTTGCTGATTCTTTAGTCTCTGAGCTGCCCTAATTCTGTGCTTTCATTGGCGCCCACGGCGCTTCTGTTCCACACCTGCAATGCAGTGCTGAAGCCACAGTGTGCTGGTTTGTGTGCCTTGTTATAGTTACCTTATGCATGGTCACTCAGAGAATGTAGAGAGCCTGTGCCATTTTTTCTGATGATTTGTACAACAAAATTCCTAGAAAGAATGACTGAAAATAAAATAGGGAAAATCCCTATGACTGGAATTCCAACTCGAAACAATGAAACGAGCACTGTAGAGCATGAGTCCTGCCCATCAGTACTGGTCAAGGCCCCCTGGGTGATTCCAGGGAAACTGTAGTTGGGGCCGCAGGACCGAACGGGACAGAGTGAAACCCAGGTGGGCATGGCGACCACAGTCTGGCCAGAGGTTGGCCCACCTGCCAGCATTAACTGCATCCTTGTCTGCTCAGGCTTCACCTGTGGGTTGGCAGATGGCAGGCGGTCAGCAGAGGCAGGCGATCTAAAGGCAGCTTGGACATCAATATGTTACTCATCTGATAGAGATAACACTTTGTCTACTCTTTACATGCTTTCAATTAATATTTTCCAGAGGTGGAGATTCACATAGTGGAGTCACCTATACCTTGTGGGTTTTGGCCACGCTGGTGCTTTTATGTCAGGTTGGGCGGGTGCATTCCACACGCACTGGCTGCACCGGGCCGGGTAGCACAGATCATGCATGAGATCCTAAAGGAAGAGCCGCGTGCCTGCTGTGTGTGTGTTCTCAAATGGGTTAGAGTGGATTTCAGGTATTCCAGAGGAACTGTATTCTGTGAAAGATTGCATTTTCAGTATGGACTTGTTAATGCGGCACATAAATCCTGGGTTTTAGGGTTGGGCTGTGTCAGAAACTCTCCCTCATGTTCACGTTTGGCTGTGGTCAGTGCCGTATGGTGCTCTGTTATAAATATGTCATAAATATGTCACAAAATATTTGTCTAGTCTGCTATTGGATACTTAGTTTCCAGTTTCTTGCAAATGATTACAAATATTGCTGGTAAGATAAATTCTTGTTCATGTCTCCTGTACTAATACCCAAAAGATTCTCTAAGCTAGGTATAATCTTAGGAGTTGAATTACTAAGTTATATGAGGTACTAGATTTTGTCAGATTCCTCCTAAAAGTAGTGCTACAATTTAAACAGCAGTGTGTGAGAGTATATTAAGCAGGAGTGTTACACTTGCGTGTATAACGTGGGTGAATCTCAAGTCTGTATACTGCTTAGGGTTACATAAGTAGTATACCAACTGCCCCATAGCGTTTAACTCGAGGGTGGACCGCAGAGATTTGGTTAGGACAGACTAGACAGAGGATGTTGTCATTTGGTCTGCTGGTGTTTTTTAAGTTGAATGTTGGGTAGAAGGGACATTACCACATATGTCTGAAAGAGCCCCAGCATTTTTACTGTTTTCAGACACTACTCTGCCATTGTCTCCTTGGCCTCCATTGTCTGGATTCAAACACATGAGTCAGTAAGGAACTGCATTTGTGACCTTAATTTAGAAATTAGCTACAAGCTTTTGGGTTTTGTTTAATACATATTTTTTATTGAACCTGTGACGTATACAACCAAAAAGTTCACAGAACACAGCCTGATGCATTTTTTACAAGACAGACCTGCATGATCGGCACTCAGATCAGGAAGCAATATTTCCATGCCCTGGACCATTCCCCACAGGGGTTGGTTACCATCCTGACTTCTCCCATCCACATTGCCTCATCAGAAGTTTCATTTTCTATAACTGCATAGTGCACACTCTTCCTGTTTTTTGCTTCTTTTACCTAGAATTGCGAGTTTCATTCATGTTGTTTGTTCTGGCTCTTTGGTTTACATTGTTATGTGGTGTCCTATTATATAAATATTAGGTAAGATTCTTGGGTGAAAAGGTCTATGCTACATTGACACAATTCCCTGAATATATTTTCATATAAACTTTGGCCGTTCATGTTGCATTAACTCGAGCTCATTTCAAACTACAGATGAGCTACCATTATAGGCATGTCCTACTTTACTTCAAATTTATGATACGTATTGAAATAGTTGGAAAATACAATTGTATGACTTCACAAACTGGACTGAAGAAGGCTTGCTTTTCATTTCTCATTTGTCTCGTAGTTTCTACATTGTTACTACTTTGAGTTATACACAGACCTGTCTGAATCCTTAGACCATTTGATGCATGGGAGGACCGTGACCTAAATCACCGCTCTTCCTGGGACTGCTGAAGAGCTGGTTATGGAAACTGCTTGGATTTTAGTGGTCGTGGACACCAGACCTCTGAGAGGCAGCAGGGTTCATCTGCTTCTAACCTGCCCTATGATTTTTCTCATTTTGAATGTTCTGAATTAGAATTTCTGCCAAGTGAGAAATTCAGTAGAAAAATTGAAGTGCGTTCTGCCTGGGAACATGCCCGCTGATGAGTTTCAGGGCGAGCTATGTGAGGGAGATTGAGGAGTAAGGACTTTGCTTTCCTGGAGGAGAGGCAAGCCTGCAAGTCTAGTCTGGTGGTGGCGAACGATGGCACGCCGGCTGCAGCAGGGTGTGTATCGCTGAAAGCTCTAACAGGCTCACAGCACCAGTAGTGTAGCGCAGTCCACTTTCCCTTGGGTTCTGGGGGTTTGCACAGTTTGTGTGGAACGAAAACAATTATTGGATCAATACCTCTCTTCAGAGGTACTGTTTCAAGTTTTATCCTTAAATGAAAACAGATTAATTCTTACGGATGCTTTGGGGAGTGACAGCACACGTTTTTACTGTAGGCTGTGGAAAGGAGCTACAGCAGCTGAGGACAGTGAGAGAGGGAAGGGTCCCGCTAATGGGGTAGAGTGATTTCCTGAGGGAAAGCGGGAAACCTGATAGTCACTCGGTCGTAACAGCTCCTGGAAATGTCCATTAGTTACTGCCAAAGAGGTCTGTGCTCTCTGCAGATAGGTAACAAGATACTGAGGGGAGAAAATGAAATAACATTTGTAAGTGAAAAAGCTCTGATGGAAGTTTTCCTGGTTCAGGGTTCGGCTAAGTAACATTGTTTTGTATGAGAAGGTTAGTGATAAGAGGAAGAAAATATGGAAAAATACAGAATTTGTGTATTTGTGAATATATAGTAATGATTTTATCCCACAGTATGATAATTTTCCTCAAGGAGAAAACTGAGTAGTCATCTTTATGAGTTTGTTTTAAAATATTATGCAGTGTATCAGAATTCTATTTATTCAGATTTTCTGTCAGTTAAACACAAGACTCTGTCTCCATCTTGCACATCGGCAGTTCTAATTACCAGTGTTCAGAAAGCCTTATGAATGCCAGGTACCATAATTGATTTAATGTTGAAATATATTAGCCATGAGAGTCACTCCTCCATTCATCAGTCGTGACCAGTTGCATTTTCCATAAGCAGCGGAAACCGAATGAGCTGTCTCAGCACTTTGAGGTCGCCGTGGCCTGCTTTTCTTTTCTTTATTTATTTATTTTGGGGGGTAATGGGGATCAAACTCGGAACCTTGCACTTGCGACGTAGCCTACTTTTAACTGTGAGTTGAAACAGAGCTCTGTGTATGACTAGAAAAACTTAGAACTTTTGTTTGCAAGTTTCAAATGTTTCTGTAAATTTTTCGCAAATCTCCCAACATCCTTCCTTTGGAATATATGAGGCATATTTTATTATTTTTGTATTTTTCCTCTAGGTGAAAGTTAAACAGTTAGAAGAACAGCTACACTCTCTTGCTGAAACCAGTTTACAGAATGACCATCTGCGCAGGTCGAGTAAGACTCTTGAGGCCAAATATGCTCAGGTGTGATTAATAGCTACAAACGCTATTTTTGTTTTAGTTTTTAAGGCGTTTGTTGATTCCTTTCTCCCTACCTTATTTTGTAGTGCTAAAAAAGTAAAATATTCATATTTTCTCTTTTTCTTGCGAGATTGAACCCTGTGCCTTCACACTGCTACATCCTCAGCCCTTTTTAATTTTTATTTTGAGACAGGCTCCCCCTAGGTCCCTTAAGTTGTCCAGGCTGGGCTGGAACTTGTGACTCATCTCAGTCTGAGTGCTGGGATAGAGGCATGTGCTTTCACGTGACTGTCCTCTCTCTTGACTCCATTCAACAAATATCTTTTCAGCACCTATCTACAAGATTCTGCTAAAACATAGAACGACTCATAAAAACATTCAGGACAGAATTAGATACTTGAGGCTGAATTAGAACACTCAACTTGCTTCTAAAAAGATGTTTAGGAATATATTTAATACACTTTATTGTAGAATAGAAAGTTATGCCTTTCATAAATAAATTGTATTAATAAATATTCATAGGGAATGTTATGATTGAAAGAATTGAGAAATAGAGGAAGTGATTTCACTTCATAGTGGAAGTGGTTTTTTTTAATTTGAGCCTTAAAAATCTTGGCAGGTATAAGGAACAATTGCCTGTATTTTTATTCTTTTATTTTGTTTTTGTACTGGGGCTCAAACTTGGGACTTTTCACTTGCAAGGCAGGTGGTGGAACCGCTGAGCTAAATCCCGGCTGTGTTTTTAAAATTATAGACAAATTCAGAACTCAGTGTTGACAAGGTACCTACAATAGACGAGCTTACCTAAAGGAAGAATAAGTAATAAAGGTATTTACTCGGCACAGTGGTTCTTCAAAACCTTGTGTAAGTCACTTAACATTCTGATGAATGCAGAAAAAATATTTAAACAAGCAAAATATACAAAACATTTAATGGAGGACTTAACCCAAGAAGGTGTTGCCAAGAAGTGATTGACTTCTGTGACTACATATTTACCATGTATGTAACCAGAATGGATATTTGAAAGCCCCTCAGCTGTCCGTGATGGTGCGTAACTTCTGCGTCTATGATATTCGTGTCCCCGGGGTCTGGTAACCAAGGCACTAGAATGTGTGTCCAGCTGAACACTCCGAGTTCCACCCACTGGCGGCTGAGTGGTGAAGCGGAGCTCACTGATGTGTCCTTTGGGTTTAGGGCCGTCTCTTCCCTAGGTCGTACTCTTCAGTGTGGTCTTTTCATTATGATAGCAAAGGAACACAGTTTCAAATAAGTTTCTCATTGAGGCCTCCAGAATACCCTACCATTTCTCCTGGTAAAGGGAGAACTCCTTGAGGAATATTTCTAGTCTAGGTTTAGTCAGTTTTATTGTTTTTGATTGGTGATGCCTCCAAGAAAAAGGAAATCCCCAGAGAAGCCTGCATCTTCGAAATCCCTCGAGAGCTCAAGGCCATGTGGAAGTAACGTGAAGGAAAGAAGTCCAACTCTTGGTCTGCCTAGTGTTGTTTCAAACTCCACGCGGCGTGCGACCTTCGCCCCCACCCCGCCCTCTGTGAGGACCTGTGCGGAGATCGGGGACTCCAGAATCTCCCTGAAGACCCTTCTGAATGCCCTTAAAACCATGGAGGGAAGACTGGTGGGCAAGATAGACATTCTCGCCTCGAGACCCTCGCATAGTAATGAGTCACCACATTTTCTAAAAAGGGATGTGGTAAGTGACAAATACAAATTAAATCTTAGGGAAATTTTAGATTTGAATAAGAATGAAAGTTCAGAAGGATAATGCTTAAAGATACGTATATTAACAAGGGATTAAGGAAATTATGCATACTTTTTTCATCAAAATCCAATAGATTTTTCAGAATCTATAACAGCATCCTTTGCACTGTTACGGGATTCTAATAGAAAAAGTTAAAGCATTTTAAAGGTTGCAGGTTAAATTTTAAAGAAATGTAAGAATGTTGAAGTAAGCAGAAATATTCCTTGTCACAGATGGGAGGGTGAAATGGTTCACCCTCCTGTGGAGAGGAGTTTGACAGTGTGTGTCATAACTCGGACCCCACCTGTGCTTCTAGGACAGTGATGGCAAGTCTGTCTGAGAGGTGTGACCACGGCAGCCCAAAGCCCACTTACCGCAAAGTGCCAACACCGAAATTAAACCCGGATATTGAAGTTTTAGATGAGAAGAAACAGCTCCGTCATTAACATCTTTTGTCTTAAAAGAAGAACGTAGCACATAGGACATGGTTCGCCACAACGGTTTTAGGACCTTTCCCTGTACTTATGGTATTTGGTACATGGGAAATGTCTGTAAGGTTACTTTCTGGAGTATTACTGGTTAAATAGCAACACCGGAAGCAACCGGAATTCTGTAGCTACATGTGTAAACATCAAGGTTTAGAGGAGTACGCATAATACTTTACTATTTGCATGCAGCTAGAGATCCGGAATATATACATATGGGCTTACTTGTACATACACAGGATATCTTTAAAATGAATCATAAATTGGCAGTATTTGGGGGGAAATAAGGGGAGCTGGGATGTTTTTTACTTTTATCTTTTTGTACCTGAAAAATAACAAATATGCTACTGATTCAAAACTAGTTCTTTGAACAGATGTGTTAGGATAATTGGATTTACATACCTCACACCAATTATAAAAGTTAGTTCGAATGTCATGTAAAACTTGTAGAAGGAAATCTTTGTGATCTTGAAGAAACAGACATTTCACCCCCAAAAAAGATGTGGGCCGGTGGGGTGGCCTACACCTGTGACCTCAGCACTGGGCAGCCTGAGGCAGGAGGGTCCCCAGCAGTACCAGGCCGGCCTGAAGTCGTAGCGACACCCTGCCTCTAAAGTAAACCATGGACGATGACGAGGACTTGACAGAGGGCGTTAAACGTCATTCACTAGGGGCGTGCAAAGAGCCACCGCGAGGCACGCCACACCGACTGGAAGGGCCGCATTCTAAAGCTGTACACATTAGGAAGGGAGCAGAGCAACTGGAACTCTTACACACTGCTGAGCGGGATGTAAACCATTTTATTGCTTTACTTGGCAAGATAGTTTCTTGAAAAGTGAGGCATACTCCTACCTCGCCACTGGGAGTGGGTTTACTCCTATTTACTGGAGATACCTGAAAGTGTCTGACTCTACAGAGTTGTGCACCTGATAGTTTAGAGCTGGAAGCAGCTCGTGTCCCAAGCAGGTGAACGGATAAGTAAATTGGGTTAAATCCAGATAACTAATAGAATACCCAGCAACAGAAGAATGAACTATTGATACATGCAACAAATTAAATCCCAGAATAATTACACTGAGTGAAATAAGCCATTTAAAAGGGAGTCCACACCTGCCTTGCAAGTGCAAGGACCCGAGTTCGATCCCTGGTACCAAAGAGTCCATACACTGTGGCATATGTATGCTTTTATATAACATTTAGAAAATGCAAATGATTGTGACAGAAAACAGATCATTGGTTCCTTTGGGTGGAAGTTTGGGAACAGAAAAATGAGATTACAAAAGGACAGACTTTTGGGACAATGGAAATAGTCACTGTTTTGGTTTCAATGGTTTGTATACATGTCAAGTTATACACTTTATACTTTTTTTTTTTTTTTGGTTTTTTTAAACAGGATCTCACTATGTAGTTGAGACTGAACTGGAACTCACTATTTAGCCCAGGTTGGTCTCGAACTCACAGCGATCCTCCTGCCTCAGCCTCCTGAGTGCTGGGATTACAAGCGTGCATCACAATGCCCAGCTCTTATACAGCTTATTATATGGCAATTATACCTCAGTAAAGCTATTCAAAAAAATACGAATGCATCAGCTACTCATAATGTTAACATATGGAATGGTTAAAATACATTTTGAAAGGATAGAACTGTAGAGCTGACAAATAGATCAGTGGGTTTGGAGGGGGTGACTACAAAGAGGGAGCAGAGGGCAGAGTGGAGATGGGGTCAGGGCATCCTGACCGCTGTGGGGTTGCATGAACAGCCACAGCATGGATGACCCGGAGTTGTGTGTGTGCTCAGACCCAGGCACACGAGTGAGAGTGGAGGAAACGGGGGAGATGAGTAAATTCTGTGAGCTTATTAACTAACAACAGTATCCCAGGGCCCAGGATTTAGCTCAGGGGTGCTGCAACAGCCTCGAAAGCACAAGGTCCTGAGTTTGATCCCCAGGACTCAAAAAGAAAAGAAAAAGTACCAGTGTTGATTTTCTGGTTTTGATATTGAACTACTGGGAATTCTACTATTTTTGCAACACTCTGTGGGGCTGTTTTAAAAGGAGTAATAATAGTAATAATAATAGTGAGTATCTGAAATGATAGTATGTTCTACTAGAAGTGTTGCAAAGATATAAAGTTCTAATACTTCTAATTGGGATTTACTCTGCTCTAACTCAGTTTTACAGACATCAGTACTTATTCATCTTGTATTTTATTATATTATTGCATTTACATCTTTAAAGGAAAGTGTTCAATGATTACCACTTTTTCCCGTTTAACACTCAGCTTCTTGACCTTATTGTTTCTATTCCTATTTTCATGGAAATTGACTGAGGTATCAGGTGTTCATGTTTATTCACAGAGTTTTTTGTTTTTGTAGTCCTCTGCAAGGAGCTAATACATACAGAATTGATACGTAGTATGGATACACATATTCAAAAGTCTTAAGTTTGGTTTCTAAATTGCTATGTCTTATTCTAGTCACCAATTTATTGTGCTTTAGATAGTTGCTTATTTCTTCTTTTTTTCTGCTAAGGTGAAATCCATCCTTGAGAAGAACGAGGAGGAGCTGTCCCAAGCAGTGAAGGGCCGGGACGCTGCCCTGCAGGAGAGTCAGAGGTTGAAAGGGGACCTGGAGGCCTTGGAGAACAAGGAAAGCAAGAAGGTAAGGCCTCCTCCTTTCTGCAGCACATAGGAAACCTTTCCTGTGCTGTGTCTCATTTCTGTTAAGAGTGAGGATTGATCAGAAGAGGAGTTCCCTTTCTAGGGGAAAGATAACTTTAGAATAGTTTTTAAATATACAGTGTATTCCTCCCACTTTTTAGTCTTAAATGAGTCAAAAGGAACAGTCCTTATTTTTTCTATTAAAATTCATCTGAAAGCCAGGCATGGTGATGCACGCATCTAATTCAAACAGGGCAGGGGGCTGAGACAGGAGAATCTTAAATTCGGTCCCAACCTGGGAAATTTAGGGAGACCCTGTCTTACAATAAAAAGCACTAGGGATATAGCTCAACTATCCGTGGATTCAATCCCTAATAATGGGGAAAAAACAAAACTAGACTAAAAATTTGACCTTATTAATAATAACCTTCATGTTTGTGTTTTACTGATGAGACAGAACAGTGCTATGACCGTGGTGGCACACACCTGTAATCCCAGCAGTTGGGGAGGCTGAGGCAAGGAGGCCAGCCTGGGCTACATAGTTCTAAGCCACCTTGAACTACATAGGGAGAGACCCTGTCTCAAAAACAAAACAAAACAAAAAATAGTGCCGTGATGCTTTCCCCTTAATATTCATATGCTGTGTCAATATGAACAGAAGCGGTACTGTATGACAACATATGTATGTGCTATGTAGTGATCAGAGTAATTGCCGTATCTATCACCTCAGACATTTATCACTTCCTCATGTAGGGAGCATTCAGAGTCCTTTCTACTAGCTATGTTGAAATACTTAGTAAGTTGTTATGAACCCTAGTTATCCTACTGTAGAACTTGAAGAGTTGCCAGCAAGGGAGATCTATACCCTTCAGGCCACACCCCCAGTGACCTCTGTAAAGCAGGCCCCACCTCCTAACAGCATGTCAGTTATAGCATCCCCACAACTCATCCACCCTCCAGAAGTGCCATCTATGAGTGCATGAGGCCTTTGGGGAGCATTCTCCACTTAAATCATAACGTTCTACCCCAGTCCCCAATACTCATATACATTGTCTATGCAAAATGCATTTAGTCCATCTCTAAGAGTTGCCCAAGTTTTAATAGTTCCAGCATTGCTGAAAAGTTCAAGTCCAGAGTCTCCCCTGAGACTCAGGGCAAACTCTTAGCTGTGAGACACCATAAAAATCAAAGAAAGTAAAGCCCTGTTGATATGCACTGGCATAGGGTAAACATTTCCATTCTGAAAGGAAGAAATATTTGGATAAAAAGGAATGGGACCGAAGCAAGGCTGAAACCCAGCCGAGCAAACAGGAAATCCTGTGGTTCCATGTCCAGCAGCTGGGAAAATGTGAAGCAATAAGATGTGATCTCCAAAAGGCTTGGGTGACCCTGCATCTGCAGTGTTGGCAGTTACAGCTCTCCTGGTCCCCCACTTGGGGTGGCTCCACTCACTGCCAGTGGCTTTCCTCAGTTATTCCATATTTCTGGCTTTTTTTAACTTCCCAGAGGTTCCATCATACTTTTGGCTTTACTCTCATAGCTTCACACATTGGCTGGCCTCCCAGGCCTTCTGAAATCTGGGTGAAAGCCTTCTTATCCCCACAACTCTTACGTTCTTCATGCCTATAAAATCAGCACCTTGTGGATAATGCCAAGGTCTGCCACCAGTTTGAGAAGTAACTGGGTCTCCTTGGATCATGTTTCCAGAGGCCTCCAAGTACGAGGATGCCTGCGCACTACGAAAGGAATAATGTGAAAATATTTCATGAGCCGGGTGCCCTGGGGCTCTCCTTTCAAAACATAGCATTTAACTTTTGGACCCTGGAGCCTGTGGAGGGTAGAGTCATGCTGATTCCTGGGATGCCCTGAGTGTGTGTTCCTATTGTCCTGATTCATAGTACTTGGCTTCTTTTTAATCTTAATAACCAAGCTGCTCTCTGCTCCAATTTTAAAGATGCTTACTTTCCAGCAGAAGTGGAAATTTTTTAATGGAGTTTTTCCTCCCATTTCTTAGTATAAATCTTGCTAGGCTGGGGATTTAACTCAGTGGTTCTGCCACCTGCCTCACATGCACAAGGTCCTGAGTTCGATGCCCCGTACCAAAAAAAAAAAAAAAAAAATCTTGCTAAAAGCAGTAAACAGTGCCTGTGTTGGTTGTTTTTCTCTTGTTGCTGAGACAAACTGCCCAATACCTGAAGTTAAAGGGGGAAAGGTTTATTTGGTTAGCAGTTTGTAGAGGTTTCAGTCCACAATTGGCTGGCTCTAAGGCAGGGTGGCTAGGGGCAACAGTTCATGGCAGTGGAAGACAGCAAAAGGAACAAGAGACCTTAACAGCATCTTTCTGCCCCTTTTATTTTATTCAGACTTCTTAGAACAGGTGGTATTTATGCCCTTAATCCTAGTGCCCTCAGGCCCAACCCCAGCATCAATCAATAACACAATGTAAGACACCTCTGAAAAAGCATGAGGCTTTGCTGGGACATCTAAACACAGGCCATAACAATACCAGTTGAAATTTCCTCCACCAGATTAATTAGTCCACTGTCCCTAATCTTAGTCTACTGCAAAGTCTCAGGATATGAGCAGAATGTTCACAAAATTTCTGCCAGAGCATAACACGTGAGGTCTTAAATCCAACTGTCAATGGAGTCTTTATTCCAAACGAAAACCTCTTGAGCTTGGTCTTTACCATCTGCATTTTCATCAGCATTCTGATCTTCTGTTCTCTGACCAGAATCTCCCATCAGTCTTAGCATACAGAACTCTAGCGTTTTTCTAGCTGGCATCACCTAACTTTTCCAGACCCTTCCCACGAACCGCTTCCAAAGGCTTCTAACCATACAGGTATTCATAACAACAACCCCACTCCTGATACAAAAAATGTCTTGACGTGAGTCACAGTTTCTGACACCTGCATCTCAAAGGACAGAAGGCTTATTTTGGCTTATCGTTACAGTCCATGGTACAGCAGCATGGCATATGGACATACTGGAGGAAAGCTGCTCAGCATCGTGGCCGCCAGGAAGCCACAGGAGAAGGGGAGGGTCCGAGGGGAGAGACACACCCTTCCAGGTCACACCTCAGTGACCTACGCCTTCCGGCCAGACCGTGCCTGAGTCCCAACAGCAAGTCAGCTGTAGTGTCCCCGTAATCCATTCTCCTTCAAAAAGCCCTGCTTAAGAGCACATGAAGCCTTTGGGGAACATTCTTGGTCTGAACCATAACTTCTTACTTCCCCTGGGTCTGGCAACCACTGTCCCATTCTCCATGCCACGAGGTCAGCTTTTCACATTCCACATACAGGATGATTAAGAAATAACAGTGAACGCTGCTGCCACATGCTATCCTGTGGAAAGGCAGAAATGGGATCTTTAGCACAGCAAGTGGCATGTCGAGCCTTAATAACAAACTGTGCGACAGGTTTCAACTTGTTTGATACAGTCAGTGGCGAGCTACAGCTCAGAGAAGGTGTGTTTTAAAGTGTTCCCTAAGGCGTGGATCACAGTGCATTTCATTGAAGTTGTGCAGTCACACTGCTTTGGTTTCCAGCTCTTTTTTGTTGTTGTTGTTGTTTTGTTACGGGGATCAAACTCAGGACCTTGCACTTGCGAGGCAGGTGGCGGAACCACTGAGCCAAACCCCCAGACCCCTGGGTTCCAGCTTTTTAAGAAATGTCATGACCAACGTTCAGAGTTCTCAATGGAAATGACCCAGTTCTCCTCATGCCAAAAAATGTCAATCAAGATCCAACATGAACATAATAATGATTGTGCTTTTTTACCTTGATGGAAATATGTGAGCTGAGTTTGTACTCAGGAACACTTTGCTGAACTCTTAATATTATGAAGGCGTACTAGATCAAGAAATGATGTACATGCCAGCTGTGGTGGTGCACACCTGTAATCCCAGCCCTTGGGAGGCTGAGGCAGGAGGATCGCTGTGAGTTTGAGACCAGCCTGGGCTACATAGTGAGTTCCAGGTCAGTCTCAACTACATAGTGAGACCCTGTCTCAAAAAACCAAAAAAAGAAAAAAAGAAATGATGTGCATGGAAAATAGCCTGAGAAGTGAGCAAACGGTTTCATCCTTCATCCTGACTACACTCTGTGTTACACACTGTTACTGGTACAGCGATTTCTGTCAAAGACGTGGTGTGTCTTCATCCACCCTATTCACTGGATCTGAACTGTGTGACTTCTGGCTCTTCCCCAAAGTCAAAATGAGCATGGAAAATAAATTTTTGAGTCAATCTGAGATATTGAGGCAGCCTTCACAGCCTAACTAAAGACATAGAAGAACTTCCAGAATGCTTCAGAAAATGGCATGAGTGATGGAAGAAGTGAGTTTGAGTGAGGGGAAGTATTTTGAGGGCATTAATGTCCTTTACTGTAATAATTTTAAAAATTTATCACACTGCATGTGAGAACACAGTTTTTCTTTCTGCGCCTATTTCACTTAACCTTCACATCTGTCCAGTTGCTGCAGGTGATAGAATCTCATTCTTTTTATGGCTAAATTTTCCATTGTGAATAGACACCAGCATCTCTCTTCACCCACCCACATCTCAAACTTCTTCTTGACTGCGGAAGCCAGATTTTGCCTTATTGCAGAGGTTGTGAGCTACATCCTTCTTTAGTGACTTTCACTGTGTCCTGCAGCCTTTCTTTCCCCTGTGCGTAGTTCTGATGGGGTTCAGCTGTGACCTCTGCTGACCTCCCTGGAGCCGCTCTGGCCCCCACCGTGTATGGCCCTTGGTATCTGCAGTCAATGTGTGTGCTGAATTTCCCACAAGGCTCAAGGTCTACTTTTCTCTTTTTCAGAGTCACAGTAATTTAAGAAACATAATGTAAAATAATACTTGATTCTTGCCAGCCTGCCTTTCATATTCTTTCCCAGGAGTCACCAGAAAGGATCAAGTGTCTTTGTCTTGTTTCCTTTTCTCCTAGGTGGGAAACTTTCAGAGACAGTTGGCAGAGGGGAAAGAAGACAACTGCAAAGTTACAATCATGTTGGAAAATGTGCTGGCTTCTCACAGTAAGATGCAAGGAGCTCTGGAGAAAGCGCAGATAGAGCTGGGGCGAAAGGATTCCGAGATCGCAGGCCTCAAGAAAGAAAGGTGCCTGTGGTTCTGCTTCTGTCCGTGATGTTGCAGCGCTGCACTAAGGAGCAGTGGCACTGTGTCACCTCCTTTGTGACAGACCACTGCCAAAATGGTGTGCAAAGAACTGGCAAGTGAGGGGTTCTGGAATAAGAAGGGGACGTGATCCTAAAGATTCGAAGCCGCCCTGTTTTGTGGCAATGGAAGGAGCACGTGCCCTTGAAACCCGTCTGCTGGGTTACCGTTCCACCACTGCGGCTTTCTGCACCTTTACCGCATTGTGAGGGGCCGTCATCCCCCTCACTGTTGGGTGGCCTGAACCACCAGTGTACGTGCGCGCCTGGCCCACTGTACGAGCGGGACAGGTGCGCAGGTACGGTGGCTCAAGCCAGCAGAAGCGTGTTAAACCCTGTTCTTAGGTCTCCAGAAGAGTGATTGCAGAGATACCTGAAGCTGGGCTGGGGGGTAGCTCAGGGCAACAGGGCTCACGGGCCTGTGTGAGACCCCAGGATTGCCCAGATGAGTGAAGCTGAACGACTAATTTAGTTTGAATTCATTTATTACTATCTTGTTTCAAGATTAATAAGGGCTGGGGATTTAGCTCAGTGGCACGGCACCTGCCTGGCAAGCATGAGGTTCTGAGTTCAATCCCTGGTAACAAAAAAAAAAAAAAGATTAATAATAACATGAATTATTCTGAGAACTATTGCCGTGTTTTGTAAGTAAACTCCTTTGAATGTTTAATTAATAAATTTTCCCTGTTTGATTAAAGAAGGAATAGTCTGAGTCTAACAGGGCTTGTGTGTGCCGGTGCACACTACCTGTGTGTCACGAGAGAGAAAGTGAATTTTGTTTTTTTCATTATGCTTACTGTTACATATTTTTAAAGTATATAAAACTTTGAATTGGAAATGTCAGGAGAATAGCATTAAAAAATATTACTCACCATTCATAATGTCTAAGTAGCTGTTAAACTGAGAAGCAGAATTCTCAGGGCAAGCCAGGGCTTGTAGAGGACTTTCGCAGTGATGATCCGTGTAGTGTGAAGTTACCAGCCCGTGGGTCAGGCAGGGATGTGGACAGATACCTAATGCTGTGGTGGTGAACATGTGCCACGGCCAGCTGTTCATTAGCATTGGAAATGCTGAAAGGTTCGCCATCACTGCCCTAGTGTACCAGGCCAAGTCGTTTGACCCTAGGAGCCGTAGTGTTTTAACCTGCAGCTCGCTGTGCGCCGGTTCTCCATCGTCTTCAGTGTTGGCGGTCCACTGTGTATGATACTGCGAGCTTCTTGGAGAAGAGTGGATGCTCCCAAGTGGTGGCATTCCCGGTGATGCTTTTCAAGGGTCACTCTTCTGCTCTCTGTCCGAAGGGCCCTCAACCTGCAGCGGGTGCAGAAGCTGGAAGCCGAGGTGGACCAGTGGCAGGCCAGGATGCTTGATGTGGACGCCCAGCACAGCAGCGAGGTACGGGCTGGTGTTCTCTGATGGTGGCGCTGAGCTTTCTGATGTTGCGATAGGACTTTGAGGAAAATGAGCGGAAATGATTGGTTGGTTTCCTTTTCATCCAAGTCCAAGTTGGGATAGTGAGCTATTTGCAGATAGGAAAGAGACCTGAAGTCTTATGGGCAACCAGACCCTCAGTGTGACTCATTCTCTTGGTCTTATATGGTCCATGTGTATATTAATGACATATTATATCTCATAAATGAAATATCACTCCAGAAATATGAGATTGAAGAGCTCAGAAAATTACTTCTAATCTTTTAAGTAGCCATAGTGACTCTGCTGTAATAAGGAGACACACACGTGTGCACCATGTGACTGTATCTTCTTGTACTGTGTGTGTGTATGTTACATGCATGCATATTTCATATCGATGATCTTTTTAAGCAATATGCAAGGAATAGCTGCCAGTTTTTATCTTTTCTAGGGAATGAGTCCAGAAGGTGATAGGGTCAGAAAGAGGAATTTAGCTGGTTAAGAATTTTTAGAGTTAAAGTAAATTAAGCTGGCTCTGTTTTCCAAAGCTCTGGGGTGGCCAGTGGAGCCTGCCTTTCCCGCTGACTCCTCGGAGTCGGAAGCGAGGTCTGAAGAGTGCTCTCCCGGGCACATTTCAGGTGCTGGTGTCACTCTCCTGGCCCTAATGACCTATTTCAGGGAACGTGAGGATGCAGTGTAGAAGGAGTGTGTGGTGTCATGGGCTCCTTACATCTGCAACAGTGGGCTTGAAAACTCTTCCTCTTTAGGTGGAGCCTCTACAGAAATCTCTCAATGCAGCTAGAGAAGACAACAGGAAGTTGGCCATGAGCCTGGGGCAAGCTCTCCAGACAAATAATCATCTGCAGACCAAGCTGGATCGTGTTCAAGAAAAATTGGAGAAGAAAGAACTTGAGTGGCAGAATTTGGAAACCCTGAGGTGAGGACATTAGAGTCGCAGTCAGGCTGGGGGAGCTCAGCTCCTTGCCGGCTTGGGGCTCGGACTGTGGCCACTGGCGGCAAGGAGCGGGCCTGACAGGGCACCCAGAGCTGACGTGGGCGGGCGTCCCCAGCTCACTGCCCCTCAGCTGCTGCTGTAGACAAGGGGGAGGGACGTGTGTGTTTCTTCGGGGCTCCTGTCTGTTTGGATGCAGGACAGCAGCAGTGTGGGTGGGACGGCCCCATCCGAGCGGATGCCACCCATCCGTTCTTTTCAGTTTCCACCTGAGGTCAGTTCAGTTGGGTGCCCCAGCCCCGGGCGGGTAGGAGCCAGGCTGAAGTGAGGGCTCACCCTTCCTCCAGACAGGTCCTCACCTCCCCGGGCTCCTCCCGCCCTGCTCCTCCCTCCTGACACATAGAGGCCCCTGGCTGACTTTGCTCTGCCTGCCTCTCCCGCAGACAGCCTGCTGCGGGCTGCTGTCCCCGCCCAGTTGACAGCATCTTTTCCGATTGGCCCGATAGAATCCCACCTTGAAACCAGCCTGTCTGAAATAGAGCCCCAAGCTGTGCTTTCTTGATAAGTAGACCTTAGGTCGAACCCGATTCATCTTTGAACTATCTGAGCAGCGACAAGCAAATTCTGAAGCAAGCAAGTGCTGCCGGCAGAGCTGTGGCCTCCCTCATCCCTCATGTAAATAGCCTGGCATTTTATGGGAGCACTTTATGCCCCCCCCCAAATTTCAGAGTTTTGTACAACTTACTGTCTAAATCAGAACTGACTAGCTGACCCTGAGGGGTTTTTAAATGATTTTGTGAACCACAGTGTAAGCCAGAACATCTTCGGGCTGAAATCTTTCACTAGAATGTAAAGTTTGCTCAGATCCTGTATGTGAAAATACCTTCTCCATTTTAATGTGTGTTTTCTTCTGTACCTGACTTGGAATAAAGATCGGCGTGCACATTGCCTGTCCCCTGGGACATCCATACCTCAGTCAGATTGTCACAGGCTTGACCTGAACCATGAAATCAAGGCCTGTTCTAAACCTTGCTGACACTTAGATCCTCTTGGCCTCCGTCCTTGGCACCAGGAACCAGTTTCATAAAAGACATATTTTCCACCGACCAGGGAGATAAACAGGTAGTATGATTTGCGTATGATTTGAGCAGTTAGATTCACTGTGCACTTTGTTACCGTGACCCTGGTTCTCACAAGGAGCTGCTGCTTGCGCTGGCTTTAGCAGTGTGTAATGAGGAGCCTGCAGCAGACCCCTCCAGGGCTGGCTCAGTAGGGGCCTTAGCCCTGTGGGAATCTAATGCCGTGTCCCCAGGAGGTAGTGCTCAGGCGGTGATGTGAGCCTTGGGGAGCAGCTGTAAACATGGAGGTTCATTCCTAACTGTCCATCCCTGGGGGCTGGGACCAGGTCTTACAGTATGATTGCCGCCTTTGTTTCCTTCATGTGAATGTCTTACCTTTGGGTTGAATCCTCATACAGAATGACTTTTATTTTTGAGACAGCCTCATTGTGTAATTCAGGCAGAACTTGAACTCGGTGTATAGCCCAAGCTGGTCTCCACATCCCCGGCAGTCCTCCTGCCTCAGCCTCTCAAGTGCTGGGATTACAGGCACACACCAGCATACCTGGCCAGAATGACTTTTTTTTTTTTTTTTTACTTTTATTTGCATTTATTTTATGCTGAATTTATTCTCGTGACGTAAATTTTTGCCTCTTCTCTGCACCTTCCTCTGTTCAGTGGGGCTCGGGGAGCTCATGTGGGTTCTTGGCCCTGAGCTCTGAGTGCGCTGGTGCACCACAGGTGCTTTGTCCACTGATGTGTTCACTGACCCGGGAATCTCCGCCTAACCCTCAGCTCAGCATCACTCTGCATTTCTAAGCACATGCAGCAAAATCTCAGCACTCTTTGGGCCACCGCCCCGTGTCCAGCCCCACTGTCCAGCCCCACACCTTCCAACTCCAGAGTGGCACACGCTGCTCCTTTAGTGTGACCTTCCGGATGTGCAGACCCCTGATGGTCTGGGCAGTTTCACGGTGTCCTTTCAGGGACCACGATGACTTGAGCCTCTTGATCTGCATGATTTTGTGGGGTTTTCTGCATTTTCACAGGTCACCTGTGCCGGCTTACAGGAAGAGCCAGAATGACTGTTGAAATGGTGCAGCGAAAAGCATTTCTTTTTTTCTTGTCACTGAGCTCTAGATGGATGAGAGGGAGCCAGTGAGATCTGCCGCTCGTCCGCCAGTCCACTTGCACACCTTTTGGAGAGTTGCACGTTCCCCTCCAGGTGGTTCTGGCCTCCTGAGGTGATTTCCTCAGCCGCCTGGCCTTGTCTTCTTCACAACAGAGAGAGGATGACGGAGGAGTGCAGAGCGGAAGCGGAAATGCATGCTGAGCTCATCGAAGCGCTAAGGAAGCAGTTCCAGACTGAGAGAGATACTGCGAGGAAAGCGGCACAGCAGGAGCTTGCTGAGGTACGCAGTCAAGGACTAACCAAGGAGCCTCTGCTGAGGGGATGGCACAGGGCCGAGGTCTGGGCCGCCCTGTTCCCTGTCCGCCTGATGCCCGTCCCCAGGAAGCCCCGTTATACTTGGGTGGCGGAGGCTGAGAGCCGCGGGTCGCACCATCAGCGGGCTCAGGCTCCTTAGCAGCGTCAGAGAGGCGCTCGGGTGTGAGCTGGTGACACTGCCGCTCTCCGCCCTCGAGCTGGCCAGGTGACAGGTGACGGGAAGGCTTTGGAGGGCCTCAGTGCACCACATGTGAGGCCGAACGAGCAGGATGGAATTCAGGGGAAGGGAGAGCAGGTTTCGGGTCACAGAAACAAGACAAACGCAGCTGAATGCGTGGAGATGCGGTCGGCCCCTCTGAGAGGCCTGCAGAGGTGGCCGATGCCACCAGGACAGTGGGCCCAAGGCCCCGGAGCCGGTATGTGGCCGCCATACCACGTCGCCATCCAGGGGCAGGAGCAGTGTTGGGAGCCATGCAGACCAGGAGGAAGGACGAGACTGCAGGAGGAGAACCTGCAGCGCGGTTTGGTAACTGGTGTAGGCCAAGCCAAGTAGTTCTGTTGTTGACAACACAGAACAGTTAAGTCAGAGAGCCCCTTTCACAGAAAAGAGTGAGCCATTAAGTGTTACCTGTGAACCTAGACGAGGGAGGGACTAAAACCTCCAGGACTTGGGTGGGATGGCTGGCCTTTGTTCTGTGACTGCGACGTAAGGCAGGTGCCATGCGCAGACCATTCCCAAGTCAAATTCAGCAAAGCACTGTAGAAACACATTTTTAAAAATGAGGCTTGTGAGAACAGAAGAGTACATTAGATGCTGAAAGGCAGCTTCATTCGCAGATCAGTGTGCAGAACACTTACAAAACCGAAACCCGAGGGGGCGCCAGGGGCTGTGAGGCTACTGGGGCAGCAGGAAAGGGCCCAGCTCTGCCTCCCGGTAGGTGTGCAGAAGTCCTCCGAGGGACCCAACTTCCGCTTCTGCTGTCCTAAGGTAGAAACCATCAGTGTCTCAACTGGGAGTCCCCGTGACCCTGGGCAGGGGCACTGTGGGCCGGGGACGAGACACCGTGGGCTGGACTGTTCCTTACCACGCACTGCCATCCCAGAGCACTGCAGCTCCTTCCTGTCTCCGCCCATGCAGCTCACAGGGCACCCATTTAAGGGAACTTCAGAAGGTGGGAATCTGAATCATCTCAGTAGTCACCATGGTGTTTTTCCTTGGGAAAAGCATATTACAGTCCTTAAGAACAAAATTTAAGAGCTTGCATGGTGATACACACCTGTAATCCCAGCACTTTGGAGGCTGAGGCAGGAGGATCACCGTGAGTTCAAGGCCAGCCTGGGCTACATAGTGAGAGCCTGTCTCAAAAAACCAAAACAAAACAAAGTCAGAATTAGAAAGATAAATGCAGCTCCCGAGATTTACGTAAACCACCATGACGTGTGTTTTCATTTCCTGGACACGAGCTGCAAGTGACAGGAAGAAGAGAAAAGCAGCTGCCGTGTACCCAGCCCTGTGCTCTTTCTGTCCGCTGTCTCAACTCTTCTGCGTCTTGCTTTTTTCAGTAGATGAACCTGAGCTCAGGAAGTTAATGACCCCAAACCACTCAGCTAGTGAGTGGTGAAACTGAGACCAAAGCTTCGGTCTGACTCCAAATCCATGCCCGTAAAGTGCAAAGGTGAACATATGTCCGTGTTCTTCATCTGTTCTGAGAAAGATGTTCTCTGGTGTTAAAGTGACAATTGATGCCTTGCTCGATCCACTGTCGTCGTTACTGCCTCACTCCCAGGAACACCAGCGGAGCTTCTCTTGCTGAACACCAGATGGAGAGAGCCCAATCTGTTCCTTTGTGTTCTAAGCTGAAGAAAGCCCTCCACGAAGCCAACTTCCGGTCAGTGGAAGTGTCCCGGAGCAATCGAGAGCTGCGGCAGAAAATCGCCGAGCTGGAGAAGACGCTGAGCAGTAGCCAGGAGAAGCTAAAGAGTCAGAAGGCCCAGATAAAGCTTCACCTGTCAGCCAAGACAAGCAACGCTCAGAACGTGGAGAGGATGAAGGTTGTGCGAGCGCCAGCGTGGGGCGGGTGGGCTTCTGGGAAGCAGGGTGTCCTCCCTGGCCGCGGGGCAGTGGCTGCCGGGTAAACCTGGGCCCTCAGCTGCCAGGACCACTGGAGCATTCATCCCTTCCCCATAATGGTCCCAGACCTCGCCCTGAAGGGGCCGGGCAGCAAACAGCCAGCAGGAAGTGTGTCCCCTGTGGGATTCCGCCTGTCACCCAGAGGGCACAGAACAGCACATTTCTCCATCCGTTCACATTATGTCCACATTTACTTTCAGCAAATAGAAGCAGAACTGAGGCAGATGGAGCTGATCAAGGATCAGTATGAGAAAAAAAACTACGAGCAGGTAGCGGGCCGTCACACACTTTACCCCCACCCCCGGGCCCCCCTCCCGGGCTCACGGCTGGCTCCCTGTCTGTCCCGGCCAGTCCCTGAGCATCCAGAGGTTCATGTCAGAAACGAGCCGTTTGCAGAAGGAGGTGCAGCTGCTGGCCAAGAGCCAGCACGAGACCGCAGCCCAGAGCAGACTGCAGGAGCTGCGGCTGGTGGCCGAGCGCAAGATGAGGCAGCAGTTGGAAGGCCGGTGCCAGGTGAGGGGCCCGGCCGCTCTCGGCCAGCTGCAGACGCGAACGCATTCACAGATGGTTCATCGTAGAATGACGCTTTCTAGGAAGAGGCCTGGAGCTTGGAATACGGCATGTTTCTACGTGTTCCCACTACTGGGGACAGAACACAGGGCTTTTGTTGTTTTGTTTTGGGGTTTTTTTGTACCAGGGATTGAACTCGGGACCTTGTGCTTGTGAGGCAGGTGGTGGACCATTAAGCTAAATCCCCAGCCCAGGGATTTTGTAATAGGCTATATCTCCAGCTCTTTTTACATTTTTTTATCTTGAGTTGCCGAGGCTGGGCTTGAACTTGTAATCCTCCTGCCTCAGCTTCCCAGTGTGCTGGGCTTAGGTCTGTACCACCATGCCTCGCACCATCTTTAGTCTCATAAAAGTAATACTCATTTGCAGAGAACAACTGCTTGAGCTCACACATGCAAAACACCAGCTACTAGTAAGGTCTGAAGTGGGGGCCGTGCCCTTGGGAGTTCTGTCCCCCGGTTCTGCCCCAGCGCACAGATACCCTTGCTGCTGTGACAGGAGTCATGGGGTCCCCGGCCTAAGGCAGAGCACTGTATCACTGGAGGGCAAGGGTCACTGCTGGGAAAGGTCTCCGTTCTGCAGAGACACTGTCACTGTGCCGGCAGAGTGCAGGTTCAGCTGCAGATCGTTTAGAAAGGTGAAGGCCCCACCCCGCTTCTGTGACGTGGTTGCCATATTACAGTTCGAAGCTCTGTTGTTCCTGTGCCACCCCGGGAATGTGTAAAGTCCGTGTCGCATTTTCAGGAGCTGGAAGAAGCTGTGAGACACCTGAAGAAATGTAAAGAGGCGACAGAGAATAAACTGAAAGAAGCCAGTGCGGAGTCAGAGCAGGTGAGCACCATGGAGTCTGTCGGAGACCCCGAGTCCTGACGGCACACGGTAGGGTGCTAACCCTGAAGGCCACATATCCAGCACTGCCTGGAGGGGAAGACCAGTGTGTGCGTAGGTGTTAATGCTTTATCTGACGTGAGCCAAAGAGCAGGGTCTGTGATGCACGCCTGTAGTCCCAGCACCTGGGAGGCTGAGACAGGAGGATTGCTGCAAGTTGAAGGCCTGCCTAGACTACATAACAAGACCCTATCTCAAAACTAAAATAAAATAAAAATTTAAAAAGTGGAAACTGTACAGTCAGTAACTCGAAGTACAGATTATGCTGTTTGTGAACTTACTTCCTCTCCCCACCTGAAGTTGGTCTGTTTGAGGGTACATAGAGCCGCACACGGTTAGGGCCAGAAAGGAACTTGGTGCAGAGCATCACTGTGCTTTCTGCCAGCAGTGCGTGTCCCTGCTGAGAGACAGTACAGGATGTGACGTGACAAGCCTGAGGACACGCACCAAGTGTGTGTAAAGCTCAAGCCCACCCGTGTCCCTTACCTGGACTCCCAGCACGGGGGTGTGGGGGCTGAGGCCAGCCTGGCTACGTAGTGAGTTCAAGGCCAGTCTGCACTACACAGCGAGACCCTGTGCTTTAAACTTTTTTTTAAATGACTCATCTAGTGGATTCTTGAATGCGTTGCAAAGAGACTGCGGGACTCTCAGTCAGAGTCAAGGCCTCTTGCTGTCCAGGTTGCGTCTGCAGCACTGCCTGAGGCGCCTGTGCCTGTTCGTGTGCAGATATCCACTAACCTGGAGGAGGCGCACCGCTCGTTCAAGTGCAGGTGTGATGGCCTCCAACTGGAGCCGACAAGGAACCGGCCGCAGAGGCTTCCCCAGGAGGACGAGTGGCCGGAGGAGGTAGCGTTCGACTCTGGCTGGAGCCCGCGCTGCCTCCCACCCGGCCCGTCCGCTGTCCGGGAACGGGCGGCCGCGGGGTCCTGAGGGTTCTGTGTTTCCTTTCCCACAGGACAAAGACGCACACAACGTCCTGTCCACGCAGTCTGTTCTGCACCGCTGGGAGATGAAACAGAAACTTGGGCGTGGGCCCAGGCAGCACCCCTCGGAGGTCAACAGGAAAAAGTGTCCCTGATAGAGGGGCTGCCTCGGTGAGGCTCGCCCCCGGGGCCCTGAGCCGGACCGGGCCTGGCCTGGCCTACTGCACCAGGACAGGCGTCTGGTGTGGGCTCAGGAGCCGGCCCTGGTTTACCCTCCACGGACTCCTGTCTTACCACAGAGCCACCCCACCTTCCGTGTCCCTGTCCCTGTTTTCCACCCAATAAATTAGTTTGTTGTATGATAGGAGATGCCGTTGGACAATATGCAGCTGCGGTTTACTGTGCCGAGACCTGACCAGCAGGTAGTCCCGGAAGTCCAGTGGCCTGTGCAGCGGTCAGTCTTCCTGTCACTGACCGGACTGAGATGCCCGGAGGTGGCTGCCTCTCGGGCGCTGGACTGCACCACTGATGCGCACAGCTGCGTCTGGGGTGGGGCCTATGCAGCAGGTGGCTCTCCCTGGTGCTCTTTCCCCGTGCTCCGCTGCCCAGCCGGCTCTGCCCCCACGCCCCTCCACCATGGTGCCCCTGCCACACAGCCACTCGCAGAGGACTGTGGGAGACAGGCTGGGCAGCCTGTGGGGGTCAGGTGAAGCTCTCCTTCTGCTTAGTGTGGTGACTTCATGGCCGTGTCCACTTTGAAACTTGTCATTGGGTCTACGGCCATACCACCCTGAACATGCCCCATCTCGTCTGGAACTTGTCATTGGCTCCTATGCTTAGGGTTTGGGTCCTTTCCCTAAGGAGACTGTGCCTGCACAAAAGCTCCATTGATAACAGAATGTGAAGATGCAGTCATTAAAACCATTGGGTACTGGCTCAGAAGTGGACAAAACCGAGTCCAGAAGCAGCCCAGAGGAGGTCTGTGGTCACGCGCTGTTCCCCGAGTTGCGGAACCGTCTGCTGCTTTCCCATGGAAAGGCCTGCGTTTACTTCCCACGTCGTCTGCCGAACACCCACGGGTGGCCATCAACTCTGTACGGCAGAGCTGCCTCGGGTGGATGAGATTCCAGGTGAGCGGCAACCCCTGGACTGGGGTCGCGGGTGGACGGCAGCGCCTGGTGGGAAGCGAGGCTTCGCTCCTCCGCTGTGTCGCCCTGGTGACCAGGCTGTCCTTGCTGTGGACGCTGTGTGCGTGTTCGTGGGCCGTCACGGCTGTATCGGTTCCTTCGGTAGCGCTGCTCTGTATTCTGCCTGTCACTCGAGGTCCGGGACAAGCTCCTGGGCTGCGGCAGGGGCCCCGGCTGGTCCCACATCTGCCCTCTGGTGCCAGGTGGGGCTGTCGGTGGTGTGAGCTGCAGGCGCGGTCAGTGCTGGGGCGCTAGAAGTGGGTCTGGGTGTCTGTGGCTCCCGCACGCAGGGGGTGACGGGACGAGCCCGAGGCTGGGAAGTTTCTCTGGGCTGCACTGCCCGAAGCCGGCCCCCGTGTGCCAGCGCTTCCCGGGCGTCCCTGGTGCCCCCTGTCCTAACCCGCGAGGGTTCACGTCCATCCCCTTCGCCCTTTAGGGTCTTCTTTCCCGAAGACAATCCAACTTTATTTTGAAGTTTGATGTTGGCTTCAGTGGGGGGCCAGGGGGCAGTCAGTTTGTTAAGCCAAGATTTAAAATTTGAGTTTAACAAAAAGATGCCATGAAAATAGTGAAAGTGCTGTCACAAGGCTTCATACTGTGTTAACGCCTACAAGTCAAGAAAATAGGACCCAATTTTTTAAAAGTACACAATATGGTAGCGATTCTGAGAAGAAAAAAATATCCAAAAGGTTTATAAAACATATAAGACAGATTTCAGCCTCACAGGTACAAATGAAACAACTGTTTGGGGGGTTTTGTTTTACTTTGCTTTACCTCCCAGGTGGGGAGGGGAAACACCAAGTTTGAAGCAGGTGCGGGGAACGGCGATCCTCACACTCTGTAGGGCCCTTTGGGAAGGGCCATGGCACGGGAAGTACCTGTGCCTGTGTCCCCATTCCTAGATACACAGGGAGCACGCAGAGTCCTTTCTCCCTGGGAAGGTGTGTTCCTCCTAATGCAATTGATTTCTTTGGGGGGATGCTGGGGATTGAACTTGGGTCCTTGCACTTGCAAGACAGGTGGTGGAACCACTGAGCTAAATCCCTGGCCTTAGAAAGGTGTGTTCCTGTGAGCCTTACACATCCTTGGAGGAAAACTTTAGGCCTCTGTGTATGAACCATGTGCAAGACATATGTTGTAGTTTACCTCTGAAATGCTCCCCAAAATCCTGTGTGGAAGGGGGTGGGTCACTGGGTGCTGTACCACCAGTGATTCATCTGTGGTTGGGTTTGTGGCTGAAGGTTCTGTAGGTGTTGGGTCCTGGTGCAGGCCGTCCCTGGGGTGTGTCCTGGCGGGGCGTGTTCCTGTCCTGGGCTCCTACCTTCTCCGTTACTGGCTGCCATGAGGTGAGCAGCCGTCCCCCACGAGGCCCATCCGCCGTGTTTTTCCAGCCGACCGCGGGCTGAGCCCTCTGCAACCGTGAGCCAAGATAAGCCTCTCCTCTAAGCTGCAGCTGTTGGGCATTTTGCTGGCTACTTTTCCGCTGGGAAAAGAGTAACAAGCTGGCCTGCCCACTGGCCGCCTGGCACTGACTGGCACCGCTTCGGGCTTCCCATGTACACACACTGTGCTGCTGTCTTCTCGGTCATGCCTCTAGGAAGAGAGTAGGGTAGAAGAGGAAAGAGATTGTCACTGAACTCGGCGGCCATTCTCAGGGTATTCTGGACTTTGAACGTCTCCTGGATTAGTCTCTGTGACGTGCTCTCCCGACTCAATCCCAAACTAGAGCCCTTTCTAGGCCTTCCTGTCTTGTGGCACAGCATTTGAGGGCCGGAGGACGGACAGCCCAGGCCTCCCCTAGGTGTGACAGCCATCGCCTTGAGCTTGGACCTTCCGTGAGCACCACGGCCCCTCTGGTGGTGACAGTCACCTGCCGCCTTGGACAGGAGAGCCCCGACTCTTCCGTACCGTGCGCTGGCTGTGGGAGACGCTTCAGCTGTGGAGGGGCTTACACAGAAATGCTCATCTCTTGCTGTCCAGCCCTTCCTAAACTACAAGAACAGTGGGTCCTCGACTTACAGTCGAACTCAGTTTGTTCTTAAGGGCCGGCTGTAAGCCAGGTTGGTCGACTGAAGGCTCAGGCTCCTCTACACAGCCTTCAAAGTCTGCTGTACACAGGCAGATCTGTGTCCGTAGAGAGACACTGGCCAGGATTAACCCCATACAGGATATTGTCATGTTTCTTCCCTGACTCTGTAAGAGTTAAATCTGTTTTTTGTTTTGTTTTTTGTAGTTCAGACTGCCCTGGACTGCACTATGTAGCCCAGGCTGGTCTCAGACTCAAAGTGATCCTCCTGCCTCAGCCTCCCAAGTGCCGGGATTACAGGTGTGCGCCACCACACCCAGCTATAAGGGTTAAATCTGTATCTGAGACCATCTGGAAGCACAAGCGGCCAGCATTTGGGTCATAACTTGATTTTGTTCATAAATTAAATTCTGGTCATGACCCAAGTTGTCTGTATGTCAGGTCGGGCATAACTCGAGGGTCTGCTGTCCTGCTGTGCTAGCTCTAGAGGGTGGGAACACAGCTGCCCGCCCAGCCAAGCTGCTGGGGTGCCTTGCTGTCCTCTCAGGCTGCTGTAGGGGTGGTGGCCCTGTGCCCTTCGTACTCCTGCTCACCTGCCCGCCCGCCCTCTGGACTGCTGAGCTGGGGTTTCCTGGGGAGCCCGCAGCTGCCTGTCCCCGGGCACTGTGAGGGCAGGGTCATTCCTACCCTCGCGGGTAACACAGCTTCTCGGCAGTCACAGGCATGGTGCCTCACCAAGTGTGGACTTGGCCTGGGCCTGGCCCCCTGGAGGCAGAGGCCCTAATTGGTGGCTCCAGAAAAGAAGCTGCGGGGCTCTGGGAGGTGACAGTGGCGCCTCCGGGCGGAGAGGGCACCCGGGAGGCCTCACCACTGCTCGCTCTCTGCCACTCACCCCACTGCACTCCCTGGACTTTGGAGGTGCGAGGGCCTCTGACGGGCGATGCCTTGAAAGGGTTCGTGGGGATCTGGCCCTGTTCTTCCTCTCCCTTTGCTTCCCTGCAGCCACCAGGGGAGCAGCCTCCTGTACCAGACTCCCACCTTGGGAGCAGCCTCCGCACGGCACTGAGCAGCAGCCCAGCTGACCGTGGACCGAGTCCCAGAGCCGAGAACCAGATCAAATCGTTCCTCTCTTTATGCTGACGGATCTTTATTTTGCCACTAACAGCTGTTTCAGGGAAGTGGAATCTGGAGGTGCAGCCATGGCTGTGACGATACCACAGAACGTGGAGGAGCCTTTGGATTTAGCGTGGCGTTCAGGCCACAGAAAGCCTGGAGTGCTGCAGTAGAGCGTAACGGCGACTCTGGCGAGGACTGGAGCCGTGACGGGACAGGCTGTGCCCACGAGGCTTTCAGTGGCAGGAAGGACTCCGGCGCCTTGGCAGGGTCCGAGTATGTTAAGTCCGTGCCCTCAGTGGGAGACTTAGATGAAGGTGACCGACGAGGTGATCGTGGAGAAACTCAGGGCCGTGGGCCCCAGTGGCGACTGAGCCAGACTCTCGTAATCGGGAGCGAAACTGGGAACTTGCAATTCAGACAGGAGCAGAGGCGCCATTAGAGCCCGCGGGTGCAGGGAGTGGTGTACACCTGTGATCCCCATTCAGACACCGAGGCAGTGGACAGACGTCAGGCCAGCGAGGGCCTCATTAGGGGGGTCTGACTAGGAAGTGAGAGACGCTGACTCAGAGGACGAGAAGATTGGGAAGGAAGACGGAGGAGAAAGCCCCCAGATACAGTATTTTGTCCTGGGACAACAGGAAGGGAGCCTTAGGGGACACACTGCAGACTCAGAAGTGTGAAAGGTCAGCCGTGCTTCTGCTCACACCAGCGCTGGTCTGGGGATTGTGTCCTGGAGGCCGCTGCCTGTGCTCCAAGCCGGCCTGGGTACAGCTCACGCCAGCAGCAGGCCCGGATGGCACCATCCAGTGGTGCTGGTTCACAGGTGTGCCCAGTGCAAGTCACAGATCATAGGAGAGCCAGGCAGGGGGCAGGGTGGCACGGTCCCAGATGGGATGGTGCATGGTGCTGTACAGGAAGCCAAAGCCACATCGGAGACCCGTGGGAATGCTGCTGGGGGAAGTGGAGGGCAGCGAGTAGAGCCGCAGGGCCAGGTGCCCACGTCCTGTTGCCACGCACTGCCCTGCTAGGTTTCAGCCTTGCTTGTCTGACCTCTCCTATTCCTCTTGTGGGATGGGAATGTTAACGCTCTACAGTGGTATCTTGGACTTGGACTTTTACTGGGATTCACGGCTGCGTTTTTCTTTCAGGAGACTTTGGACTTGGGCTTTGTGCAGAGCTGGAACCCTGGAGGCTTCAGAGACATTTAGACATGACAGTGCCTGTCCTTGGGGTGGGGCCTGGACGTTGTAGCCAGGGTCCTGATGTTCCCCAGTTGCCCACATGTTGTCCTGTCCCCACCAGCAGTGGTACTAGGAGCCGCAGGGCCCTGTAGGCATTTGTCAGAGGGCGTCCCCTCCAAGGGGACAGGGTGCTGGGCCTCATCTTCCCTGCTCCCCAGCCACTGTGCAGCGAGCGGCCTCCTCGTCCCCGAGCCCAGTGCTGTGCTGCCTCACACGGGCACCAGAGCAGCAGGCCACCTGCCAGGGCCTGAAGCCTCCAGAGCCGGGAGCCCAGCTGAACTGGTGCAGAGCTGATTCCCTAACAGGAACAGGAACAGGAAGCTTCACTAACCCCGCACTGCCTGGGGCAGCGCCGACTGTGTCAGTAACAGATGCAGGTGCTGAGCAAACCCTCCTGCTCACGTTGCCCAAGAGGCCACGGGTGCTTCCGCACTCTTGTTGCTCTAATGGTTTTTAATTAGGTGCTGGGACACCACCGCGTGGCGATAAATTCTTTTAAGTGTGCGTGCTGTGAAAACGAGGCTGAATGAAATGCAATGGATCAATTAGGGGTTTTTGGTGCCACTGTAAACATCAGAGCAGTTCTTAAACAATCAAGGGTACCTTTAGGATAAACCCAAGGGCAAGAATGTGGCTGGCCTTGGGAGGAGCTAAGACAGAAACCTGCAGGAATCGGTACAGCGGACCCTTACTTAGAATCAGTTCCCGAGGGCTGCTTATAGCTAAGCAGAGCTGAGATCTGGATGTTTCCCTGGGTACCCACTGTAGATAACAAGAGGCAGATGGACCTCCACTAACCTAATAACCCAAGCTGTTCATGTGTCAGCTGTCGTAACTTGAGGGTCCCTGTACATCTTTCCATTTCTCACCCCCCCACCTAAGCCCCTCTCCCCTTCCCGACAGATGGGGTGACTGCTGGTTGGCCACAGTGCACTCTCAAGTTACAGCTCATGGAGAAAGAAGCCCCGTCCACCCTGAAAGTCCCCAAGGGAGGAGGAAGCCGCCAGCCAACTGCAAAGCAGCGCTGAGGAGTGACCTTCAAGCAGCAGCAATGTCCCCGTGTTCAAGCGGCACTGGGACCTGGCTGACATGGACGGGACACAGGTAAGCTCTCCCCTGGGAGACATTCTCCACAGCGCGTCCTCAGGAGGAAGGCCAGGTCCTCGTGTCTGACTCAGCTCAGCCTCTTAGGCTGAACAGCTGTCCCTGTACAGCTCTGCCGTCGCACCTGGGTGACCAGGTGGCAAGGACAGACACACGCTGTGCTGGGTTCCTCAGCACTGCACCAGCTGCGGGAGCACAGGGTGCACCGGCACATGGGGACCGGGGTTTTCAGTGTCAGCACCTACCTTAGAAAACATTCACCTGGTTTCCTCCAGAGCCATGTGACAGACACAAACCCAGCTACCCAAGTCCATGTGGCTGACACACACACACACACACAGGTGAAAAGATGACGCGAGTTGTCTCCTTCGGTCACAACCTTTCTACGACACTGTGTTACCCACCTGGTGTCACGGTCTCCGCCTGTCTGCCTACAGCCTGTGGCCCGGCAGGCTTTACTCCCAGGGAACTGAACACAACGCACCCAACAGCTGGACCCGACCACCTCTGCACCCCAGGACAGGCAGTCGTCACTGGCGGCCGATGGCCCGCAATGAAAACAGCAGTGTTCTGTAAAACAGGGCTTAGTCAGGCCTGGTGGCGCACACCTGAGGCAGAGGCAGGAAGGACGCCACGAGTTTGAAACCAGCTTGGGCTACAAAGCAAGACCCCATCTCAAAAAAATCAAAAGCCCAAATAAAAGCAGTATTTATTTACATTACATATACACAGAGCAGATGATATATTTACTTGTTTCAAACTCCACCTCTAGACTAGAAAAGTGTAGGTCCTTACAAACATCAGGAAGACTTCCCAGAGAGCTGGCTGTTGTCTCTCATCTCCTGTCTGTTCCTTCTCGCAGCAGGACTGGGTGTTACCACCATACGCACTTATCACAGCACCCTGAGACACTGTCAAGCCCACAGTACATCTAACGAGTACCTTTACTTGCCACTTCAGCAATTCTTTACCCCACACAGCTTCCCAGTCTTTCCTGCAGTCCCGGGGACCCTGGATGGAAACCGTGCTGAACTACTGAACATGATCTCGGGTTTATCTTGGGAAGCTGTCTATACCCGGTGCGTGGCCTTGGAGCCTCCACCAGTGCGGCTGAAATGCATGCACGTTAAAAGAAATACTGAATTTGGCCTTTGACCATATACCGCTTTAAATGATTTTGTTAGGTGCAGATTTGAGCAGCTGCCTTCCGTCTGTGTCGTGGAAGGACCACCTCCCCTCACAGCAGCAGGCTGCAAGAACTGCACGGGCGCCAGCTCCCCTTGCTTTCCCATAAACACACACTCGGGTTAGGATTTAAAGAACTGTGCTGAAAGGGCCAGGGATGTAGCTCAGTGGCTCTGTGCCTGGCAAGCGTAAGGTCCCCAGTTCAGATTCCTGGTACCAGAAAACTGAGTGGCAGGTGCCTCAGTAGTCAGGAGTGTGGCCAGAGTGTAGCTAAAAAGCCACAGGCAAGGCGACACTTAAATTCTGACTGTTCCCAGCAGCCATCCAAAGGCCGCACTGTACAGGGTGATGGCGCAGTAAGTCACTGTCCACGACACACAAGTGAGTCTGTTACAGTAGAACTATTTCATAAGCCCACTGTGCTAAACGCAGAGGTGAACAAGGAAAACAACTCCACACTGACTCAAGGGTAATTCTGTCCATTTCAGCACTGGGGACAATTTTCCTACAGAATGCTAAAGGAAAATGATGAAGTTATGCGAACTTACATGCAAAATGTATGTATGAACCAGGACAGTGAAGCACTCTGCTGTTGAACAGTGGAAGCCAAGGTCCGCAGCGGAGCAGTGCGGCTGAAGGTGAGAGAGCTCAGCAACCACTCCCCCGCCGTGGCCGGGGACGGGCGTCACATGGTGCAGTAGGTGAACAGGAGGTACCGGGCCATGAGTGCGTTCCCGCTGCTGTGGTAAATGAGGGCCAGGTTGTAGGCGATGTCTCTTCGTAAGTCCACCTGCTCGACCTCTATTCCCTGGGAGGAAAGAAGGGAGTATCTGCACATCTCAGACTGCCAACAGGACAAGTTCACAGCAAACCGTTCTTAAGGTAAGTTGCAAGCCTAGGCTATGGGTGCCAGGCATAAGGCCAGGTGCCCAGCCTTGCCACTCACGTGCCGGAAGCAGGGGAAGCATGCTTTAAAACCAGCTGCAACCCATTCCGCTGGGAGTGGAGGGACCACAGTACTGGTGCCTGCATTTCTCTAGCTGGGTCAGACAAATACCTCTGCCTCCAACGGTGGGAGCTCCAGCGCCTCCTGGTAATAGTGAATGGCGAGGTGAGTCAGCCCCAGCTGGTGCAGGGCTCGGCCCAAATTGTAGAGTGACTCCTGGCACCGTCCACGCAGGCTGAGGTACCGATTAAGGAAGGCAAAGCCCTGCCGGAAAGAGAATGAAGAGCTCACCTCTCTGGTAAGGACGCCTGGGCCACTGCCTGTGCGGGGAGCTGGGAATCCAAATTCAGATACAATTGTGTGGCTAGGGATGTAGCTCAGTGGTGCTGCTGCTTGCCTCATAAGCACAGGGTCCCAAGCGCAATCCCCAGTACCAAATAAATAAATGTAAAGTCCTGCCCCACAGAATACCTAACATCACAGATCTCAGATGCATCAAATAGTATAAAAAGTGTCGAGGACACGGTGAACAAAGACTAGATCTCTGATGTCAGCAGGGCACGATGGTGCACAGTACAGTCCAGTATTCTGGAGGCTGAGACACGAGGATCAAAAGTTTGAAAGACTAGTCTCAAAACAATAAAAACTCTGATCTCTGAAGAGTTTATAATCTTATTAGACAATGCAAGTCATGTTAGAAGTATTTTTTTGAGGGCCAGGGATGTAGCTCAGCAGCTCTGAGCCTGCCTAGGTTCAATTCCACCTGGTATCAAAAGTTTTTTTTATTTTTATCAGAACTAAGAGGTAATTTGTTGTTATGGTGCTGGGACTGAACAGGTGTTGGACATTTGTAAAGACACTGAAGTGAATCAGGCAGAGCACAGCTGAGGCCCTCACGACTGCAGAGTGGAAGAGCCAGCGTGGTGGTGAGGGGCGTCCAGTGTGACGGCTTCAGGACCCGCTCAGGGCTCCTGGTGTGCCTGGGTGGTCATGGAGCCTGGCCTCGGCATGCATGTCTGCTCCCTTGCACTGTTTGCCGGCTGCCACGAACTGAGTACTCACACCCTTCTGCCGTGGTGCTTCCTTGGAGTCAGAAGATCGTGGACTCAACCATGGGCACATTAAACCTCTCCTCCTCTAACTGGTGGGTGTCAGCTGTTGCACCTCAGTGACAAGAAAGCAGCTAACACAGAAAACAGAAGTGGGGCTGTGACCATACCTGATTTAGAAGCATTTGGAAGAGGTTTGTGGGTGTAGTTTGGAAAGATTTGTAGATGCCATCTAGAAAAGCCCCCAGAATGTTATAAACTAAGCCTGATGGAAGATTCTGGTCAGACCTCAAAGACCACAATGCTGACAGGAATTCAGACAGTAAAGGCCAGGCTCAAGGTTTCAGCTGGAAAGGAGAACTCCAATGGTAGCTGGACTAGAAGCCACATAGGTCATGCAAGGACAGAAAATTTGTCCACATTTTCGCGCAAGTCCTGAGATTTTGCAGGAGACCAAAATTAAGAGCACTTGATTAACGTAGCAGAGTAAATTTCAAAACAGCCTGGCTGTGGCATGGGTACTACTGGCTGCTTTTAGCCAGATTCATAGAACTGGGCGCAGAGGTGAACAGAAAAATTTGAAAAACTTAAATTTTGGCTCAGAAGGAGCTGTGTGTAAAACTGGAGCCAAAAGAGGTATGGCTATTAGAGACCAGCACCATTAAAAAGAAACCCAGTAGGGCTGGGGATTTAGCTCAGTGGTGCCCGCACCGGCCTCACAAGTGCAAGGTCCTGAGTTTGATCCCTGCTACCAGGAAGAAAGGAAAGTCTCAGAACAAAAACCAGTACTTTGTTCGTACTTTTACATCCTCTCAGATCAGTAAGATCTCATTCACTGCAGGCTCAAGGGTACAAAGGTGTCAACCTTTCTTTTTGAGAACAGAGTCCCTGGGACCCCTAAGACAATTGGTTCCCCAGGACTCACTTCACTGTGCTCAGCCACCCAGAGCCCACTGCCTCCACTGAGAGCCGATGTCGGCATCACCTACGTGATGCTGGTGTTGCTGGTGCAGAAATGGGAGCTGTGGGAGGCTTCCCACAGACTGCAAAGGAACGCCCGGAAGGCCAGGCAAGGAGCCCTCAAAAAGGCAGTGAATGGAGCCCGGGTGCAGTGCAGACCCCACGAGGTCAGAGAAGCCCGGGATGTAGAATACCTGCCAAGGAAAGCTTCAGGCTCCAGGCGAAGCCAGCACTGGAGCAAGGCAGAATCCGGTGGGACCGGTGAGGTCACAGGAATGGGGCTGCCCGAGTCCTAGGAACTCACTCTGACCGCCGTAAGATGCCTGTCAGACACGGTTCCGGTCCCTCTTTGGTCCAGTCCTTGTCTACTCCCCATTCCTCTCTTTCGGAACAGGAATGTTTTGCCTGTGTCATTCTCCCTCGGGATTATGTAAGGAGGTTTTGACAATGACAGAGTTCCCTAGAGTTGGCCTGGAGCTTCAGAAGAGACTTGGACTTTTAAAAAGGCTGGAATGGAGATTACTACGTTTCCAGCTGTATTATGCTTGGTGGAAGCGTGACTTTGCTTGGAGACTAAGCACGGTGTAATGTGTTCCTGCCGGCGGTCCACACACACCACCAGGGATTCAAGCTGGCAGGCACACGGCATGTTCCCACCACAGGTGCCCAGCAGTGAGAGATGAATTATGGCCCCACATGAAGGTGTCGAACAGGGCTTGGAGCCAGGCATGGTGGCGCCCGCCTGTAATCCCAGCACTTGGGAGGTTGAGGCAGGAGGATCGCTGTGGGCTCGAGGCCAGCCTGAATTACAGAGGGGTTGGGTTGCCATGAATGAACTGAGAGCTTCACTCCACTACCGCCTTCTGCCGTGAAGTCCCTGCTCAAAGCCAGCAGATCATCAACTAAACACACAAGCAAACAACTTCTCTTTAGGTCACGGGTGCCTCAGCACAGGGAAGGGTGACTAATACAGCCATGTGTGGACTTTGCCGGGACTTTTTCTCCTGTGATCTGGCCGCGTATCTGCCGTACTGCTACAATAAATGCATCGCGGCCATGTGCACAGCTCTATGCAGAGTTCCGTGAGTGCCAAGCATGGCATCAGGCTGGGTACTCTCAGTATGTACACCAAGTAGTATTGTGTTTGAAGGAGGATTTTTAAAAAGCATCGAACATATGCATTTTCAAGGAACACAGAAATGAGAAATCCAAACAAATTACCTGCACAATGAGAGCATGTCTCTTCAACACGTACTTCTGGGAAGCCATGTGAATAAAAGTCAGGCCTATACACAGGTTGTAGAGAGGTTCATCACGGCGGGCACGAAAGGCCTGGATATACTGTGCTGGGACACGGAGAGGTGATTCATGAGTAGGGTTAATTATCAGAATGAAAGAAGAAAAAACAAGTTTGTTTTTCAGGTTTTTTTTCTGAACTTAGCAACTATTTTTCCTGAAAAGCTAATTATCTAGTAATATGGAGTTATAGGAACTCTATATTGTGTGTGTGTGTGTGTGTATATATATGCAAATTTTTCTCCCAAAGGAATAATCTGTACCTCATGCTACACAAAGAACTTCTCTTCCAGAAGGGTTGGCACTAGTCTTTAGCAGACTGTCACCTGGACTATTCCATTTTCACCACGTGTAAAAGTTGCTAACACAGGAAATGACCTCAATTTAAATTACGTGTTGTAGCAGAGGAATGTTTTCACACACGATGACTGACATAATGGCTGAGAAATCACGGAAACATCCGCCACACACAACACGAAAGTAGTTGAGAGCCCAGGCACAGTTTATGCAGGAGCAGACACGGCCACACTGCCTTCAGGCAGTAAAGATATGTGGCCAATTTTAAACATGTGATTAGGTATTTTGCTGCTTGTTTCTTATGATCCCTCATTACAGAAACTTATTATAAAGGATTAACAAATTTTCCTTAACTAGAATTTCTAAGCATATAAAAATCTTGCCCTGATGAAATGACTATCAAGAAATCTTAAATCCTTTTTTGCATTATCAAACTAAAATCAGGTGACAAAGCATCTATAATTAGTGAAAATTATTATAATTATTATTATTTTGGTACCAGGGATTGAACTCAGGACATCGCACTTGCCAGGCAGGTGCTGAGCTACACCCCTGGCCTCAATGAAAATTATTTTTTAAAATCTTACTGAGTTTATACTTTTTAAGTATACAGTACAGTTACATTCATCACTGGAATCTTGTACCTCTACAGGACAGATCGTAGCTCTTATTTTTTCTCCATACCCCTGCCCTCCCTTAAATCAACTTTTTTGGTACTGGGGATCAAACTTGGGACCTTGTGCTTGCCAGGCAGGTGCCAGAACAACTGAGCTAAATCCCCAGCCCTGAAAATTATTTTTAAAACAAGTGTAAGCAAGGAGAATTACTAACCTTTAAAATGAACTATAAAAGGGCTGGGATGTAGCTCAGTGGCACAAGTGCAAGGTTCTGAGTTCAGTCCCCAGTACCAATAAATAAATAAGATGAATAAGGTCTACACTAGCCTTTTAAAAACCACACTAACAAAGTACCATCCTTGTCAACAGTGGTACCTTGGTATACACACCTGTCTTCTACGACCCTGGAAAGGATGGCCACGTTTGTGTTTGTGTGGGGAGGGTGGCTGCAGTCGTGTCTGTCACCGATGCAGAGTATGCAACAAAAGCGTCTGCAAACCCAAGGTGCCACTGCAGTTCTTACAGCGTTTACGCTACGTACCAGACACTGTTGTAAGTAGGTTTATTAACTCCTTTAATTTTCACAATATCTACAGGTTAGGGCCAATGACTATCTTCATTTTGCAGATAGAGGAACTGAGCAGAGGGAGAAGAGTAACTTGCTCTGGAGAAGCTGACATTAAACCCTCAGTTCTGCTGTAAGGCCAGGTCCTTAAGCCTCCCTCTCTACTCCTCACAGCCAGGCCAGGACACTTACCGAGCGCGTGCTTAAAACTGCCCGATACAAATGCGTTGTGTCCGTTCAAAACACACAGGGCGTGGTTATCTGGGTTTTTCAGCATGAGGCGGAGACAGAAGCGATGGTGTCGTACATCTTGGGAGCGCATGGTAACTTGGTTGAAAATATTCCAGAGCTGGGGTTTATTCACATTTTCCATTACCATTATCCTACAATTGCAGGAAGAGGTAAGGGGAAATCGTATATAAAGACATTCTGATTTCTCGGAAGGAAACCTTCAGCGCTGTCCTCCCACACTGAAATGTACCACTCCCACAAGGAGAGCAGACTGCTTCCATTTAAGTGAAACTTCTTACTTAACAGAAGATTTATCCTGGAAAATGCTGCCGGTTTACATTCTGTTTCTGCGTTTCAATAAAACCTTTACACTAAACCAAACCTAGAAATGGTTCAGTGTCGTCTTTTCTCTCCCTGCCCACAACTGCTAGACCAGTGGAGACTGGTGATCACACGTTCCAAGCAGTACTAAAGGCTTTCTATGCAGCCAGATGTGGGGCACAACTGCAACCCCAGCATTCTAGGATGCTAGAGCACAGGGAACGTTCAGTTCAGGCCTAGCCTGAGTGATACAGTGAGACCCCACCCCAAAAATAAAACGATTAAAAGTAACTCAGTGCCACCGAAAATTAAATTTTATTGAGCCCACATAAGAGGTGTACTATGAGGTGGCAGAAATGGAGAAGGTAAGTACCCAGATCACATAGCCAGAGTGTCAAGGTGGGGATCCGAACCCCGAAAATCTAGCTCAAGAGCCCAGGCTCTTTAAGAATTACCAATGAACTGAACCAGTAAGCAACAAGCATGTGTCAGTTCATTAGGACAGTATGTATGCATGCTATCAAGTAATCTACTTAAAATAAATTATTAGAAAGTAGGGCCAGGGATTTAGCTCAGTGGTTCCGCCGCCTGCCTTGCAAGCGCAAGGACCCGAGTTCGATCCCTGGTCCCCCCCAAAAAAAAGAAAAAGTCACCTGATGTAGTTGTATGCCTTTCTGAAATTTTTGTCCAGAATTGCAGCTGACAGACCAAAGTACTCCAGTTCTTTGCGCTTTTGCCTATCGTCATAAAATGAGTAATATTCCAACGAAGAATCTACCAGCAACTCGGCCTCTTGAAATCGGGACAGGTCACATAAGGAGTAGATGGCCTTCAGCAAAAGGTTCCACCAGTCATCCTTTGGCAGGACACTCGTGAGCACAGCAAATATTGCTACAATGAGCAAATGAAGCCAGTCAGAAAATAACACTAACAGCAAGGGAAATTCACACCTCCAGCTCTAAGATAAACTTCATAAGCACCGTCCTGCAGGCCTGAGTTCTTGCTAACAAGTCTGACAAAGGCAGAAAGGTCCCCTCTCGTGGGTACTCTCTCAGCACCGTCCCCTTTGTGACCCCAAGGACTACTCACAGTGGCAGTGTTGCCCAGTGCCAGCTGGGGCACCGTCTCTGGGCGAAGCGCACATTCTTCCGTCAGGAGCCTTTCTACACAATTTGCGGGAAAATATCATTTCACAATTAAATTCTGATTAGGGCCGTGTGAGGCCTCCATGGTCCTGTGATGCTGGGACACTCGAGGGCAAGATTACGCCAGCTGAGGACGCGCCGCTCTGCAAGAGCCTTGGTAACACCAAAAAGAGAGGTCTCCACTGGGGATGTAGCTCGGTGGTGCCGCCGCCTGCCTCGCAGTGCAGGGACCCGAGTTCGGTCCCTGGTGCCAGAAAGGTCTCAGCTGGCAGGGGATCCCTCAGCGGCTGACTTCAGCCCACCTGCTGCTGTAGGAAGGCTCTGCTCCTCTCGTGTCAGCCCAGGTCCTCGTCCTCACAGGACTCACAGGGTCACCGCCACGCTCCCCTCCGAGTCATCTGACACTTCTGGATTTTAAGATCCTCGGCCAGTGTCGCCACCCGGTCCTGATTCTCCCTGTGAGCCCAGTGAACGGAGGCCCATCCGGAGGCCCTGACCTCCGGCCCCGTACTCACCCTTCAGCCCTCGCTGCCCCTTGCCGGCAGTTGGAGGACTAACGCGGACACAGTGCAGACGGGTGTCAGGCCTGCTGGGCAAGCCAGGCCGGGCTCACACTGTGACTCGGGTTTTCTCTGACCCAATCTCAACTGTCCTATCTCTGCCTTTACATTTTTCTTTTCCTTTAAAAACCTTACCTTATTTCTCTATAAGAAACCTTAACCTTAAAAAAATAAAAGTTTTTTTACTCTCTTTGATCCAGTAATTCTCCTGGGAATCTGTCCAATCAAAATGTGAATACATATATGAAGATGCTTACTAGTTATTATTAATTATCAGATGCAATCACTGAAAAATAAGACAATGATTAAGTTATGAACTGCTGTCCAGTGGGATGCTCCACAGTCCTAAAATACAATTGCTGTAAGGACAGCGTCTGAGGACATTTCTGGGAGGGGAAGTATCAGAGCACAACCTTGCCTGTGACCTGCAGAGTTGTCTCCTCCTAGTCCAACCTAATCCCCACCCTGATAAAATCAGCAAAACCTTATGAATCTAAGAAAGACCAATGATAGACCTGAAATAAGCAATCAGTGAAAAAACAGGCAGGTCAGAGGTAGAGCAAACTAACTTTACAGGAAGGTGATCCAGAACGCACACTGCCAAGGCAGGGCAAGTGGCCGGAGAGCTGGCCGGGGCTCCGGGAGCCTGCGGAGTGTCTGCTGAATTAACTAACGAAGCCTTCTTCTCCCTGACAGACCTAGCTTGCAGCCCAAGTCATTCCCAAAGGTCTCTCTCTGAGTAATAACCTCACCCAAGCATGCCAATGCTTTCTCCAATTAAAACAGAAGCCTCCAAGTCCTAACCCGAGACTGCTCACAACCTATTTCAAAGAGCTTCTGTGAGGATCACTAGCTTTGTCAAAAACGAGTCTGTAACTGAAAGGGCTGGACAAAGAGCCCTACTCTTACCTAATCTTCACAGATTTCTTACAAGTACTTCTTAAAAAGTAAAAAAAGTTTTATTTTACTCGTGTCACACAAAGACTCAAGCAAATGTTTTCCTCTTGCATTGCTGGCGACTGAACCCAGGGCCCTTGCACTGAGCTGTATCCCCAGCTTCTTTCCTCTCGTTAAGCTGCTAACTGCCCAAGCAGGGCACGAACTTGTGATCCTCCTGCCTCATCCTGCCGGTGTTGAGTCATGGACACGTGCCAGCTTCCTATAAATGCTTTTAAACTGAAGTACAGTAAATCCCCGACTTAACAAACATCCGAGTTACAGACTTTCACAGGACTTAGGAACAAATCCAACGTTCACATGTCAGGAACTTACTGGACATGTAGTCTTTTAGCAGCTTATTATATGTCAGGTATCTACAGTTGAAAATTTCATTTTATTACAAAAGGGTCTATTTTCCATGAGATTTCCTACCAGTTGTTACTTCCTGAGTCTTTCAGTTCAGCCAAGTTGTCTATAATAAAGCAAGTGAATTACCTTTTGCGTCACAATTTGCTGTCTCTTGGTCATTGTTGTCTGATATTTTGTCTCGTGATACTTTCATAAGGTACAGATGTCTCTCTCCAGATCTGGAGCTGGATATCAAGCAGACCTGGGCTCTATTCATAGCTACCTGAATTGAAGATGATAATTAGGTACTTTTTAGTCAATTTATTAAAAACCAATAAACCATAAGCACTATGTGCATGAAAACTTTCCTACGAAGGGAAAGAGCAGTCAAATTACTGTATTAAATACACGCACACACACGCACAAGCACACATCTAAAAGTACTGTGAATTACTGTTTTCTTACCAAAAGAATTTTGGGGGGGGGTCACAGTATTCACCTTAGAAGGAAAAGAAATCAATTCATGTTCACTTTACAAAATGTGCAGAGCTGGGTGTGGTGGCTCTCACCTAGGACCCCAGTACTCAGGAGGCTGAGGCGGAGGGGCTGTCATGAGTTCAAGGCCCGCCTGGGCTATATAGTTGCGTTCAAGGCCAGGCAGAACTACACAGCAAGACTCTGTCTCAAAATACTAAAAGAAAAAATAACACATGCAGGGGAAGACTGGGGTGGGGGCGGGGGGTAAAGCACACACCTGCCTACTTCCTGCCAAAGCCAGACTAAAAGGTACCCGTCTGGAAGGCATGGTACTGTGTACTGCTCCGGATGTGGTCTTACTTTCCTCAGTGAGTACCAGGCAGGATTTTACTTCAATTCTCCAGGTGAATTTATACGATCATGTCGAAAGAACTTTTAACTGTACACCACCAAATTCTAAGTCTCATTTTTAACTGACTTTAAAAAGTGTAATAGTGGGCCTGGATGTAGCTTCAGTGGTTCTGCCACCCGCCTCGCAAGCGCAAGGTCCCAAGTTCGATCCCCGGTACCAAAAAAGAAAAAATAGTGTAACAGAGTTGTCATAGTTACTTTTCTCCTACCCGACTCCCAGAGTTGAAGGAGGGCAGGTTTATTTAGCTCAGTTTGAAGAGGTTTCCATCCACAATCAGCTGGCCCCGGGGCAGGGTGGCGTGGCAGCGGAGTACCACAGAGGCAAGCAGAAGAGAGCAACAAGCAAGGGAACAGCATCTCTCTGCCCCTTTCTTCTCAGAACTGCTCGGGGCACAGCAGTCACCCCCGTCATCCTGGTGTCCTTGGGCCTAGCACAGGACCGGGAATCAATTCCAGTCACACCCTCAGTCCAGCCACACCGGAAGCCCCAACTACGACCGCATGGGGCTCGGTGACGTCTGGACACGGCCCCGACCCAAGAGTGACCCAATGACAAAGCAGCCACATTCTGCTTATTTCCAAAGTCAACAGGAACACACAGCGGTCGCCGCCCACCTTCAGGAGCATGGCCAGCATGGTGAGCAGGGTGTCCACGTAACCGTACATCTTGCCTTGCGAGAACAGTAGCGTGGACCGGTGCAGCAGCAGCTTCAGCTCCTGAGGGACAAGCACACTGTCGTGAGTGGGACGGAAGGGCTTTGCTGCAGTTTTCTGTGCACAGGGAAATTCTGCTTTAGACACCAAGCTGTGAGAACATTTGCTTTACGGTCTTTCATAACAACTAAGATCCAACATTTTAGAAAGTAAAATTTATAGTGTCTAACAAAAAGTGGCTGAAACTCAGTAACTTAAAAATCAATTTTCAAAGACACTGATTTTTTTTTATTAGTATTTGTGATACATAATAGTTACATTCATTTTGGGGGGAATTATAAATGATTAAAGATATACAGAGAGCCATACATACACAGCTGTCTTTACCCATCCTGATCCCTGCCCACATCCAACCCTTCCTGCTCCTGATCCCTTCCCCACCTCCAAAAAGTCTGCCTCCTGTTTCCTACCATCTCTCCTTTATTTCATTCTTCATTTATATTTAAGGTTTCTTACATAAGAGAAACCATGCAGTACTTAACTTTTCTGTGTCTGACTTATTGCACTTAACATTATGTCTCAAGATCCAGCCATGTTTCTGCAAAGGACATGAACTCATTCTTTATGGCTGAGTAATATTCCATGTGTCTAGATACCACATTCTTTTGCCCAGTTTGTGGATGGGCATCTAGACTGACTCCAGTCACTGCATATCAATCCTTACCTCTGTGGGTAACGTACCTAGAAGAGGTACAGCTGGGTCCAACTAGAGTTCTATTTCTCAGAAACCTCCACAGATTCCACAGCAGTGACCCTAGTTTACACTCCCACCAACAATGGAGAAGGTCTCCTTGTCCCCCACACCCTGCCTGCATCTGTTTCTTTTGTGCCGTGCTGGCTGGGGTGAGCTGGAATCTCGGGCGGTCTGACACGTCACATACACTGACTATAAGCACGACACCCTCGGCGACTGAGCAGGAAGGGCTCAAATGCGGTCCAGCGCCCACCTGCTGGGCAGCGTTTGCATCCTGGGCTAGCGTGTCTGGGTCATACATTGGTTCCAGAGCTTCCAGCGCCTTCTCGGGACGGCCCAGCTGCTGCTGAAGGGTGGAAAGGGAGATCCTGGCGTCCAGATGGAGCGGGGCCAGATCGACCACCTTGCTGTAGCTCTCAGCGGCACGCTCCATGTAGCCCAAGGCCTTCAGGCACTCTAGGACAAGGACAAGGACAAGGTCAGAGAGCACTGGCGGGGCCACCGGCTGCGCACCGTGCCAGATTCCCTTGTGAAGGTCACAGCGATACCGTGAAGGGAGAGATGGGCGCATGCATCTTTAGCACTTCAAAGCACCTCAGTACTACAGTATCTTCCTGCCTGATCAGTGACTCCACTGCTCTCCGTAACCAATTAAACGTAAAAGGCTGGCTGTCACCGGCACACATATAGTTTGGTGCACTGCGCTTTAAACATTTGCCTGTCTTCACTGGCCTTCCGAATAGTATATAACAGTCAAACTGAAGATTCAACCATAGCACATGACATTTAGGTTTCCGAATTTTCCCTCCAACAATACCATGGTAACACGGATATGGGTCCCACTTCACCTACAGACGTGTTTATTAGGGCACAGCGGTCTAAGGGCTATTAGCTGCCGGCGTACATAGAAGTGAGGGTTTTACACAGCTCCCATACTGGACTCTTTGGCGAGCGTGGATCGCTCCAGTGGTCCCCACGCCCGTGAGGCAGGCACATCAGCCCTGCACGGGGCTCTCCCTCCGGGCTCAGGCCTCACCCACTTCATTCCCTGGTCACCTGCGGGGCTCCTGAATTTTGGGAGCCCTGGTACCAACCACCAGCCCCACAGGGTACACTCTTGAAGTACGACTGCCAGAACCTCAGGCTCCATCCTGAGCGCCGCCCCAATCTAGGCCCTGCACCCTGCTCTCTTCCATGCAGGGGTCTCCTAGATAGTCCTGCCTCCACCTGATTCTCAAATCTCTGAACCGCCACCCTGCAGTCAAATCCTGAAACTAAATTAGAATGCTTAAGTGGACCATCCCAATGGCATTTCCTGTACTTTTCATTTTTCACTGTTAAAAGATACACTGTTATGCTTTAAGTATTTTTTGCCCTTCATTCACTAAGCTACATGGGTCCCAAATGGAAACAGCACTTACCAGAATCACGAGTGTAATTAAACAGGCTTTTTAAACTTCCTACTGTTGGTTACATGCGGGCGGTTTCAGTATCACAGCCTTAGAGAGGCACAAAACTGAAACTCTCTGCTCATCTTTGCAATGCCCATCCCAGAGACCACGTTTAACGATGGTGTAACGTGTGTGCTGCTGCTCACTCATCCGAACACGAGCACGTAACCATGAAGGCCTCTTCTCCAGTTCCTGGGACGCAACAAGCTACACTCCCGTCCTGAAATGTACCCAGTGGTCTCCAGCCAGAGGACTCGCTGCCACGTATGACAGGGCCTAGAACCTTCTTCCATCACGCAGTACCCTAAACCAAAGGAGCTCTACTTCTAACACGGCTTTTTATGTTCAATTACTAAATCTATTAATAAGTTATCTTTCTACTCTAAATGATTTGAGGTTACTGTGGACTTGGGCATAGTGACAAAAAATGATGAAACGTAATCTTGTGCATGTGCGGCTTAGAGAGCATGGAAAATGTATCAACTACTTTAAAAGTAGTGTGAAACTTCCAAGATTAGATTGTACCCCACGTCTGGCAATGCAATACCAGAGACCAAGCGAGGGCACGGCTGAGGCAGGCATGCAGGGACACAGCAGCCTGACTTCCTGCTAGGGGGCATTTACAGCACAAACGCAGGCCCTATGCTAGGGGTCCTTTAGGGTCACCACCGCCTGGGCAAAGCAAGCTCTTCCCGCCAAGAACAGCTACCTGCGTGGCGGAGCCAAACCACCGCGAGGCTGTATCTCTCCGAGCAAACCAGCGCGCTAAGGAGTGGGAGCGCGGAGTTGTACTCCCCGACGTCCAGGAACGCCTCCGCCACGTCCAGGTACAGGTCCCCCATGTCCTCGGGGTTCTGCTCCACCAGCGTCGTCAGGAGAGGCTGGGGCACAGAGAGCCTGGTTACGGCCGCGCACGCCAGCCCCGCGTCTCTGTCACAGCAGCAGAGGCTGCTGAAGTCCTCGGCCTCGCCCGCCCTGGGCCGGAGGTCTTTCCTGACCCCCGGAGAAAATGCGCAACTCCCTGCACCCCAGTATCACCCGCTTTCCTTGTCTTTCTCTAGAACACCTACACCAGAAAACAGCCTGTCCTCCATGGATTACTACGCAATCCCGTTAGAGCGAGAGCCATCAAAGCAGGGATTTTTATTTTGACCCAACACTTCCCCCACAGGGAACGAAATGCATGCCCCGCCCTTGTGGGCCTGGGACACACCGAGGGCCGTCCCGAGGGTCTCTGCTCCCTGGAACTTGGCCCGCGGTCAGCGACAGCGAAGGGCTGGGTAATGGCCCACCTCAATTTCCGATCTTGGTTCATTTTACAAGGAAAAACCCGATTAGAAGCCCAATCCCCAAACACCTAGCTTTCGGCAGGGCGCTGCCCGCCCCTCGCACCCTCCTCCATGGGAAACGAGGACCTAGGGCTCGCCGCGCTTCCCCGCCGCGGGGTGACCTCAGCCCTCGCTGCCCCTTACATTCAGCGGCTCGAGGATGTGCAGATGCACCAGGCAGACCATCAGCTTCACCATGATGTCGATGGGCACGCCCTCGGGGATGGCGCAGGTGACTCCCTCGTCGCCGGCTGCGGCAGCAAAGACGGAGGCTCCTGTCATGCGAGCTCGGAGCCGCCTCCCTTCCTACAAGCGGCCCCAGCCTGCACGCGCTCTCCAGCCTCCTCCAGCCTGTCGGCCCTCGGCACCCACCCTTCCCGTTCCTGCCTTACCATCCTCTTCGCCAAACACACATAAACCCCACATTCTCTACCAAAACTTCAAAGCCAGCCGTGTAATCCCAGCACTCAGGAGGCTGAGGCAGGAGGATCACTGCGAGTTTGAGGCAAGCCTGGGCTACCTAGTGAGTTCAAGGCCAGCCTGAACTACATAGGGAGACCTTGTCTCAAGAAAAAAAAAAAAAAAAAAAAAAAAAAAAAAAAAAAAAAAAAACAAAGAACACCACAGAGATGACTTCTTTCTTCTTAAAATCAAACCCTCTTTCCAGTGTTAACTACAAAAAGGCTACTGAGAGTAAAATGACACTGTGCTGTTTTCTAGAATTTCACTACAGCAAAAACAATTTTTTTTTTTTGGTACTGGGTTTCGAACTCCAGACTTTGTGTTTGCAAGGAAGGCAGCGGCACCACTGAGTTAAACCTCCAACTAGCTAAAACAATTCTTAAAGCCCTGGGAAGTTAAAAAATTTTTGACACAGACTTATTTTATATTTTGCATAAATTCCACATACACTTTATGTTTCCACTTCAGAAAATTCTAAAGCATAGAACATTAGCAAAAAAAAAAAAAAAAAAAAAAAAAAAAAAAAAAAAAAGCAATTTACCTGAAAAGACAGAAAATTTAAAACTACTTTAAAAATTAAATTCATCCATTTTTATAGACCGTGTTATAAATTATAGTACCATATAAAGTTACCAAGTCATAGGGAGACTAGAACAAGTTTTAATATTAGGAGACTTTTTAATCACTGAGCTTCAAGATAACAGCTGGTATTTGCTGTGCTCAATGAGAAAGCAGAATTCACCTCCATGGAGAGTGACGCTCAGCCACCCACAAGCACCCTGAAGACAGGACCAGGTCCGTTTGCCTGCAGGGATTCTCCTGACATGCGGGTTCCATACTGCAAACTCTCATCACTCTGATCTGCTTGGCAGAAATTTCTTTCCCCAAAACTCTTGCACTGAAACTAAGCCCGTGCAGGGTGGGGCAGGACTCCTGTGCTTCTGGAGGGGCTGCAGCTCCGTTCACTCCTCCTGCCTGAGGACACAGCAGACGAACTGCGTGCCCTGAAAAGGGGCGGGAGACTCCAAAGTGCCGTGCAGAGCTCAGCTCACCTGAAGGACTGCGAGCAACGGACAGACGTGTGATGTCTACAAAGCACCCAGCTAAATGCCGACACAGCCACCCAAGCGCGCTAAGACGCTGCTCGGCGCAAGACAGCTCCCGGCGATCTGCGACATGTGTAAAACCAAACTCCTTGCTCTCACCTCAGATCACAAAGTAAACGCCAACTATCCCGAATACAAGATGCGTCTAAAAATCAAGACACTCTGCAAGGCTGGGAGAAGGCAGAGGCTACCGAGAGGACATCTGATGACGCAAGGACCCCGCAGAGCGAGGGCAGAGCGACTGAGTGAAGCCTGGAACCTGGGCCAATCACAGCTGCCCCGGCTCGGCCAGGGAGGTGCAGAGAGCACAGGGGACGGATGGGTACGAAGCCGCCTGGGGAAGGCAGCCCTCCCGCTGGACAGAGCGCATCCTTACAAAGCCATCTTTCATCACTGACATTTACTCTCCCGGTTCTACATTTAGAAGAACCACACCTGCACTCAACAGCAACACCCCCTGCACCAAGAGGCGTGCTCGTTTCTGGTTAGTCTGGGAATGGCGGTCCTTTCAAACCACCGCGACTCCCGCTTCTCACTCAGGACGCTGTACATCACCCTGACCAGGCAGGGCCAGCGGGCACGCCCCGACCAGGCTCCACTCCCGGTGCTGGGTGGAAACGCTGACAACATTATCTGCAGATCCGAGGCCACGCTCTGTACGAGGAAACTACCTTTATCCTCCTCCGAGGGGCCATCTTCTTCCAGAGGCTTTTTTTCTAGCACAATTCCAGAAAAATCTGTAATTACCTGAGAGAATGGGAAAAGGGAAAGAACACAATATTTATGAAAACCTTTCATAATGCCAAGGTTTATAAATAATTCAAATAATCCCTGCAAGATAGAAATGGGAAATGAAAGAACAGAGGGTCTTTTAAAATGAGGAATCCCGAGAAGGGACATAGTCCCACTGCGTCCACACCGAAGACACACAATACCTCATCGGCTGCCACCCCAGCCCACCTGCCTGTCCAGCTGCCCGCCGGGGCACACATTCACATCCCAGGAGAAGCACGCTTTACTACAGAATCTAGACCCAGAATTTAAATATAATTGAAGTGAATGGTCAATCTGCAAGCCTTTCTGGAACACAGAAACACGCACCACTTCAGGGAAAGGCAGCAGCATGCCTACCTCCAAAGCCTTGTCGTACTGCTTGTTAGAAATGTACAGCTCGGCCGCGATGTTCACGTCCTCCATGGAGACCAGGGCCTGGTGTTTGGAGAAAGCTTCTTCGATTATGCTAATAGCTGAGGCACCGTCATTGGCTTCATAGTAACTCCTTAAAAATTGCCAAGAGGGATGAATGCTTACATAATTCTGGTACTGAAACTTGCTCGGGCCTTCTAACAAATGACTTTCATTTTTTTTTTTTTTTAATTTGAGAGGAAGACCTACAACTGTCCTGGCTCTCACAAAACTTCAGTGTGCCCTCAGTTGTGGACGATTCCAACCTAAAGACAGTAAGTCCCTGACTTCTGGACATTCCAGTTGGGAACTCGTCACCGGTGTGCTGTGTAAGACTCACTGTCGGACGCAGGAGCGAATCTGACTTACAAGTGCTCTCCTGGGACAGACTCGCTTGTACACCACGGACTTCAGTCTGAGCGCACCGTACCTTCACATCCTCCTTACCTCCGATTCCTACAACCCGTCCCTCCCCCAGGGCTGCCCACTGCCCGCAGGTCTCTTTAACCCCATCTACTCAAATCTGCAGTGCACAGCTCCGCCAAACTGGGTTCCAGCTGGCAACGGTCACTGTCAAGCCCGGTCCTCCTCCTCTGCCATCTGATCACGCAGGCGCCTTTCAGTGCTTCCCTCAGTACGACTGAGAACATACATCCTATTTTCTTAGTGGCTTTCATCTTCCCTGGCCATGGCCTTTTGTCTCCCTGCTATTTCCTCCTCTTCTCCTTGACTACTAAATGCTGGAGACCCTTGTGGTTCAGTCCCGAGAGCTCTTCCCAATACCTGCTTCTCTTTCACGGTTCTTTCCAAAACACACACACACACACACACACACACACACACACACACACACTCACTCTCTCTCTCTCTCTCTCTCTCTCTCTCTCTCTCTCTCTCTCTCTCTATGTCCAATACATCACAAGCTGCAAGCTCGGCCTTTCAGTTACATCCAGAATCTGATGACTCTCATCCCCTCCTGCCGATTCTACCCTGTCCAGGCCACTGTCTGCCCCTCCAAGTGTCACCGCAGTAATTTCCTGACCGGACTCCCCGCTTCTGCCTTCGCTCCCTTCAATCTGTTCTCCAAGAACAGCCAGAGCCACTGTGCATAAAACTAACTCAGACCATGCCACTCCTCGATCCAGTCTAGTGGGTTTTAAAAACATTCAGAGCCAAAGCCAAGGCACCGATGGCAGCACACAGGGCAGAAGTCTCTGTTCCCGAGACCTCTGTGCCGTGCTCCCCTTGACACCACGCTGTCCCGGAACACAGCTGTCCACCTCCACTTCCTCTGCCTGCACTGCGCTTCCCTAAATGCCTGTACGCTTTAGTTGGTGGATCTAACGCAAGGCCCGAGTCCTCTTTAACCAAGCTACTGTACAATAACACCCATCCCTCCTATTCCTGTCCTCTTTTCTGTGCTTTCTATTTTATCACCGCCATCTGACATATGTTTATCTGTTTCTTTTCTTTCTATCGCCCTCCACAGGAACGAAAGCTCCACAGAGCAGGGCACTTGCACGGTGTGTTCATGCCCGGCCCTCGCAGCTCTCTGAGCAGTGCCCCCCATGTAAGAAGCCCTCAGTACTTCTGGAGGGAGAGCCTGGTCACTCAGCGGTCACGGCACCACGGCTCCAGGGAGGAAAATCTCCACAGTGGTAGCAGAACAGGCGTGAAGGACAGTTATGGAAGAGGAGCCTTCCGCACAGGCCACCTAGTGATCCCTAAACAGAAGCCGAGAGCACAGCCACTGAGCACCAAGCGAACAGCACGTGGCCCGGAAGGCCCTCCACTCTCGGGGCTCCAACAGGCTCCTCCTCCTCTCCGAATGTCCTCCAACACTTCTGTATTCCTGGGCATGTATGGGGCAACTGCACAGAGAAGCAACATCACAATAGTTCTAACCTCATGCGTCAGGGTCAAGACGGCTCACGTGAGGCTAAAACACTGCATACCAGACACCCCCAGAACAGAAAGTGAACCACTGCCAGGCCTGGTGATGCACACCTGCAATCCCAGCATTTGGGAAGCTGAGGCGGGAGGATCACTGTGGGTTTGAGGCCAGCCTAGGCTACATAGTGAGTTCCAGGCCAATCTGAACCACAAAGCGAGACACCATCTCAAAAAATAAAAACCGCAAAAATGCACAAGACACAATGTGCTCAAAATGTTTCCTGTACTTTAAAGTACATACCAGTCAGTAACATGTACCAAAAAAACCCTTTTAGTCTCATAACGTTATTCCACTGGCTTTAGATAAAATGACTAGAATATCTCACAAAATGTTTCACTGGCCTGTCTGTACCAAAAAGTAATTTTAAAGATACCGCAATATACACAATTTCAGGCAGGTTGTGAAAACCTGGGAAGCTCATCACCTTTCAGAACATGCTTCATTCTGCAGGTCTGAGCACTGGAAACGTAACCTTATGTGTAAGGTTTTCTAAACAATCAGCTAACTTGGAAACAGAAAAGTACTCCAAAAATTTACTATTTAACCAAACATAAAATCTTCCTCAAATGTCAATGGCGGTCATGTTCCACTTTACATTAATGCTCTGCCCCACAAAACAGGACGACTAGTAACAGCACCCACATACCCTTGACCCCAAACTTACTTGGCCATATCTCTAGCCAACTGCATAAAGCGCTCTCCATCAGACGTAGGCAAAAGGTTTAGAATTCGCCTGTACCCATCCATTGCCATTTTATGGTCACCCATCTGCTCACATAGACTTGATCGCTCCCACAGAAACCGGATATTAGTAGGTTCGTATTTAAGAGCTAGAAGAAAGGAAAGGAGTCAGTTACATATTTATCACACAAAGAGGTACACAGCACCTGAACGGGGCCCATCATGTTCCCAGAAAATTTAATAAACAGTGGGAACAGGAAGTTATCTGGAAGACAGCTTTCTTCACAGGAATTCATGGCGAGGAGTGAGCTAAGACCAGACAAAGCCTGAGTCCTCATATTCACCTTCCTCACTTGGTCACTCAAGTCCAATCTGAATTTTCAAGGAACAGCCTAGAGCCAAGACAGACCTTACCAGGAAACTAAAAGTTCTTCTACCGACTTTGGTGCTTATCAGTGTGGTACAACTGAGTGCAGGAAACAAGCACACTGCAGCCAACAAACACCTACTATGTGACGCTAGTCAGAGCAGGGAGACATTTCAGTTACCTTTCGTATAGCAGAAGATAGCCTGCTTAATGTTGTCTTGCTCCAGAGACATTTCTGCCAGTCTAACCCATTCTTCAGTGTCACTGGGATTTAAATGCGCGGCAATCAATTCGAACTGCAAGGATTTCTCCATGTCGCCTTGGTCCTCGTATATCATAGCAAGAGTAGAGAACGGCTCATAAGCCAGAGGAGCTAAAGGAATTGGAAAAATGCAACCCATTGGCTGAGGGAAGCGGCCTGAGCTGATGCAGTCCCACGGCTCAGACTGTGGGCCTCCATTATACCTACACACACCCTTTAATCACACTAGCAGAATCATACAAACTATTTAGTGACATTTAAGCACATCACCTCTATTGTATTTTCATGTATTTTTGGTGTTTTTTTTAAATAAAACATTATTTAAATCAAACAAAATATACAGTATCATGAAAAACCCAACCCTCTGCCACAGTTTCCTCATGATACCCCCTTCACAGAGGCTGCACAGGGCCCGATCACTCAGCAAGTTCACTAATTAAAACATCAGCACCAAGTTTTCAGGAGAGAGCTCCGCACCAGGGAGTACCCTGGCAGTGGACAGAGTATCTAAGCAGCGCCTAAACCCAGAACATCAAAGTGACTGGTTAATCCGTGTCTCTAAAACCCTGCTCATACAGTGAAATTCAAAGATTACTAGATTAAAGTAAAAAATTATGGGAAAAAATCAACAACTATAATCGTAAATAAAGGAACAGACAATAGTAGAAAGTAAAACAAATGAAATATTCTGGAAAAAACACTTTGGTTCATCTTATTTCTAAAAGAACAAAACACTGGAGGCAGGAGGATGACAAGTTTGGGCCCAGGGTTAGCAAAAGTTCCCCAAGAGCTGCAGTCACAACTCAGTCCAAAGGCCTGCATCTATCACCGGTCATATAAATGATCATTCCAAACAGAAATTAGAGAATGATTTTTACAGTAGTGGCCTCAAATCACCCTAATGAATAATCCACAAAATTTTTTCAAGACTTCTAAAAGGACCCAAGTCTAATGAAATTGAAATGAAGAAATACTGAATAGGAAAACAGATTCGCTGTATTAGAAAACAAATACCCACCTTACTCTACAAGACATCAGCTGACAATTAGAAAAGCAAAATTATATAAGCCATTACTCAAAACAAGTCACTTTTGAAGATGCCCTTCAATATGCCCAAGATGCACCATTTAATCAAAAGATGACAGGTTTAAATTGTATCTTGATCAAAAGGAGATTAAAGGCTGAGCATGGTAGCAAATGACTGTAATCCCAGCACTCAGGAGGCTGAGGCAGGAGGATCACCATGAGTTCAAGGCCACCCTGTACATAATGAATTGAAGGCTAGCCTGAACTATATAGTGAGACCCTATCTCAAAAAAAAAAAAAAAAAAAA